>NC_050078.2:57235915-57540498 GCF_009764565.3 Dermochelys coriacea | reverse complement strand
TTACAAGATGCTCATGACCTTCTGTAAGGTTACTGAGCACCAGAGAATTGCTTGGCCATTGAGGATTAAGAAAGTGCCAGTAGTATTGGTCCTTTCCATTTTCACAGACTGGTAAGAGAGAAAATGTAGGACTTCCACCCATTTGGTAGCTGAACAGAATCTGTCATGATCAGTTTTGACTAGCCTGTCTCTCAGGCCAGAGGGAAGATAATAGATTGGACAGGGATGGCTTGAGTCAGCCTGTGACCATATTGGTACTGCTTTGAACTAGCTCTGAGAGAAAGCATTTGCTATCCCAGTGAACCAAATTCTGCTCTCTGATTCACATATATGGCTCCCAGGGAAATAATTGGGAACGCCATGTGCATCCTAACACAGGGTTGGGAGTTTTCCTCTGCAGCATGGGTCACTTGCAGGTTTAAACTAGTGTAAATGGACGATTCTCTGTAACTTGAAGTCAGTCTCTCTCTTCCTTTTAAACCATGATTTGAGGACTTCAGTAACTTAGCCAGAGGTTAGGAATCTCTTTTCTCAGAATATTTCCTGGAACCCGCCTCTTGTGTTTCCCTCTTCCCCGCCCCTCCCCCCCCCCGGCCTATTCTCTGCTTACCCGACAAACAAAAAACTACTCAAGGATGCTCCACAGATATATTTTTGTTTTTCATACTTTTTTTTTTCTTGCCGGAGATCAGTTACAGCGTATCTGCCTTTCCCAATCCAGGATCTCGCACGTGGCTCAGCACTGAACAGCATGAGAGGCAGTCCTACCAATTGAACGAAAAATAATGTCGATATGGTCTGCACTTTCAGAGATGATCGCAAAGGGATCATGATTATGTTAATGTGCGAGAAACCCTGTTCACATTCGCCTGATGTTATCACTATAATATTGATGCACTTTACAAGAGATTTTACAGGAGCTGGCATTGACCTCTGGTGATTGGCTTGGGACTCTGGGCACTGGTCTGGGGAGTGGGGTGGACTAGACGAGGGGCTTTTGTCTTTCGGGGTAGCAGGGCTCCTGGTTTCAGGTATGGGGCACCAGAGCTTGGAGCTTCTGCCCTGCGGGAGGCTTAGGTGTCCAGACTTCAACCACAGGGCTCAGTGGACCCCTAGAACTGGTTCAAGGCCCCCCAGAGGGCCACGGACCCCTGGTTGAGAACCACTGGTTTACATCATTCAGTAGCATCAGGCTGGAATCAAGGTCTTCAAAATATTTACCGGAGCTCTGCTCCAGACAGCTCTGGCTGAATTTAAACCCTGATAACAGGAGTGGGGAGGGTGAGGTTCTATGGCCTGCAATGTGCAGGAGGTCAGACACTAGATGATGATGGTGCCTTCTGACCTTAGTCTATGAGTCTGAGGTACTATGGTCTAGCACAGTGGTTTTCAGACTGCGGGGTGGGTCTCGCAAGGAAGGCACGGAAGGAAGGCACGGTAGTGTGTCAGTGGAGGTGCGAGCTGTGTGCTGCCTATTTAAAAAAAAAAAAAAAAAAAAAGCTTTTGCTGTAAATCCCGGGTGGCTAGGGCTTGTGCAGAAGAGCCATGCATACTTGAGAGGTGGGGATAAAAGGGACAGCTGGAGCCCTGCTGCCCAGGCTCAGGCTCTCCTTCTCCTCACATCCTCACTGGGAGGCAGCCTGGGCTCACTCTCCTCCCCAGTACCTCACCAGGAGGCCGTAAAACTCTGGCTGTTGGCCCCGGGGTACAGCAGCAAGGCAGAAGTAAAGGTGGCAATGGGGCACTAAGTCTTCTGTGAAAAGTGATATTGACGAATATCACTTGTCACATTGCCACCCTTCTGTGCTTATGCTGCTGCCTTCAGAGGTGGGTGGTGGTATATGTACTGGGGTGGGGGAGGGATAAATGACTACAGACACAAAGAATGGGGTGGGGGTAAGCAAGTAAGTTTGAGACTCACCAGGCTAATGGATAGGCTTCTGCACTGGGAGGCTTGGTTTCTATTCCTGGCTCAGTCTCATTGTGCGACCCCTGAGCAAATCATTTTCCTTCCCACTCTTTGTCTATGCTGAGTGTAAGCTCTTCAGGGCAGGGTGTGTGTGTGTGTGTGTGTGTGTGTGTGTATACACAGGATCCAGAACAAAAGGGCTCTGAACCCTGCTTGGGTGCTGAAGGCACTGCTTATAATTCAAATACTAAACAGTCTTGGATTGTAGGCTCTTTAGAGCTAGGATCATATTTACGTTATATGTTTGCACAATACCTGCCACTGTGAGGCCCTTGTCTGTGACTGGGGCTCCTAGGTGCTACTGCAATAAAAATAATACATCATAATAGTATAAGCATTCTGTCAGAATTTGGCCTGTAGTATGAATTACTGAGTGGAAGCCATACATGCAAATTCTGAGGGCTAATAGTGACTTATCAGAGCTATGGTGTGTGCATCCAAAGACAGAATTTGGTCCTGAGTTACTCTTGAGCAGAGACTGGCAGTCGGACAGTAATGTACTATACTATGTATTTGAGAGTTAGTATTGTACTATAATTCTTTAAAACATTGAGGCTAGATTCTCGGCTGGTATAAATGGGCTGAGTTCAAGCTTACTGGCTAAGAAGTTATCTGTGACTCTTCGTAGCCACAATGAGCTACATGCAGAAATTGTATTCTTGATTTTGAAGATTGTTCTGTTGATCCATTCAGCTATCAACCAGTCTTACTAAGAGCCCTGTAGAATTACCCATTTCTTTGTGCTTTCCTCATCTTGAAGTTCCTTCTCTTAAATACTTGTAGTGCTGCGTAACGTAAGGCAAAATGCAACTTCAGTGCTGACCCATATTCCTGGTAACTTCTTTTTGATGTGCCAGCATTCATGCTGGTTGTATTCATATTGGACACCATGGGCAAAGCAGTTCGTTTAAGAGACTGAGGTTTAGGTGACAAGGTGTTCTCTAGCCACAGGAGCTAAGAGCCTTGGAGTGCTTTAGTGGCCTAGGCAAAAGGAATCTTTAAAAAGGACTCCTTGTTCTTCACATAGAATACATGGGAAGAATTTTATATAAAATGTGGTGATTATATTTTTTAGTATTGTATCATTTTCAGAATTTGATATCTTCCCCCATAAAGAACATTTTGCCATTCAATCTTTGAAAGAAAAGTTACAATTCAGTTAGACAATGAAAATGTATTCTGTTTGCAATAATTTGGGAACATATTCTGCAAATAAAGATGGTTAGTAAAAGATAGCAACCATTAAGCGTTGAAACTAAATTTGTGTCTTATTCCCACCCTGCCCCCCATCTGTGTTGTAATTCTATTAGCAATTGATACAAATTCTCTGATGATGCAGACATAGGTTTAAAGGTGAAACACTTTTGGAAATATAATAGCAAGTTTTGTTGCCCTAACTGGCAAACATAGTCAGTTAAAGGCATGTCAGCATTAAGTTCATACAAAGTCAGCCAATAAATGACTTTCTTTTCCCCCCACTTAGCATCAAAGATTCTCAATGCCTCCAACAAATCTGATCTTTTTTTTAAATGCAATTACATCAAAATTAATACAAATAAATAGAAAAAATACAAAGTGGTAATGAAAGTACAGTTACCTTGCAGATCATCAGAGGCAATGTTGTGTTAATCACTTTATCAACATTTAACATTTCTGCCTCTGAGTAACTGAAGATCATAAAAAGAACAGGAGTACTTGTGGCACCGTAGGCTAACAAATTTATTTGAGCATAAGCTTTCATGGGCTACAGCCCACTTCATCGGATGCATAGAATGGAACATATAGTAAGAAGATAGATAGATATATACATGTACACACAGAGAACATGAAAAAGTGGAGTAAGAGGCTAATTAATAAAGATGAGCTATTATCAGCAGGAGAAAACAACTTTTGTAGTGATAATCAAGATGGCCCATTTAGACAGTTGACAAGAAGGTGTGAGGATACTTAACATGGGGAAATAGATTCAATGTATGTAATGACCCAGCCACTCCCAGTCTCTATTCAAACCCAAGTTAATGGTATCTAGTTTGCATATTAATTCAAGCTCAGCAGTTTCTTGTTGGATTCTGTTTTTGAAGCTTTTCTGTTGCAAAATTGCCATCTTTAAATCTGTTACTGAGTGGCCAGAGAAGTTGAAGTGTTCTCCTACCAGTTTTTGAATGTTATGACTCCTGATGTCAGATTTGTGTCCATTTATTCTTTTTTGCATGGAGACTGTCCAGTTTGGTCAGTGTATATGGCAGAGAGGCATTGCTGGCACATGATGGGATATATCACATTGGTAGATGTGCAGGTGAACAAGCCTCTGATGGCATGGCTAATGTGATTAGGTCCTATGATGGTGTCACTTGAATAAATATGTGGACAGAATTGTCACTTGGCTTTATTGCAAGGATAGGTTCCTGGGTTAGTGGTTCTGTTGTGTGGTGTGTGGTTGCTGGTGAGTATTTGCTTCAGATTGGGGGGCTGTCTGTAAGCAAGAACTGGCCTGTCTCCCAAGATCTGTGAGACTGAGGCATCATTTTTCAGGATAGGTTGTAGATCTTCGGTGATGTGCTGGAGAGGTTTTAGTTGGGGGCTGAAGGTGACAGTTAGTGGTGTTCTGTTGTTTTCTGTGTTGGGCCTGTCCTATACTAGGTGACTTCTGGGTACTCTTCTGGCTCTGTCAGTCTGTTTTTTCACTTCATCAGGTGGGTATTGTACTTTTAAGAATGCTTGATAGAGATCCTAATATATGCCATCGTGTGCCAGTAATGCCCTCTGCCATGTATATTGGCCAAACCGGACAGTTTCTATGCAAAAGAATAAATGGACACAAATCTGACATCAGGAGTCATAACATTCAAAAACTGGTAGGAGAACACTTCAACTTCTCTGGCCACTCAGTAACAGATTTAAAGATGGCAATTTTGCAACAGAAAAGCTTCAAAAACAGAATCCAACAAGAAATTGCTGAGCTTGAATTAATATGCAAACTAGATACCATTAACTTTGGGTTTGAATAGAGACTGGGAGTGGCTGGGTCATTACACACATTGAATCTATTTCCCCATGTTAAGTATCCTCGCACCTTCTTGTCAACTGTCTAAATAGGCCATCTTGATTATCACTACAAAAGTTGTTTTTCTCCTGTTGACAATAGCTCATCTTAATTAATTAGCCTCTTACTTTACTTTTTCATGTTCTCTCTGTGTGTGTGTGTGTGTGTGTGTGTGTGTGTGTGTGTGAGTGAGAGAGATCTGGAACATATAGTTAGAATTCTATGATTCGATGAAGTGGGCTGTAGCCCATGAAAGCTTATGCTCAAATAAATTTGTTGGTCTTTAAGGTGCCACAAGTACTCCTGTTCAGTTCTTTTTGAGGATACAGACTAACATGGCTGCTACTCTGAAACCTGAAGATCATAGATATCAGCTAGAAGATTTGGGTGCTCTTGAAGTGAAGTGAAAATCACTGTTAAAATTCAGGCCACAGTCACAAAAATAAATACAGCACCATAACTGGAAATACTTTTTTTTTTAAAAAAAAAAAAAAAAATAAAACCCTGAACTTCCTCCACACTTATTTCTCATATTGTTGCTTTAAAGGTACTTAGAATTCCACTGTTTTCTCCAGGGATGTCAAAATGTGTTCCAAAATGCCTAACATTCTGAAATGCCGTTCTGTAAGATCAAGCCTAATTGCTGGATTGTACCCGTGCGTGGAGAAATCTGGCTAGAATATTCCTCAAGGTTGACTCTACAGAGTTTCGTTTAATAATCCCCTGGTTAGGTGAAGTGTGTGTGTGTGCGTGCGTGCGTGCGTGCACAGAGACTATAGGGCCTGGTCTCCCAAACCCAAAAAGAATCCTGGGCAACCATAAGAAATTGAATTCCTGCCAAGTACTGTGGGCGCAGAAGTGTCTGTGCGCAGGGCTGTCCCTTCCAGGTACTCTGCTACCTCTCCCTCAGCAGGTACCTGGTTGAGTCCCTTTGCAGCTACACAGTAGCTGTTCTGGTGTGGTCCAGCAGAGTTGGTACTATTTTTGGCAGTATTATCTCCAAATTGGGTAACTCCTTAATTATCTGTAGAGATGGTGATGCGGAAAGCAATTAGTCTGAGGCTTTGCCCTCTTCTGCCATTGCCTTCACCTCCAAAGTAATAGCGTACAGAGAAGAGCCTGCTGAGCCCCAGTGGAACGGCTCCTGTAGTTTCTCAGATGTGGGGGATGCTGCTGCAATTGTGCTTCCCC
Organism: Dermochelys coriacea; assembly: GCF_009764565.3. Classification (NCBI taxonomy): domain Eukaryota; kingdom Metazoa; phylum Chordata; order Testudines; family Dermochelyidae; genus Dermochelys; species Dermochelys coriacea. Next base: position 57,534,295 of record NC_050078.2, on the reverse strand, counting down.
CATTCTGCACTTTCAAGAGGAGTATACCAGATCTCTATCACTTTGGTTCATAGAAGTATAGGGAAAAATACTGTTTGAGGTGATTTCTGCCATCTCTATGAACCAGGCGTTATCAACTGTTCCAGCTTTGTTGTTTGTTCTAAAAAAGCACTGTCTATATATGGTCTGTATGGAGAGTTGGGGAAGCTGTGTTTTAGGTACTGGTGTCTATGTAGATTGTAGAGTACATGTGATAAGTGTGTGCTGGAAGCATGTTGAAAGCAATGTGATGTTGAGCGTGGGATTTTTCAAATAACAGGTTTCAGAGTAGCAGCCGTGTTAGTCTGTATTCGCAAAAAATTCACCTCATCGGATGCTGTAGCTCACAAAAGTTGTGTTCACATAAATTTGTTAGTCTCTAAGGTGCCACAAGTACTCCTTTTCTTTTTTTGATTTTTTTCAAAATCACTCACTGTTGACGACTTTGCTGCTACTGAAATCCAATGAATGTTTTGCTGCTCACTTCAATGGGAACAGAGTTAGTACAGTGCTGAGTACTTTGGAAAATCCCATTTTGAGCTGCTTGTTCAAAGGGGAAGTTTAAAATTGAGCATTGCAGGGAGTTGATTGCAATTCCACCTGGAAGAGGAAGAGCAACACCCCCTCCGTGCCCTCCTCCCCCTTCAGGCTGCAGTTTATACACCTGGCTCGGTATTGCTGCAGCCCTAGCTACTAAGCAGCTCCACTAGAGCAGTAAGAAGAATTTTTTTGTAACCTTTATCCAAAAGACCTGTGTCTTTTGTTAAAAGTTGATTTCCCCCTCCCCAGGCTGCTGCTCTTCCTTTACTGTGCAGCATGTCAAGGGGGATGGTCTGATTTTTCTGTGGTTACACAATGACTGAAAGTTTTCTGCCTTTCTGGGAAACCTATGATGAGACCAATAGGAGAACAAGTATCTTGGTACTATGAGAATGGATGCAGGCTAAACAAAAACAGATTGCTGGACTAACAGTGCTGATTTAGAATTGCAATATAAAAAAATACTGAGATGTATAAGCCTTACGCTGAATGAAAGGTTTTCCTCATACAAGATCTAATTCTGTTGGTGAGCAGTACTGTAACAAGTGTGAGCTTCCACACTTTGTCCCTTTAATGTGACCTGAAACCTGATCTGTATTCTAGTCTATACTGTATCTAGACATTAGAAGATATTTTCATATTTCTTTGAGAATGACACTATTTAAAAGATATTTTGAAGGTGAATGGAAAGTTGTTGGTGGGGTTTTTTTTTTTAAATTTTTTATTAAATCTGCCAAGACCAGAGATTAGTCCCTTGGGATTCTAAATTTTTCCTGCTAAAGTAGATTTATTCAATAATGCTTAGTCATGCAAAGAACATCCATTTTCTCAGCTTTCAGTTTTATAAATGTTGTCAACTGCTATATGGGACATGCATACAGAATCCCCAAGATCCCATATGTCTTGGCAGATGTCTGAACAAAACTCATTTTAAAGTAGGTTGGTTGTTTAAAAAAATTCTTTAAAACATCTTCATGTACATTGGGTTAATGAAGTGGATTCTTAATCAGTATTTTGTTTTTAATTATTTTCTGATTCACTACTTTTTTATTATATGAAGAAAAACAATTACAGTTACAATTAAATAAGAAAAAAATTACCAAGATAAGTATTGTAAAATCCTACACATTGTCTCACACAGCGTTATTTTACATTTCTGTAATACTCTGTTAGAAAACTCAGGGAAGAACTAGCAAAGCAAAGAGGAAAGGTTAAAAAAAGCCATCATGTGAAGATGATGCATAGAGCATAGTGTATTAGACAGAAGAAATAGCATGAAGAACTAAGCAATTGTCGTCATACAGCGATCACATCAGTCTGTCTATTTTTTTTTTACTGGGCCTGTGAGTAGAGTTTATCTATTACTTTACCATTCTGTAGTTAACAGTCAGGCCCAGTTTGGACACTTTGAATGGAGCCTATTGCATGCAATAAATTCTGGCGAATTGGAAGAAGGCAGAAGAGATCAGTGGAGGTTATTTTTGTACTATATCCTGTTTTGCTCCACTGTTGTGTGGTCAAGGGGATCTCTAAATCCTAATGTGGTCTGATTTACTTTGAAGTGCCTCATTTCCCTGCCAGTGACCTTCATTTAAATAAGTATACATTGATCCAAAGGGGGGTGGGTTGCATGGACCACAATTTTCTTATAAATTCTAGCAAACAGTGATATTGTACTGATAAATGTCTAATCTGCAGTTATTACCAAAATACTAAGGTGTTGAGCGCTGTATAAGCACCTAGATAGATATGTCGTCAATATTTTAAGAGATTTCACAAAAAATGTCATGCTTAGCCTTTGATAAAACCTATGTCCTGTATGGGAAGGTGATGAGAAGAGATTGACGGGTGAGAGGCTTAAAGAGTAAGGGGCAGAGGAATCTATTGTTTAAATAAAAAAAAAATTTAATAAAGATTTCTTATAGTCGTATGGAAGGAAGGATGCAGTATCACTTTTCAAACAAACTTATGTATTCAGTTTGCTTACTGGAAATTGTTTTCTCAGTATATTTATCAAGAATATAGAGTAAACTGATAAGTTAGTAGTGTGACCAGATGCTGGGGATGGACAATAGAGAGAATGATTTAGACTGGTAGCTGTTAGTCTGTATCCGCAAAAAAATGAGGAGTCCTTGTGGCACCTTGGAGACTAACAAATTTATTTGGGCATAAGCTTTTGTGGGCTAGAACCCACTTCATCAGATGCATGGAGTGGAAAATACAATAGCAGGTACGTGCGTATATATAAATAGTACGTAAAATGATGGGAGTTGCCTTAACAAGTGTGGAGTCAGTCTAACAAGACAATTCAATTAACAGTAGAATACCAAGGGAGGAAAAATCACTTTTGTAGTGGTAATGAGGGTGGCCCATTTTAAACAGTTGACAAGAACGTGTGAGTAACAGTAGGGGGAAATTACATTTTGTAATGACCCATCCACTACCAGTCTTTATTCAGGCCTAATTTCATGGTGTCCAGTTTGCAAATTAATTCTAGTTTTGCAGTTTCATGTTGGAATGTGGTTTTTTTCCCTCCCTTAATTGATTAGTCTTGTTAGAGTTGGTATGGCAACCCCCGTGTGTGTGTGTGTGTGTAAATATCTTCCTACTGTCTATTCCACTGCATGCATTGGATTAAGTGGGTTTTAGCCCATGAAAGCTTATGCCCAAATATATCTGGTAGTCTCTAAGGTGCCACAAGTACTCCTCGCATTCTTTTTGTTGATACGGACTAACACAGTTACCACTCTGAAACAGGTCTAATATGGTGTGGGGTTACTGAAAACCTAATTCACCATATATGAGGTTCTTACTAATCCCAAAGGACCAGACACTTACCCTCAGGTCAATATGTATCTTGGATCTTACCCAAATATCATGCTGTCAGCCAGTCCTTAGTAAACTAACTAAAGATTTATTAAGAAAAGAAGAGTTGTATATGCAAATGTTTGCAAAGTCCTCATATCAGGGTTGTAGCAGTATGGAGTAGACTGCTGGTTTGCAAAAGCCTCTCTGGTAACTTTCAAAAGATAAGAAAGTTCTCAGTCCACAGTTCAAAATACTCCTCTTAGTTGTAATTCCACAGTCTAGAGAATTGGAGCAGGAAAGAGGCAAAATGGCGGAGTCTCAGGTCTTTTATTTCCCTTGCCATGTGCATGGAAATTTACTGTTCCAAACCAAATTCACAGCCCTGTGTATGGAAAGTTACTGGCCCAAGATGGAGTCCAGGGTCACATGAGCTTATCACATGCCCTTCTATGTTTTGCTGAATCAATGGGGAGGGGTGGCCATTGGCTCCTTGCTGTCTGAGTTATCTGCCGGGAGACCTAGTGTGCGGGATGAGTTTATTCAGTGACTCATTGTGAGAGTGGACTCATTTTCTTCTCCTAAATGGGCCATCAACACATAGCTATCTAGCCCTGATGTAAATCTAATTGGAAGGTGTCATCCAGGAGCAAAACATGAGCTGGAGATACAAATACATAGCCAATATTCATAACTTTGGATACAAAAATGATACATGAATTTAATCAGGATAATCATACTCAATAGACTGTAACTTTTCTGTTGATACCTTACATGATACACTTTTTTGTGCAAGATTTGTTGCAATAGTAAAACAGTGGTAATATCAATTATATAAATGGTCATCTTTAATCACACAGTATCACAGGTAGGCGGGCGTGAAGAACTCGTAAGGGGCTACCTTCTTCCTGGAAGTGCTTTTACATTTATTGCATTCCAAAGGTAAAATCTTTGTTGTTCTCACACACATTTATGAATTCTAGAAATAAGTCTTGTCCAGAAGGGATGATGTACCTGCATCCAGAGAAGGGTTTCCTATCAGAAGGAGGGAAATTTTCCAACATTCACTTCAATTCGTGCCTGAATTGTAACAAGAATTCTCTGAGCTTTCTTCAGTACATTAGTTTATTTTATTTTATTTATTTAGCACTAACTCCTACAGTTCTTACTACATTAAGTGAAACTTCCATTGAATTTGAGTGGAGGTGCATCATTTAATGGTGGGTTTTGCCTGAGTAAGGATTGTAAGATTTGGCTCTTAATGTCAACTATTTTTTGTATAGTGTCCCAGTTTCTCTAATGCCCATCTCGGAGTAATAAAAATTGACCAAAAGCCTAAAAGAAAAGGTAAGAATCTCCTATGACAATGTGTCAGTGGTGAAATATATTTACAAGATAAAACCCCAAATATTAAAACCAAAATTTGGCTTCAGGGATACTGATATGCCTTAATATGTGCAACCCTTCCATTTTACTACAGAAAAATTCAAAATCCAGAAATGAAATAATACGATTTAGCAGCATTTCAACTAAATTGCTGTTGTTGCTGAGGATGAATCTGTTCCATTCCACTCCCCACATACGTGTTATTTAAACAGAAAAATATATGAATATGTCCCTGTTCTTCAAAATGTTTCACGCTCAGTGAATAGAGGTCTCTGAGCATGTTGTTGCTAATAATTTATTGCCTATTCACCAATGCTAACTTATGAATGATTTACAACTCACAGCAGGAAAGGCTGCATAATTTAAGAACAATATAGAGTAAGAATTTTTCTGCACAGGGCAGTAGGCATCAATGCACAAAACAGATTTAAAACCAGACGGATCCCTTTTTCAGTGGTCAGGAAATACATTTTTCAAGTAGAAATATAAATAGCTGAGAGTAAAGGACGTTAAAAGTCAAGCATCGCATCCTGAATGTGCTGATCTCATTTAGTTCAAGAATAGGTCAGGTCAGCACTTAGATCGAAGGCTACCTGGAAATATAAAAGACCACGATGCTGTGACAAACTCAAGATGTTACAGTGAAATAATTCAATCAGTCAACAAAATGGTTAACCATCCCCCAGTCCTCATCTCCAAAAATATATATACACACATGCATCCCACCTTCCTTCAAAGGTGCTTTCTTGGTGTATCATTTTTTATAAAGGATTTAAATGGAGCTGGATCTTGCAGTATAAGCTAAATGCAATATAAAATCTGGTTATATATTCTGTGGCTTTGTGAAAACAGCTTGTCTTATTTTCTTTAACATTATTAACTAAACCAGCAATGGGACTAATGTGACTCACTGATGGCCTTGTGCTGGAATCTTGCTTTAATTCTTCCAAAATGAAGAAAAAGTGTGTGGGTTTTGTTGCTTGTACTACTAATGGTTGTGGGAAAGCTTTTTTTTTTTTAATAATGAGAAACTTTATTTCAAGCACTCCCTGTTTTTAAAATGCCATTTAGCTATAGAGAAGAATCACTGACACTGTACCTTGTAATGTTGTTTGAGTGACCAACATGGATATGGCTGGGCTGTTTTGAACTGCATTCAGCAATTGAGTTTTAGTTTAGATTCTGGGCTCTGTGCTAGAATGTGGTTCAGCACAGTTTGGCTCAGTGAGCAGTGTCCAGCCATACAGGGCTAGAACTGAATTTAAGTGCAGCAGAGTGCATGCAGTTTGAAGCTAGGTTTTCAGGAAAATGTGGATGAGGCCATATTTTAGTGGATTGTAGGCAATGTTATAGGTGGGGGGATGTAGTATGCCATAAATGAAGTACAGTAATCAGTATTGCCAGCTCTTGTGATTTCAGAGGCTGCTGGTGCTCTTCTTGCGATTGCCTGAGAAGCTCTGCCCCCCACCCCCCTTGCAGAGTTCAGCAGTCTCCTCTCTGTCGGTCATTTCTCACAGGAGGAGAGATGGTGAGGATGGAGCAAACAGCCCAGAAGCTCAACCCCACTCCCTCTTCCCCCTCCCTTCCTCTCCTAGGAGAAATATGAATAGGATGGTGCTTCTGCTCTTATCACTACTCCTTGTAGCACCTGGTCCGGAAAGGGGCAGAAGGGGATGAAGAGCCCCTGAAGCAGCCCCCCTCACAGCCAGGGAAGGAGGAGAGGGGACCCTGCTGCAAGGCCTGGGAGAGGGGGATGAAGAACCTTAGGACAAGCTGAGGTGAGGGTGTGATGGAGCCGAACTGACAGGGTCAGGGCTGGGGGGGTGGAAGCCAGTGGGGTGAAGTGATGTGGGGGCTGGAGAACAGGATTAATTGCTGAGCAAGGGGCAGGCAGAGGTGGTGAGAGCTCCAGCAGCAGGGACCAAAATTACTTTACCTGATACATTTGGGACAGTTACTTTCACTCACAGGATGGGCAGGGGAGTTGAAAAATCAAGACAGACCAAAAAAACCACAATATAATCTTAAACAAAACAAAAACCCTCAGTGGTTTGAGGGGTCTGACTCATGGTGTTTGATCTCTTGAGAAAGAGGCAGTACTGCTTAATTCAGGGGTTGGAAAAGTTAGCAGACACCTACTAGAAAAGCTAAAGAGTCATATGAAAGAATGAGGGAGAGGAGTGCACCATTGCAATATCCAGGAATAGCACCCTGGTTAAAACCATCTTTCCCCGCACACCCAAGTCCTAAAAAGGAGTGGTTGCTGGGATACCTCCCGGGTTGTGGACTCCATCACTCATATCGGCCTCAAGCTTAATTCACTTTGGATAATTTTGAAGCCATTTGCTTGCGTTCTTTCTATTCACTCATACTCCAGTTTCCTGATCATTGGGCACTATATCCCTTCCCCAGGCTTCAAGGGTGGCTGGAGAAGCGGGAGGTCTCTGCTACTCTACTCCCCCATGTCAGGCATTTCATTTTTTGTATTCGCCTGCCTGTGAACAGTTCCAGTACCACCTGCTGCTGCTGCTCGGTAAGTTTTGGAAGGATCTGATTTTTATCGGTAAATGTCAATTTCCCTACAGACCAACACACTCAAATATTTGTCATTAATAATCGAAATATACAGGTAGGCAAAATAAGAAAAATGTTGCTTGAGAAACTAAAGTTTTGAGTTAAGGATATTTACTTTGTATATTTTAATGGTTATAAAGCTTTAACTTTTTGGAAATCAGTGTCTATTGTCATTTAAAATTAAATTAATTCTGACCTGCCCTGTTGTCTGACACTCCCACATAACTTTCTGCAATGTTTAAAATTTAAATAGATAATATCAATGTTTTGTTTTATTCATCTTTTTATCTGTCAAAATTATATATAAAAATGTAATTCTGCCAGGCCGACACCTAGGTTTCCCCACCAGGACCAGAATGAAATTGACATGCTGCTTTGAAATTTCATGCTGTCAACAGGGTTCTGAAAAGCATCTGAGATTACCAGAATCCTGTTAATTTCACTCTGCTGCTGTTTGTGACAGCTGTGAGCAGAAGCAGAGGAAGATAGCACTTCATATCTTAAACAGTACTTTTTTTTTTTTTTTAGAAGATGAAGCTCATTCTGTAGAAATTGATAGTTTATAGCCTAACCTCTCTCTTTTTATTTAAGTAAGTACTCATGAATCATGTGGATGGGGAAGAGAATATAGGACAGCTCTATTTTTTTTTTTTCCCCTCCTTTAAAGATTCATATCACTCTAACTCTGCTCAAGTTTGTGGAAGACCTCTAGTTCACAATGGGAATGCTGAGAAGCTTAGTATACATATTAGCATAATCCCTTCTGAACTGGCCTTTACATTTCTAATGCGTGGTCTCATCAATTTAAGTTACATGACACACATGTCCATATTCACCAGGAAAATGCCTGCAAACAAGCGGTGAGTGGATTTTCCAAGCCAGTCATTGACCATGCAATGACTGACCTGAAAAAAATGGTAGCAAGAGAACAAAAACTGATGGGTTTCACAGAAATGCTGTTTTCCATTCTCTCACGTATTGTAAACATGTCAACAAAAATGCTGTGCCTGCGTCTTAAAAACTGCAGAAGGGAAATCATGAAAGCCCTGGAAGACTAATTCATTATTATAGTGTTCCTGTAAAATCTGCTTCATTACTGAGAAAGCACTGAGCCAAAGAGAAACTTCTGACTAAACCGCAGATGATTTGCTGCATAAAATACTTGTCTATTCTACCAACCATAGAACCATTCGTGCAGTGTGGAATTAAATTACTGTTTTCGTCTTGCTTCATAGATTCAACTCTCCTCTTGGACTAGAGGAAGAGACTTCATAAGATTCTCCTATTTCTAAAGAATAGAGGGAGACTTCTTAAACCACAGCCGTAGTAGAACAGAAATAGAAGTGCATTGAAAAGATTTATGTAAATGGGCTAAAATCATTTCAAGAAAATTATAATACAATAAAGCAATTCCAGTATGCTAGGAGATGGGGAGACGTATGGTTGGTTGTGGTGAAGCTGAGTTTACTGAATCCACAGCATGTGAGATTAAGAATAGGAAAAAATGAGGGTGATAATTTCACTAATACAAATTATTCAAAAAGGTGTGATCATCCTCTAGGATGCAAATGTGAGTTCTGCAGCAAAGCCAGCATTAACTGGTGAAGCCAGTTGAAATCACTTTATGGACTTATTGCTAAATATTTCCTGAAAAAGGGGGGAAAATGACACTTTTCTTGCTGTGATGTTTGTCTCTTCTCCTACTTGTCACTTTTATATTACTCCTTAGAAAAAATCTTAGTGTTACAGAAGAATGGTTATATTTAAGCCTTCCTCTGGTCCTTGAATTTTTTGGCAAATAAATTGCAAAAACCGAGGATCTGATTTGCAATGTAAATCAAATTATTCAGTGAAGCATGTAACTTTTAAACTAAACAGCTTGATATAATATATTTAGTTTTTCTTCCTGCAGCTCTCATTGGCCAGGAATGGCGAACTGCGGCCACTGGGAGCTGTAGGGGGTCATGCCTGCAGATGGTCAATGTCTGCAAAATGTCTGGTGGCCTGCAATCAGATTACCCTCCGGTGCCACATGTGGGCTGCAGTTTGCCCACCACTGGTCTACACAGACACTATAATCCCTACGGTCCTCGTGAAGGTGGAGTTATTCTGTCAGTGGAGTAGGGCACACAGGACAGGTCTACGCTACAGGGTTAAGTTGACCTAAGTTACACAATTCCAGCTATGTGAATAATGTAGCTGGAGATAATGTAGCTTAGGTTGACTTATTACGGTGTCTATACCGTGCTGGATTGATGGGAGAAACTCTCCTGTCAACTCTACCTGTGCTTTTAATTCTAATGGCGTACTGGAGTTGGCGGAAAAGTGATCTGTGGTCAATTTAGCAGGTCTTCACTAGCCCCACTAAATCAACCCCCTGTAGATCGATCATCACAGCATCGATCCACAGTAAGTATAGACATACCCTTACATCCGCGGGAGCAAGGCTGTAGTGTGTACACTAACATAAGACAGCTTATAACTGTGTCGTGTAGACCACAGCTCAGTCTGTGGGAAACTCAGTGGCTCAATAATCCCCAAGTGGAGCTGGCCTTTAAAAGTAAATGTGTCAGAGAGAGACTGAAGATGAAGCGTTATAGTTTATACAATGGCATGAACCTTAGTGTTGATACTTGGAGTGAAATCCTAGCCCTATTGAGTTGCAAAATTCCCATTGACTTTCATAGGGCAAGATTTTATCCTTGATGTCTTAAATAGAATATGTTAGAGTACACAGGGCAAATCTGTTGTCCTTCCTTTTTTATAATGCACTTATCTTTTCAGGATGCAGAAAACATTGCCTTTTGTGATCAGACTATCCCCCGTGATACCTTACTGATGTTGCATTGTTGAGGTTGTCCCATTAGGCAGAAGCACCTGAGAATTCTTTCAGGGCATAGCTCTCTTGTGAAAGGATTGGGGCTGGCTCACAAAACCAGTGTTATTCCCCAGGATCTATGAGGGGCACAGGCTATCCATGTATAGGCCCTGTGCTTCACCATTGAGTCAGGACTTCCTGCAGCTCTACATTGACTCCCTGGCAATGCAACTTCATTTGAAGTGTGCTGATGTGGACTCACCAGCTGGCATTTGTTTTTGGTACTGTCCTTTTAAGGGGGAAATTCATTAGTGTACAAAAGAGAAGTCAATTTTTTTTCTTCATCCCTTCTCCATATTATCAAGGAAAAGTAATTAATTACGAATTCTGCTCTTTGGAGATTTTGACATGGGAAAGCCTCATTAAGTGTTGTGGTTGTAATTCTGAGAGGGAGAAAAAGTTGCTGGGAAATTGTTTTGTCACTAATTAAAAACAGCAGCAGTACAAAATAATTGGAGTTGGTTGTAGAACTTGACCACATGTTTTTCTGCGATCTCCATCTGAGCATGGAGGAAGGTGGCAAAGTTTTACTGTCCCAGTGTTGGTGGTGAGAAATGATTCCAGAAACTAGGGTACATCATGTTTAAAACTAGTGGGCTAGATTCTGTCCCAACATATTATGCATTTCAGTCTCAAAAGTCAGTTGTGTTGCCTGGCTGTATGTTGGGGCAGAAATTAGCCCGGTGCATCCAGATATATAAAAAATAGTCTTTCTCTATAAAATGTTAGTTTTTCTTTAATTTTGCCATTTTTTCTTTTGGCAGAAATTTTTAAAATTCAGTCAAGAATTCTTAGCAAAATTAAACGGTACTTTGCAAAATCTTTATTCTTTAAAAAAATCTTCAGTATAGGTTGGGGAAATAATTGTACAGAATATTGAGATCAAAAGAGAGAATATGAGCCATTTATTATGGAGAGCTGGTAATCTTTCCATAATTAGGGTATAGTGCTTAGTCTTCTGTTAACTTTGGCTAACTTTGCCAGCAGTGAACCAGTCCAGCTGAAATTTCATGAATACTTCTATCAGAGGATTGTTCTTTGTGAGAGAATAGTTTAAAAAATCTGAAGTACTTTCAGGTTTTTTTTTTTTTTTTTTCTTGAAAGGTCCTATCGCAGAATGATCGACGTATGAAATACTAAATTTTTTTTTTACTTTTATTACTCAGTGAGAGATGGTGACTTGGATGACTGTTTTTGGAAAGGTTGGGTGATTAGTAGTTTAAGGGTTGTTTTTTTTTTTTTTTTTAAAAGAGCTCTGTGAGGTCGCAGGAACATAGTGCAATCTCTGTGAGTTCTGCTATGCATTTTACCTCTTCATTGACCTCTGGTGATTTAGAGACATGGAAACGTCTCCACGTGAAGAGAGTGTGAAAAGAACGACTGTTTACTTTAGCAAGGAGGCAAGTCAATGGAGAAGGGTAAAAAAATACAAAATTAATGTGATATAATGGGTATAGTTATGTAATCTGATGTCTTAAGGACCCACAGCATCTTTGATGTAAGTGTAAGAGTTGGGCAAAAATATTGACATTTCATGGTTATGATCCCACCTCCTTATCAAACAAAGGCCAACACATTAAATACAGTCATATTGTATTCCAGTTTTTAGGGGCAAGAAGGATTGGGAAAAACAGTTGTTGGTTGATGAGAGACTGGTCTAAACAGTGATTCACTGCTTTGTTGTTTACTATAGGGCTGGTCTGATCAAAAGAACTAAATTGTTTGACAGCAGTTAAATCAAAGTAAGTAATTTAAAAACAAATTGTGCATCTGTGCTTCATGTAATATTTGAGGATCATTGCTAGAATAACACTCTCTCTCACACCATTGTATCTTAATATCCTGCAAGCTGCTGGGAAAAATATTTTTATGCTAGTTGAGAAAATACAGGCAATAAGGGCAGAATTCCTGATCTGTGCTTTGTTCAGATATATACCTTGAAAATAATAACATGGGCCTTTGTCTCCTTCCGCTGGTTTAGATGGTCATCTTGATCAATCTGGATAAATTTAATATGGGTGGTGAGTGCTCAATAATATAAATAAAAAGCTGTATGAAATAGTCTCAACAAAGGGCCCTCCAAATTATTCTCTGCAGCCCAACTACCCCCTCTTTGCATTGTAGGAAAGGACTTGTGTTCTAATGTGAACGTTTGTTTGTCCCTGAAATGTTCATTCAGACGTTTTTTCAGTTACAGTATTTACCTTTTTGTTAATTTTATCCAAAAGAGAGACACTTAATCCCACTGTGGTTTTTTTAAATAAATGTCTCCTGCCAGAACATATTTCTATACTGTAATGGATTCACTGCTTTAAAATGTCTGACTTGGAGTGTGCTGTTTTTTGTTCTTTGACAAGATTCCTTTATTAGGCAATAGGTGTTGAGTCATCTAATGTTTACTTTTAATTTTTAAATTCAAAGTCTTATGTAATTATGCAGTATTTGGTGAATCATTATGAATATTATGCTTCTCTAAAACTCCTAATTATAAGTCATAAGGTAAATTTATCCATTTGATTCAGTGAATACATACACAAAGTACAAATTAACAAGCAGCTTGCTAATAAAATTATCAGTTTGTTGGGAGTGAGACAACCTCCCTCTTAAATAAAACATGACTCTGGATAATGGTATTCATGGCAGGATTCCCTTACATAATTGCTTATCTTTGAGTTTTCTGGTAAAACTCCAGTGTCCTAGTGATAGGTATTGAAGATGTCAAATTATTGGCGACATCAACTACCATTAAATATTAACCCTTTTACTACTGTGATACAGCAATAGAAATTATTATACCAATTAATCACAATAAAAAGAGAGATGAATATCAGCAATTAAACTGTGCATGACTCCTCCTCCTCTGAGTGACACTGCCATTTCAGATAAGGTTACGGACCCTCTGAGGCATTGATTAGTATAGCGATAATGACTGCTGCTATGTGGAGAGAGAAAAGGGCTATAAGGCTATTTAAAATGAAGGTATTGAGGAGGAAAATTTTGACTTGGGTTTAGATTACTGTGATATGAAAAAAATGTCATGGGAAAGTAAGGATTCTGTTGGCACATGCTTTGTTGGAGATTCTTGGAGCAAGCGGGAGAGGAGGAAGAGCATGCTGTAGTAGCCAGGCAAGGTACTAACAAACTTCAACAGGACTTTATTTTTTAAACTGGAAACCTCTTTTCCAAGCTGCTGCTGCACCTTCAGTAGCTCTCCCTTAGCCTCTTCAGCTCCTCCCCCCCTTCTTTCTGTTTCCTGTCCTTTCAGACTCCCAACAGCCAGTGCTCCCAATTCTAATAATTACAAGCAACATCTAAACACCACACATGCCCACGCTCAGATACTTGTGGACTGCCTGCTTTAAAACTGAAAGCCCATTTTTGGTTCTGATATTTACATAAAAAGTCTAGAATAAACAGACTAGAGTTTTATGGCCAGGAATCTCATTATGCACATAAAGTTTCTCTCTAGGCAGCCCCTTATCCCCCCAAAATTGTAGTTCATAAATCTTACACTGTATTGAGAGGAAAAGGAAAGATTTGATGCTAATCACAGATAAAACTATATATTTTTATAAAACAGTATTGTCAGACATCAAGATAAACATTTCTGGTATTGTTTTTGCTTTGTTTTCATGTTTGAACAGAATAATTGTCTATTTGTGGTTTTGTTTGTATATTCAGAAATAATGCCTTCTGCTTAAATCATCAGCCTTATAAATGACCATGAATAATGGAAGGTCTTTTATGTGACACCGAACATTCCATTATGACAGGTTTCAGAGTAGCAGCCGTGTTAGTCTGTATTCGCAAAAAGAAAAGGAGTACCTGTGGCACCTTAGAGACTAACACATTTATTAGAGCATAAGCTTTCGTGAGCTACGAAGTGAGCTGTAGCTCACGAAAGCTTATGTTCTAATAAATGTGTTAGTCTCTAAGGTGCCACAGGTACTCCTTTTCTTTTTGCGAACATTCCATTGTACACCTATTAATAATAGAACAATTTAAGAATGTTTTTAAAGTAGTTAAAAGGGTCGTTTGTACTAATAAATGACCATACAGACTTAATCTCTCATGCTTGTTGTGGGAAACACTATGCTGAAGGTGTAAAAGCTTCAAAATGAAAATGAGGGAGATGTCTAAAGAGAAGTCAAAGATAATTGGCTATAGGAAATGCTTTTCATAGTTTGTATGTGGTCCATGATTTAAGAAATGTAAAGGAAAGATGTATCTGCTGGCTACTTTTGTTGTCATGAGAATGATAATCTAGCATTTGAAATAAATCTGTTTACACCAGAGGGTGACTGGACTAGTGGGGATCGTTATGGCTGTGCAAATGTATGTCATTTTGTATGGGCCTGATCCAAAGCCCATTAAATTCAGTGGAAAGATTCCTGTCAGCTTCAGAGGGCTTTGGATTAGTCCCTGTATGTTCTGCTTATCCTCATCTGCATACTTCAACTCATTAAAATAATATAGATTTTAAATAAGTGGTTTAAGAACTTCTGACAGAGTTGGAACTTGCTGGTTGGTTATCTGCTTAGGTAAAATGGCCAATAAATATACAGGTTAACTGTTTGTTTTCCTCATATTAGGATTGCCAACTTTCTGATTGCAGAAAACTGCCCCCTCTCACTCCATCCCCCTCCTTCTGTCACTTGCTCTCCCCCACCCTCTTGCACTCACTCATTTTCGCTGGGCAGAGGGTTGGGGCATAGGAGGGGGTGAGGGCTCTGGCTGGGGGTGGGGCCAGAAATGAGCAGTGTGGGGTGGGGGAGTGAGGGCTCTGGGAGGGAGTTTAGGTGTGGGAGGAGGCTCAGAGCTGGGGCAGAGGTTGGGGTGTGGGAGGGCTGTGGGGTGTGAGCCCCGGGTGGTGCTTACCTCAGATGGCTCCCGGAAGTGGCCAGCATTTCTGTTCAGCTCCTAGGCAGAGGTGCAGCCAGGCAGCTGTGCATGCTGCCCCCATGCGCAGGTGCCGCCCCTGCAGCTCCCCTTGGCCACTATTCCTGACCAATGGAAGCTGCATAGTTGATGCTCAGGGTGGGGGCAGTGTGTGCAGCCCCTGTGGTCACACCTCCACCTAGGAGCTGGAGGGAAATGCCGTCTGCTTTCGGGAGCTGCGCAGAGCCAAGGCAGGCAGGGAGCCTGCCTTAGCCCCTTTGCGCCACTGACCGGATTTTTAACAGCCCGGTCAGCCCTGTGGACTAGAGCTGCTGGGATCCCTTTTCAAGCAGGCGTTTCCATCGAAAACCGGATGCCTGGCAACCCTATCTCATGTTTATGTACAAATTCTATTTTTAGAAGCATCAAGGCACTCCAAGCAGTGCATCTGTGGGAAATTTCAGCTTTAAGATTATTAAAGTCACTTGACCTTTGTTATGCTGCCATATGACACCATCTGTGGCAATCTATAATCACCCAGAAATTATTTCCTGTCTTGTTATACATTGTTCGTTTTTATATCACACCAACAGTCCGTATATAGGAAACGGAATGTGCTACCCTGAGGTTTTAAAAGAATTACAAGTATTTTTGTAATTTTTAAAAAATTCTCACACGTTTCTTAGCCTATCTGTGTCTGCTGTGGTTTACAGTGTACTTGCGAGCAACTGATGCAGACAGTATGTTTTGTTTGGGTAACCTATTCTGTCAAGGAGGTCCATCAGTCCATGTAAGCTTTTCTTAGGATATATTTCAGTTGCATGGAAACCAGGGATTTGCTGCCATCAGCTGTGACGCTCTCTGCTGTCTCTAATGTAGTCAAGAGACCTAGTAGTCTCTGTTGGTTGATTTAACTGTATGAAAATTTGAAATAGAGAACTACACATGCAAATCTGCTTGCTTTTTCTGGAATGCTGGTAACATAGTATTTAATTTGTATGGTATAGTTCGCTAAACCTGTGGAAGGTTCTCTGATGGGGTGCAGGGATGGAGATTTCCAATTAGGCACCTGCCTGGGGCGCCGGCACTCTAGGGGCCTTTAAAAGTTTAATTCATATCGCTCCCCTGCTGGTGTCCGGGCTCCTGGTGCAGGTTGGTGGCCGGCCAGTGTGTGGGGCTGGAGCAGGGCAAGTGTCTGAGTCAGCCTGCCTGGGGGTGCTGAGAGCTGCGCCTGGGCGGGGTGGCTGTTGAAGGTGCTGGGAGCATCCCAGCCCCTTCCCAATCTCGGCTGCGCCTCTGCCTCATGCCGGAGAGGGCGGGGCGTGGCCAGCCCCCATTCAGTTGCACGGGCAGAGCTGGAGTGTGTCTGCCACACTGAGCTGTAGGAGGGATGGAAGACACCCGGGGACCACTCACATGGGGAGAGGTACAATCCACTCCTTGTGCCTCGCCTGGGGCAGGTGGGCTGCGCCCCGTCTTGGAGTGGGAGGCAGGAGGCACTGAAGATGCTGTGCTTAGGGGCGCGTAAGGTGTAAATCCAGTCCTGATGGGGAGTTTCCCATTGCATAGTCTTTCCTATCATTGTTATGTGCTATTAAGACATTCTAACTGTCTATTGATTTTGTTTTTTGTGTAACCTACCCTCCTTATTCCTGTTAGTCAATGTTAAGCTTTGGTAGGATGGCAGCGGATGCCAGCAGTACTCCATGTTTCATGAAGATGGTGCCAAACTGAGCATCTCCAGTATGTGACTGCTCACACACAGTGGATGGCACTGCTGCTGGGCCTGGTTCAGGGCCGGCATAATTATCTATCTTCTTGAATTGCTGTTGAAAATTGTAAGTCAATAAACAAAATTATCAGTGAATATTCCTAATTTATCTTTTGGTGCCATGAAAAGTATTGATTCTTGTATTACAAGTCACTGGGTATTTGTGCCAATATCCGGTATGTATTTGCTCCAAAGTAAATAGTCACAGCTGTTCAGATGAGGAATGGCTTGTTAGGTTAGGGCTTTCCCTTTGCAGCAAAAGAATTGAGAGTATGTTATAATTAAGGCTACATTTTAGTCGCGAGTATTTTTAGTAGAAGTCATGGACCAGATCATAGGCAGTAAAAAAAAATTATGGCCTGTGACCTGTCCATGACTTGTACTATATACCCCTGACTAAATCGTGGGTGCTTAGGGGGCAGCTTGGGAGTGTTGCAGGTTCTCTGGGGGAGGGGAGAAGGGCAGCCCAGGACTCCCGCTGTTGCTGGGGGTATTTTGGCAGGCTAGCATGCTCCCTACCTGGCTCTGTGCAGCTCACTGGAAGCAGTGACATGTCCCTCAGCTTCTTGACAGAGGTTTGGCCAGGGGCTCCATGCGCTGTGTCTGCCCCAAGTGCTAGCTCCGCGGCTCCCATTGGCCGAGGGCAGAGGCAAGGCACAGAGCCACTTGGCCACGCCTCCGCCTAGGAGCCAAGGAAGGGACATGTCTGCTTCCAGGGAGCCCCTCGAGGTAAGTGCCATCTGGAGCCCTAACCCCCTCTCGTGCACCAACCCCCTGTCCCAGCCCTGCTTTAAGACCCTTTTAACACTCTGCCAGACTCCTTTCCTGATTCTTTTACTGCCAGTCACATCAGGAATTGTAACCCTGATATATGACAGTAGGAAAATGCATCATAATGATGAGGCAGATTTTACATTGCCTACCACTGCAACATAAATTGGCTTTGCTAAGACTGTGAATTCATTTCTGCTTTTAACAAAGGTATGTGCTGCCAGGGAAGAAAGGCAATAATTTAGAGACCATTTCAGAGTGTGTGTGTGTGAGAGAGAGAGAGAGAGAGAGGGGCTTATTGACATGCCTGGCCAACGACAGAGAACATCTGCTTTCAGTTCAGAATTATGCTGAATGTAACTATAGAGCTATTGCTTCCCGCAGTTGCAAAGAAATGTCTCTCTGATAAACTTACTGTCAGAGATTGGGAAGTATTGGATATGTTCTTTAATGTACTTAATGTAATTTTTTAAAATATGAAATTCTATTTCCATTCCCTGAAACTCCGCAAGATACAGCATCTGATGGCGTGACAGTTAGCGATATTAGCCTGTTCCTGTGTCTCTCTATGGAGAAACAGGATTTTTATTTTATTGATTGCATTGATACCATTAGCAAATATTCTCCTTTCTCTTCCCCACAGTCAGTGCCAGAAAGACCTAGGTATTTCTAGTAACTTTATACACTAACATTAATAGCAAAAAAGAAAAGGAGTACTTGTGGCACCTTAGAGACTAACTAACAAATTTATTTGAGCATAAGCTTTCGTGAGCTACAGCTCACTTCATCACGAAAGCTTATGCTCAAATAAATTTGTTAGTCTCTAAGGTGCCACAAGTACTCCTTTTCTTTTTGCGAATACAGACTAACACATCTGCTACTCTGAAACCTGTTGTTAATAGCAAAGTGATAATCCAGGATTGTGATATCTGGACTTGAACCATCTTATCAGACCAGCAGATGCAACATTTTATTTTGAGTTTTTATAAATAAAATCTGTGTTGGGTCAGTGTTGGAAGCTTGCTCAGCCTTTTTCAACAGCCTTATTTTAAAAGGTTATTGATTTCTAAATAGCAATTGGCATCATTGATGTGATTTGGTCTCTAGCAGACTATTAGGAAAGAAGTTGTAACTGAAGAGCCCTTAAAATGAATGAATGATCTAAAATAGTCAGCATACTGTGTGCTGCTATATTTCTGTAGCAGGCCTGAAGTGTCATTAGTCTTACTTTTAGTGCTAATGGTAAGGATAGCCAAATGCTACTTGTGTTTGTGTCTATGCACAGAATCACACCTCTCTTTCTATCTTGCTATTGCTTAGATGTCTCTTAAATTTGTGATAAACGGTAACATATTAAACCCTTGAAAAATATTGGACTAAATTAAAACCCTGGCTCTGACCATCGCTGTGCTTAAAAGGCGTATTCTGAACTAATCTTACAGGTCATTTCCACAATTTTACTGCTTCGTCCAGTGACTAATATTCTTAGAGTTCCACCTCCTCTCTAAGTATGTGATTATATTCTCACTCAAGATTTCTGCATATGTGATAATGTGGAGTAGGATTGTTAATAAAGTGCCAGCAAGACAGGCATGCTACACTTTATTAGGCTGTCAGCATTTAAGAAAGACAAATAAAACCGAAGCCTATTACTAAGGGACCTAGTGGAGGGATGTTTTCCCAAATCTAATGTTTTTTTTTTATTGCGGGACTACTGTAATTATGCATTGGGAACTGGGTAATTTAGAGTAACTTGGATGTAATAATCAGGTCACTTTGATTAGATAAAGGATAAAAAGGAAACAAGCCCAAAACTAATTAGCGAGCTGCCAGATAACCAAGTACTGTCATGGTAATTGGAGGCTTCTGTCTTGTGCCTTAAAATACTAACCCTTTGCTTCTGTTTCCCTGGTTCACGTCAGCCTGCCCTGAAGGGATTTGTTTCTGGTGATTTCTGTTCAGTTTCAGTTTACCAATAACCTGTAACAGAGATGGAACGTGTCGGTGAATTTGGCACAATTATTGTCATTGAAACACAGGCTACCTAGAAGACTGCGCTGTATCTTATTCTTTGATAAGGCCATCCTGTGAAATTGTTTAAAAATATAGGATAGTGTAGGGCAGTGGCTTTCAAACTTTCCAGATTACTGTATCCCTTTCAGGAGTCTGACTTGTCTTGCATATCCACAAGTTTCACCTCACTTAAAAACGACTTGTTTACAAAAGTGGCACAGCACAGTATTACTGAAAAATTGCTTACTTATTTTACCATATAATTATAAAGTACATCAATTGGAATATAAATATTGTGCTTACATTTCAGTCTATAAAGCAATATAAACAAGTCATTGTCCGTATAAAATTTTAGTTAATGCTGACTTCCCTGGTGTTTTTTAAGTAGGCTGTTTAAAACTAGGCAAATATCTAGATGAGTTGATGTGCACCTGGAAAACCTCTGCATACCCCCAGGAGTACATGTATTCATGGTTGAGAACTACTGATGTAGAGGAGAGTTGAATTAATGGGAGAAAAAAATAAATCCATATAGCTCTGTATTTTTTTGTTATAATTTAATTGAATTGTGCTCAAATTACACTTGTCTTTTCCTTTTTACCTTTTTTTTTTTTTTAAGGTTAAGACTCAAGGTAGTAAATTTTCAATATGATTATGGGGAAGCAAGGACAGAGGAGAGATTCTCCAAAGGCACTGATGGGAATAAGATGCTCCAGTCTTTTTGTACATCTAATTGCCATTTTTGTTTTTGAAAATCTTCCACCAAATTCCCATTCACAATAACAATACAATTTAAATTTAAATAATAATCTTATTTTAATTTGATCTGACTAGAAACTAAGGACCAGCTTCTGTCTGATGGGTATTATAAATGGCATCCAAGATTGAATTTTTTCTTTTCTGATCATGGAGCAAGGTAATCTAAGAGAAAAGGAGAGTTGGCTGTTTGTCAAGGAGACAGTATTAAAGGTACAACAGAAAACTATCCTGATGCAAAGGAAAGAGAGGAAGAATAGTAAGAGGCCAACATGGCTCCATCAGGAGCTCTTTTAATGACCTAAAAATGAAAAAGGAATCCTACAAAAAGTGGAAACATGGACAGATTGCAAAGGAGGAGTACAAAAGTATAGCACCAAGTGTATGGGGACAAGATCAGAAAGACTAAATCATAAAAAGAGTTGCACCTAGCCAGGGCCACAAAAGCCAGTGAAATGGTCTCTAGAAATACATTAGGAGCAAGAGAAAGATGTAGGAAAGTATAGGTCCTCTGTTTAGTGGGGAAGGAGAACTAATAATGGAGTATTCGTTGATCATAGGATGACTATGAGCTGCCAATGTGATATGGCTGTGAAAAAAGGTAATGCGGTTTTGGGATGCATCAGGAGAGGTATTTCCAGTAGGGATAAGGAGGTTTTAGTACCATTATACAGGGCACTGGTGAGACCTCACCTGGAATACTGTGTGCAGTTCTGGTCTCCCATGTTTAAGAAGGATGAATTCAAACTGGAACAGGTACAGAGAAGGGCTACTAGGATGATCTGAGGAATGGAAAACTTGTCTTATGAAAGGAGATTTAAGGAGCTTGGCTTGTTTAGCCTAACTAAAAGAAGGTTGAGGGGAGATATGATTGCCCTCTATAAATATATCGGAGGGATAAATACCGGAGAGGGAGAGGAATTATTTAAGCTCAGCACCAATGTAGACACAAGAACAAATGGGTATAAACTGGCCACCAGGAAGTTTAGACTTGAAATCAGACGAAGGTTTTTAACCATCAGAGGAGTGAAGTTTTGGAATTGCCTTCCAAGGGAAGCAGTGGGGGCAAAAGATCTATCTGGTTTTAAGATTCTACTCGATAAGTTTATGGAGGAGATGGTATGATGGGATAATGGGATTTTGGTAAGTAATTGATCTTTAAATATTCAGGGTAAATAGGCCAAATCCCCTGAGATGGGATATTAGATGGATGGGATCTGAGCTACCCAGGAAAGAATTTTCTGTAGTATGTGGCTGGTGAATCTTGCCTATATGCTCAGGGTTTAGCTGATCGCCATATTTGGGGTCAGGAAGGAATTTTCCTCCAGGGCAGATTGGAAGAGGCCCTGGACGTTTTCCGCCTTCCTCTGTAGCATGGGGCACTGGTCACTTGAGGGAGGCTTCTCTGCTCCTTGAAGTCTTTAAACCATGATTTGAGGACTTCAATAGCTCAGACATAGGTGAGGTTTTCCGTAGGAGTGGGTGGGTGAGATTCTGTGACCTGCGTTGTGCAGGAGGTCAGACTAGATGATCAGAAGGTCCCTTCTGACCTTGGTATCTATGAATCTAAAACTGATAACATCAAGAAGACTGAGCATTTAATGCCTGTTTTGCATTAGTCTTCACTACTGGTGACCAGCTATTCAACATAGTTAATATTAACAAAAAACTACAGTGAACATAAGTCAGAATAGGGACAGAACAGGTTAAAAATTAGATGTATTCAAATCAGCAGGACCTGATGAAATTCATCTAGGGTACTTGGGAAACTAGATTGCTTTATCTTGGAATTGGTAGCCATTATCTTTGAGAACTTGTTGAGGATTTGGTCCCAAAGGACTGGAGAAGGGCAAATATAGTACCTGCCCTTAAAGGGAAACAAAGAGGACCTGGGGAATTATAGCTCAATCAGCCTAATTTTGATATCTGGAAAAATACGGGAACAATTCATTAAACAATCAGTTTGTAAGCACCTGGAAGGTAAGATTATAAGAGTAGCCAGAATGGATTTATCAAGAACAAATCCTAACAAGCCAACCTAATTTCCTTCTTTGCCAGGGTTACTGGCCTATTGGACATGGGGGAAGCAGTAGACGTGATGTATCTAGATTTTTAGTAAGCCTTTTGACACAGTTCCATGTGACATTCTCATAAGGACCCAAGGGAAATGTGGTCTAGATTAAATTACTATAAAGTGGATTCAAAACTGGTTGACAGTATTCAAAGAGTAGATATCAGTGGTTCACTGTCAAACTGGTAAGGCGTATCTAGTGGGGTCCCACAGTTATCAGTCCTGGGTCTGGTACTAGTCAATATATTCATTAATGACTTGGATAATGGAGTGGAGAGTATGCTTATAAAATTTGCAGGTGACACCAAGATGCACTTTGCAAGCACTTTGGAGGACAGGATTAGAATTCAAAACTACCTTAATGAGTTGGTCTGAATTAAACAAAATGAAATTCAATAAAGACAAGTACAAAGTAGTTTACTTAGGAAGGAGAAATGAATGCACAGCTACAAAATGGGGAATAACCCCACCCTCAACTTACACCTTTTATATTGTGTGAAAATATTAATATTTTTTAAACTTGATTTAAACAATCAAGTCGAAGAGTCACAGGCAGATAACTTATGGAAAATTTTAACGTTTCCTTAGTTGTACAAATATCTGTATAGTGTGTTGTGGTTAAAGTTAATATTATTCATAAATGGTGGCTGCTTTCTAACTGACCCTCTGGCAAAGGGACAATTATGATTTTTCACATATTCTTGACAGCATTATTTGTGTGATTTTTTTTTTTAATTAGTTTACTTAGGACTTGGTGTATTAGGTGTTTCACAGACAAATATGAAGATATACTTCCTACCAGTCTGAGTTTACAATCTAAAAAGGCATTGTACCAGTGTACAGATGAGGATTGGGATTTAGCACAGAAAGCTAACTGAGTGGCGAAGTGTAGTATGTGTCATGCAGTTTTAGGAAGTTGGTTTAGACTTCTGGGGGAAGGGAAATTTAGTAATGTTTTGTTGGTTGACACATTATTGAAGGAGCACTGGGGTTTATAGGTTGGTTGTAAGAAATGTGCTTTAAAGAAGTACTTGAAGGAAAAGGTGAATGGGTGTTGGACCAGATCATGGAAAGAGTTCTAGCTTGAGATGGCCATGCAGGAAAACTTCATGGAAGTTGAGGCTGGAGAAGAACAAGAAGAGGATGGTAAATGGATGTATGGCTTGAATACAGTGTAGGGGATGAACAGCATTGCTGCTGCTTAATGATTTTAAACATTAATGTTGTTGTGTTTTGTTGGTATTATTGTAGCATGTAGGAGCTCCAGTCATGGGCAAGGACCCCACTGTGTTAGATCCTGCAAAGAGAACAAAAAACATACACTCCAGTCCTGGTATTGTACCAGTTCTGGTTCCTAAGTTATGACTCAAGAGTTTATTATTGATTTTCCCCCGTGTGCACACACATCTAAAATGTGCTAATGAAAGCATCCCGAAGAAAGCAACAACACAAAAAGTAGACTTTTTAGTTACTACATTTTATTTTTGTTTCTATTTTTTGCACCAAGACTAATCTTTTTTTTTTTTAAATTGCTTATTGTATTATGTTTAGGCACTGTTTTGGTAGCGCAAAACTATTTGATCATCTCTGCTGTCTCTCCATATTGAGAGAGTCTAAAAATGGTGACACTATTGTTGGATGAAAGTGCTCAAGAGACAAGTCAGAATACAGGCATTTGTGGAAAATGAATATTGGAATTGAATTACAGTGGCTTTCAAAAGATTCTTTCTGTTGCTTCAGGGTTGACCCTAGTTCTGTAGGAGCACTTGACCTTCAATACAGCAGAATTGGTGTGGTGTTGCTCTATGTGAGGGTCGATAGCTCA
This sequence comes from Dermochelys coriacea, assembly GCF_009764565.3. Taxonomy (NCBI): domain Eukaryota; kingdom Metazoa; phylum Chordata; order Testudines; family Dermochelyidae; genus Dermochelys; species Dermochelys coriacea. The sequence continues at coordinate 57,510,009 of NC_050078.2, read as the reverse complement.
GGGTTCTGTAACCTCTGTCATGACTATGCTCCACAGGGTCTTTGTCCATGGCTGTGCATAGTGTGTTTTGGTTAGTGATGGACAGTCTTAGTTCCTCTGCTGTTTGGGAGATATCCACATACCTTTTTGAAATACAAGAACTGCACCTTTTAATTCCCCTTTTCCCCCCCGCACCCACCCACCCCAAACTTTTTTTTTAAGTTTCCGTTCCTTATGAAAGAGCAAGCCCTGCAACCAGCCTTGGATACTGGCCCAGAGAAAGCCCTCTGTACATCAACCTCCGATGTGTGAGTGTTGTGTGTTTTTTTGTGTTGTAGACATATCCTTAGTTCCCTGATAAACCTCTGTATCACTGGGATCTTCATGGGAGAAGAGTGCAGAGGGTACCAACAAGGCTCCAAAGAAGAGGAGTTCTAGAGATCTCCTATTTGAGCCTCCATCAAAGAGAAGTTGGTCGCTTCAGAAACTGACCACTTCAGAGACCTCAGGGGGAGTACCATTGAGGCTCCAGATTGCTCTGCTACTCAGAGCTCTCCCAAGACTTTCAATTCTTTGAAAAAACAGTGTCGGAAATGCATTGATATCAAAATGGATGAAGGTACCATCTTAACATGGTTGCTCTCGCAGGTTGATATCTAGGAGGTTGGCACTACTTAGAGATTCCTTGGTGTCCGTAACTGAACTGGTACCCCAGAAGTCATCGGTGTCCGTGGTACCATCACCTATTTAAACATGTACTGCCAAAACAGTTAGTACCCCTAGTACCAGTGTCATTTTTCTAAAATGGGACCACTGAAGCAGTCAGCTCTCTCAGGACCAGCACTACCCGCAACGAAGCCTTGTATTGTCTCAGCTCACATACATCTGGTATCACAGGAATTTAGATACTCCAGGAACTTGTTTGTTTCAGACCAGCTGGAGTGTCTGGTGTTATAGAGTACTGAGCAACTATTGGTACCAGGATGGGCTGGCCTTATCTTTTTCCCAGTGTCTCCTAGTTCTCTAATCCCAACAACTGGGATTCTTCACCTTCACTGTTTGCCCACCCTTGGACTATGTTGAGGATGATTCCTCAGACTCCCTGATTTTGGGGTTCGCATCTCTTGTCTATAATCAAAGAGACATTTTCCTGACCACCTTCCCTGAGAGAGAAATTCCAAGGTAGAAACAGTTTTGCGTCCCTTCTCATTGGCATGACCAATGAGTGGATGCCTCCCTCCTTTACCATATGGTCCACCTAAGTGGCCATACTGGGACCCAGGGGCTGCCTATCGCTAGCAGTTCTTGCCACTGTATTAAATCTATGAATGGTTTATGCATGACTATTTTACTCCATGGAGGAGGGTTACCACAGTTCCTACAGGAACTAAAAGAGAAGGAGGTGAATATGGCGAGTCATTGCAACTTAAACAAATATAGAGAGGTACCACCCCTTGGAGTAGTTTACATATACTGGTTCAGTGTGGGTTTTCCAGAGACTCAGTGATAAAGGGTTTTTGGTATAAAAGGATGAGCTTGAACTGTCAGAGGGCCTTCTTTCTAATTCAGCAAACAGACAGGCCGTTCTGTCCAAAGGGGGTCCCAACCCTTTGGCCTACTAGGGTCCCATAAGATTGATAGGTGACTTCAGGTAAAGTTTTAGCATGCATATAGGAACTTTTATAGATTTTTTTTCTCTAATTTTTTACCTTAAGAATAAATATACTTGGTTAGAAAGAGCTGTGTGGTAACTTGTAACAGCTGGCAATACACTATTCATAGCCCTCAAAGAGAAAGCAAAAGCACAGGTGCTGGCCTTTACACAGACTGGTTTTCTGGAGGCATCACAGGGTAAGGGAGGGAGCTTGGCAGGCTGAAAACCCTTGTCAGAAGGGAGTGGGATAAGGGTCCCTACCCAAAGACGGGTGGGGACCTGAAGCCCGATTGGGAACTCCTGTAGTGGACCACTGTGACATGGAAATGGGGATACTCTGAAACTGTGACAAGGATCATCGAGGGAGACACTCTCCTGCTCTATCACTCCCTCCCAACTTCAGGTGGAGGCTTTTGAGGAATGAGAGGCTACTTCATCATAGTCATCAGATGAGGTGGTAATGTCCCGCTACCTTCTCTTGACGACCATTTTAAACAGTTTCAGGAGTTGATGAAATGCATTGCTGACTCATTACAGATTCTGTTAAAGGAGGTCCAGAAGTCCAACATAAATTGTTGGCTGTTTTGCATATAACAGCTTCTAGTCATGTGACTCTACTAGTAAACAAAACCTTTCTGGATCCTGCCAAGAAGAGTCTGACAAAATCCTGCAGCCACACCATTCATGAGCAAATAAATTAGTAAAAAGAATTATGTCCTGGCAAAAAATCCAAACTTTTTGTTTGCCTACACTGCACTAAATTCTGTAGTTATGGAGACTGTCATGAGCATGGCAGACAACATCACACAATGTCTATGCCCTATGATAAGTACGAAAAGCAACTCAAACTATTTGGTTGGACCAGTTACTCTTCAGTGACTCTGAAATTTTGTGTTGCAAATTAGCAAACCCCAATAGTAAAATGCAACCATGCCAATTATGAAAAATGCAATAATTTTATTAAACATCCCCCTGTGGAACATCAGTGACCAGTTCAAGGCAATCGGAGCCGATGGTCAGCTCCTAACTAAGGCTAAGATTTTTGTCATGGATATTTTTAGTAAAAGTCATGGACAGGTCATGGGCAATAAAGAAAAATTCACTGAAGCTTGTGACTTGTCCCTGATGTTTACTAAAAATATCCATGATAAAATTGGAAGGGGCTGGGTAGATGCTGGGTGGCTGGGAGCTCCAGGACTCTCCCACCCCCTGTGGCTGGGAGCTGCAGAGTCCCCCGTGGCGGCTGGGAGCTGTGGAAGTCCCCCCTGCCACCGGCAGCTGGGAGCTTGGGGCACCGCTGTCTTAGGTGGTGGGGGTACCTCATAGCTCCTTGCCACTGCAGGAGGCTGGGGGAACCTGCAGTTCCCAGCCGGCAGGGCTGAAGTCAGGAGGTTTTTGGGAGTCACAGATTCCATGTTTTCTGTGACTAAATCGTAGTCTTACTCCTAACAAGAACCTAGTTGCAGGTCTCCAAAGACAGTAGCCCTGCTCCATTTCTACCAGGCATAGAGCATCTTGGATACAGCAGTCTGGGTCTCCTAAGGGTGCGCCAAAATACCATTGAAGACCTTCTTTTTAATGGGGTTAAACCTTTCTGAGGCCTCTGACAAATCTCTTCATGCTTCGAAAAATTCCAGGGCCACTGCCAGGTCCCTTGGAATATGCATCCTTGCAAACAAAATAAAATTAAGCAGGTCACAAATGGCACAGAAAGCTCATTTGGTCCAGTTCTCTAGTTACCCTAGGCCTTCTGAGCCACCTAACAAGAGGCCAAGATACCAAAAGAAAAGACCACCTACCAAGACTGGTACCACCAATCAGCCGTCATCTTTGTTCAATCATTAATTTTGATGGGTTCGTTGAAGGTGCAGAACATCCCCACCTCCAAAAATCTTCAGCTTTGCCGTCCCACCCTCATCCCTCCCTTTGGAGACAGTCTTCCCCGTTTCCGACCTGCCTGGGAGCAAATTACATCTGACAATGGGTTTTGGAGACGTAATAACAAGTTCTGTTCATTTCACCTCCATCCTTGCTACCCCAACACCCCTTCACTGTCCCCTTTCAGGGACGCATCTCATGATCATTTGGTGAGACTGAAAGTCATTTTTCTTCTATTCATAGGGCTGTAGAAGCAGCTCCATTCCAGCACTGGGGGGAAGGGATTCTATTCCAAATATTTTCTGGTCCCCAAAAGGAATGGGGGTTGGAGACAGACTTTATTTCTCAGACTCCTAAACACTTTTGTGAGATTGCAGAAATTGAGGATGGTGACTTTCTCAGTTGTGATTCCATTGTTGCATTGTGAGGGTTAGTTTGAGGCCTTCCATTGTCAGGATGCCTATTTTCATTTTGCAGTTCACCCCTCTCACAAGAAGTTTCTTTGTTTGACAGTCAGCAAGAATCACTTCCAGTATCAAGTGCTTTTGTTTGAGAATATACTTGGAGCAGATCGAAGGCCAAAGATCATGTGACTGGTAGTCAGTCACTTAGGTTGACTTTTCGTCTTTCCCTGCCTCCACATCTATGGCATTATTGACAAATGTTTTAGTTGCTGAAATTTGCATAGCTGTAACCGGGTCCGCAGTACATACTTTCTCCAAATATTATTATGCTTTTGGTTCATGCTTTTTTGGTTCATGTTGTGGTTGGCAATGCAGTTTTGTCTTCAGGGTTCCAACTGACTCTGAAACTGCTGCCTCCTTTTGAGGATGCTGCTCTGGAGTCTCCTGAAGTGGAGCATCTATACGTACACTGCTCGAAGGAGGAGAATTTACTCATCTTGTGCTGTAAGTGGACTTCTTTTGAGATGTGTATTCCTATGGGTCCTCCACTACCCACTCTCCTGCCCCTCTGATTTGCTGGGCTTTGTGGTAGAGAAGGAGCTACGGGCAGTTTACCCATGCAGCTTCATATATTCTCATTATGGGGCAGGATGTCTGGAGCATATCCGAGGACTGAACAGGCATTTCTACCAAAAATCTTAGATCTAAACTACATGGGCACCTGAAGTGGAGCACCCATTTGAAGAACTTTAGTTGCTGCACAAGGTGAAAACCTCTCCTTCCTTACTTTCACTATAATGTACTAATGAGACATGCTAATTGCCAATTAGTCTTTGTAAATACCCCTTGTGGGGAGAGTCAGGAGAAATAAAAAGCCTGTTGAGCAGCACCCTCAGGCCTATTTAATTTGTTCCTTTTAACTCTTCACATGTGAGACCACAGCAGATATTAATACAGGTATAGGGTTTGTTTCTTGGTGGATACAGTGTATCTGCAGGATGAATCGGTGATGTATGCAATATATAAGGCACAGGGGTCACGGAAGTCACTGAATCTGTGACTTCAGCCCTAATGGCTGGGAGCTGCAGGGTCCTGCAGCCTCCTGCAGTGGCAGGGAGCTGTGAGGTACTCCCACTGCTTAAGACAGCAGTGTTCCCAAACTCACAGCTTCTGCCGGTTGCGAGGGGAACCCCCGCGGCTCCCGTGCTGCCGGTTGCGAGGGGAACCCCCGCGGCTCCCCGGCCACCCGGCTTCTGCCAAGCCCCTTCCCATTTTCTCATGGATATTTTTAGTAGAACTCAGGGACAGGTCACGGGCTTCCGTGAATTTTTCTTCTTGCCTGTGTCCTGTCCATGACTTTTATTAAAAATATCCATGACTAAATCTTAGCCTTAGCAATATAAGGCTTATTTGTAGTTTGGATTTCATTTGTATGGGCATCATTGGTTTTGGACTCATGATTATTGCAACAAGGTAGAAACGGACTGTACAAGGGAAACACTGAAACTACCCATATACAAAGTGATGTCCTTTACACAAAGTAAACAAGTTTGAAAAAATTAGTGCTCTTTCTATTGAAAGTCTTTCTGCTATAGGAATCTCGTCACTTGTAACGAACTCTTCAGACTAATGTGATTTTCAGCTTGATAGTGTCCCTTTTGAAACAGAAATTAAATAAATTTAATACAAGGAAGGTAAGCCAGAATCTACAACTGTGGAAAGAACAAATGAATCCTGCACATCCTAATGATGTGGAAATCACCAACTATCAGAAATCCACTAACCCTACTGGAATCTATTCCATGCTTGTTTGAACACGCACTGGTATCAAACATAATCTTCAGTGGGCAAGGTCAATTAGAAGGCCATGTAGCCAGAGTTTTCCCAAACCTTTTATAATGGGGATGATAGTATTAGATATAAAATTGAATCATGGAGACAAAGGTTGTTGGCTATTGAAGGGATTCCCCGGAGTATCATTTATGAATTGAATGTCCAATTTGCAATTGGATAAAAACAAATTTAGCTTTGATTACAACCTTCCATATGAAATACATTTTAATAACTGCCAAAGAACTTCAATTAAATTCACCTCCTTTAAGTGGCAATAAAATTTGTTTACCATTCATGGATGTGACGTTGTCCCTGAGCAGTGTCTCCATTGGCACAGCAGATTACCCACAGTCAGTCAGTCAAATGAGGCTGCAGTGAATACTCAGACTCTGGTAGTAAGTAGTAAATAATGTTACTGTTTTTATTCAATCAAAGTAATTGTTTTAAAAAGCAAACTATGCCTTTTTGGGTCTTCCATTCTTGTTTTTTAAATACCTCAATACTTTCTCTGCAGTTTGCTAGTCTCTAACTCCTGCCTCAGCGCCCCTGCTCTCTGTTCCTCGTGACTGTGCATTTTATTTCTTCTAGCCAGAGGGAGAGAAACAAATGTTGAGCTGCTCTTTTGCCGTCAAAGTGGTATTTATCAATCTTCCTAATTGCTTCCTGTGGGAAAAGCCACAGGAGTAGAAAAGTTATGTGGGAAGCTCTGAGTTGGCATTCAGAGTTCCAGAGGTGCCATCCTTTTCCCTGCAACTCCCTCCTAGTTGTAATGTAGGGGCAGCACATACCCTGACATCGACTGAGAAATCCTGCTGCTTCTAGGAATTAGGAGGGCCAGGACGTGGTCTTTTATCCTGCTTCCTAGGCCTCTCCTTTTCTCTGGTGGCTTCGTTTCCTGCTCGCATCTGCACTGCACTGGGATCTAAGCTCCTTTGGAAGGGAAGAATGGAGGAGGCAGAGAAGGATTCCGCATGAGTGAGTAAAAAGAATGAGGAGTTCTTGTGGCACCTTAGACACTAACACATTTATTTGGGCATCAGCTTTCGTGGGTTAGAACCCACTTCATCAGATGCATGGAGTGAAAATACAGGAGCAGGTATAAATACTGGGAGTGGTTGGGTCATTACAAAATCTAAAATTAATTTCCCCAATACTAATTTCCCTCTACTGTTACTGACACTTTCTTGTCAACTATCTGTAATGGACTACTCTCTTACCACTTCAAAAGTTTTTTCCTCCCTTGGTGTCCTGTTAAATTGATTTATCTCATTAGACTGACCTCACACTTGGTAAAGCAACCCCCATCCTTTCATGTTTTTATACCTGCTCCTGTATTTTCACTCCATGCATCTGATGAAGTGGGTTCTAACCCACAAAAGCTTATGCCCAAATAAATGTGGTGGTCTCTAAGGTGTCATAAGGACTCCTCATTGTTTTTACTGATACAGACTAACACGGCTACCACTCTGAAACCTGACATGAGTGAGCGTATGTAGGCTTCTACATTTACTTCTGACGAGCAAGTAGAATGCTATCCTTTTGTTCTGACCTCTCTCAAGCTTCTTTCAAGCCCTAAAATCTGTCAATATGACCATACAACAGTTGATACATAGAAGAAAAAATGATTATATTGAATGTGAGTTTGTGCTTTTCCAGCCTGTGGCACAGTACCCTCACATACTGGTTACTTTTCCTGTTCTTCATCCCCTTAATAGCAGTCTTGGGATGGGTATTTTTGAGACAGACTGTGACCTAGCATCAAAATGCTAAACTGAGGACAGTAGCATCAGTACTTGCAGGGGAATTCTGCAGCACAACTAGTTCACTGCAATTATACAAATGTGCTTTTCAGTGTCATGAATACTGTACATCAAATCTGTGGTAGCAAGAGGTTTGATTTTTAAAGAGAGTGTATTACATGGAGTTTGTCATCGCTACAGAGTGCGTTATCTGAAGTAGAGCATGTTGATGATGATTCTGTGTGGAGCAGATGTATGAAGGATCAAACATAGCGATTTAATAGTAAAGGAACTTTATTGGTGGAAATATGAAAGACACCCCAAGGAAACAAGATACCAACTGAACACTTTAAAGGGAAACTTTAAAGAGAAACGTAGGCTTAAATGTGGTGACAACATACAGTCTTAGATCACTTCACTTCTCTGTGACTCTGTTTTCCCCCCTACACCATTTGTTTGTCTTGTCTGTTCAAATATTAGCCTCAGTACAGAGGTGGATTAAGGTTTCCCTGTGCACTGGGCCAGAGCAAGTGGGCAGGGGGGGGCTTCCCACCCTTTCTGCCTGCAGCACTGCCCCGGTCTGCCTCTTCTGTCTGCGGCCCTTTCCACAGCCCAGCCCCTTCCCTGGGACCCTGTCCTTCTTCCACCCAGAGTCCCCCTCATTTCGCCTGCCCCACAAGCTGGGGCTTCCCCCAGGGCTTCTGAAGGGGACCAAAGTTAGGGTGCTGGGGCTTTTCCTGCCACGCCTGCCTGGTGCTTCTGCCAGAGAGTGGAATGGGGCATGGGGGCTTCCCTTGCTACCCTGTAGCTTTTGCTGGGGATGGGGTAGGGGCACAGGGGGCTTCCTCTGATGGGGACAGGGTCAGGGCCACTGGGGGGGCTTCCCCCACCCAGGGGCTTTTGCCAGGGAGAGGGTCAGGGGCACAGGTTTCCCTCGCCCCAACTGCTGGGCAACAGAAACTGGGGGCCCCTCCAGTTGGTCGGGGCGTCTGGGCCCAGTGGCTAATCTGTCACAGTTCCTGTCCTACAGAGACAATCTCTTGCTATGTGTTTGTACAGTGCCCAGCATAATGAGGCTACTGCAAAACACCATAATTATAATACATACATAACTTCAATTCATAAAATGGATGTTTTTCATTAATTTCAGGGTATATTATTTGCTTGTCTCCAATTTATTCTTGCCGCTTGTGCACGTTTAACTGGTGAGTGTGATAGCTGATATGCTGGAGACTCCAGTTCCGAAAACACTTGAGCAAGACAGCCAGGCTGTCTGAGAGCCATAACAGACTCTCATCCTTTGTGGAACAGACAAAGGGGGGGTGGATGCATAACACCGATTCTGAGCTGTGGGTTATATAAGAACATTAAGATTTCAGGCAGTGTTTCTATAGTTATATAACTAATCTAGGTGGTTGGGTTACAATGGCATGTGCTTCATTTAGGGCTTGTCTATACTGGCAAGTTTTGTTGCCAAAAACTGCCTTTTGGTGACAAAACAGTGATAATATACACACTGCAATGGGACTCTTGTGGGGGAAAAAATGCCCAGTTTTGGCAACAAAAAATTCCACCCCTGCAAGAGACTTTTGTCTTTCCCCTCCTTTTATTGTCGACAAACAGCCAGTGTAGACACCACATCTTATTTTTTGGATTTTATTGGCCTCCAGAAAGTATCCCACAATTTCCATGCTGCCACTCTGGTCAGCGGTTTGAACTCCACTGCCTTCCAGCCAACCTGCCCTTCCCCTTTGCAAGCCCCAGGAATTCTAAATTCCATTTCCTGCTTGCTGGCTTCCCAGGTGAGCATGGCTGGCTATCGCACCAAACGCACTCCCGCTTGGATCACCGCCGAGTTGTTGAATCTGATCAGTGTATGGGGAGAGGAGTCTGTTCAGTCGCAGCTGCAAGTGACCCGTAGGAATCGGGACACCAGGCTTTTGCGAAAAGGGCTATGGTCGGGACATGCAGCCGTGCAGAACGAAGATGAAGGAGCTGCGGCCGGTGTACTGTAAGGCGCAGGAGGCAAACCATCACTCCAGTGGTGCACCTAAGACCTGCCGCTCCTATAAGGAGCTGAATGATATCCTCGGTGGCGACCCCACCTCCATCGTCAATAGACTTGTGGATACTTCAGAGGCAGTAGAAAGAGGGGGTAACCCAGAGGCTGAAATTCTGGATGAAGTGGAGCTAAAAGAGGATGTGGAGCTCCCAGCGGGGTCTCCCGGGGGGGCAGACAGCCAGGAACTTTTCTCCACTCCAGAATTCTCTACGGGGAGTAGGAAGCAGATGAGATGCCAGGTAAGTTGCTGCAGCTTGTATAGGGAATTGAAAAGTGGGAGGCAGGTAGTGTTTTATTTGAGCTGGACATTGTCCTGTGTAGCTAATCTGCATGGCCAAGCAGCGTGTCCATGGACATCGAGACCTGCAGGGAATCCTCCAGAGAGAGGCTCTGGAAAGTTTCCAAGAGGTACTTATTCCTCTGCCGCAGATTCCAAGGGATTGCTGCTCTGTTAGTTTCCCCATTGTAGGAAACTGTACCATGCCATTTAGCAGTCACTGGAGCTGGGACCAAAGTGGCACATAGCTGAGCTGCATATAGACGGGGGTGAAAGCCTCAAGCATGCAGTAGTTGTGCTCTGGTTTCCCTGCTTCCCCGCAGGAGTGAGATGTCAGCCAGCAGGTTGGCCACCTGTGAAAAAGTGTGTGATGATTTTAGAATGAGTTCCCTGCAAGCCGTGACCGTTTTTGTCTTTACGCACAACCACCTTTTCCCCCCACTCCCAACACTCACCATGATTGGGGTGCGCGCGGAGCTGTGTGTCTGCCCTGACGGTGGACTTTCCTACTCCAAATTGATTTGCAACTGACCGGTAGCAGTCTGGATTCGCAGCTTCCCCACAGTGATTTGCAGCACACTTCTCTACCGAAAGAGCAGCTCTCATTCTGGTGTCCTTGTGCTGCAGATCAGGGGCCAGCTCAGCACACAGCTCCAGGAAGGTTGCTTTACGCATCTGAAAATTCTGTACCCACTGGTCTTCATCCCACACTTGCATGACAATGTGATCCCACCAGTCAGTGCTTGTTTCCCTAGCCAAAAAGCAACCATCTACCATATGCAGCCGCTCCATGAATGCCAAAAGCACTGAAAAGTTGCTGCTGTCCATATCGCACTCTGATGCCTGCAGTTCAGCCTACGTCATTAACTCTGCTGCCATGTGTGATGTCCTCACGAAAGTTAACAGCGCATAGGAGAGAAGTGCGGGATCCATCCTCTCTCACTGCAGATGCTGGCGCGCACCTCAAAGACTGGCAGTTGGAAAAATGGCACGAAAGAAAAGCCAGGACGGTGTGAAAGGAAGCCAGAAATCATGGGAGGGCTGGGACACAAAGCGGTGCATGATGGGACATTTTGCACGTCCCAGGATTTGCTGCGCTCAGTTTCTGCCTTCCCACAACACTTAGCGACAGATGGTGTCACCAGGCACTGTGGGATACATATCCACAGTGCATTGTTCATGCTATCAACATTCGGGGCACCATTATGGAGAAGATCTGTTGACAAAGGGAGCAAATGTAGACTCGCTTTGGTGACTTCGCTTTTGTCGATTTTTTTTTCGTGTCGACATTAGTTTCATCAACAAAACTTGCTAGTGTAGACAAGCCCTTAGGCTTGGTCTGCACAGGTTTTGTACTGGTATAACTCTTTTGGTTGGGGGGTGTAATTTTTTTACCGGAATAGTTATGCCAGAATAACTCCTAGTATGGACACAGTTATACTGGTATAAGGGTTCCTTATGCCCATATAACTTTTATTCCTTTCCCTTGCCCATATATTGGCATAACTGTTTCCACGCTAGGGAGGTTGTATTGCCATAACTACACTGGTGTAATTTAAGAGGTACAACTCTTTTGTGTGTACACATCGCAGCTTGTAAAGGGAAAAACGGAGCTGAGTGTTGTACGTTTGCAGTAGGCCAGTTTTAATTCTAACCTGCACGTTTGAAAAAATGAATTTGTTTATCCGGTTTTGAGAATAAGTATTGCAGGCCTGCAAAGAGCTGCTCCATTGACATAATGGCATAGAAGAAACTAAGCTCTGATGCTGAGGTTCAAATCCTGTCTTAGACCTCATCCCTTAAACTAATAGGACTTTTGGCATGTATTCGTGTCTATGTATGGAAGTAAGACTGTTTTTACAAATGCATATTTGTATGCAGATGTCTTATTTTACCTTGAATTACCTGAATCATGATCTGCCCCAATAATACACTATATAGATAGGTTTTTAAATACATATGTATATATTTATGCTGTACTATATGCTTTTCCCTTAAGAAAATTTCAGACAGTCTAAATTATATGGTATTTTTGTAATGAGAGCTGGTGTTTAACATCCTGAGCTGAGTCATCAAATTCATGTCATCTGAAAACTGAAGGAGACAGGATCTCTCTGTCTGTTCCTGCTTTATGGAATCTTTATGGTTTTAGAGCAAAACTTTGACACTGTAATTTTAAACTTACTTTAAAATATCCAGAGAGGGTTTCCAGAAGTAAATTCTAATGTTGTTCTTCATTTACTAAAAAGGAGCTGAGAAGATGAGTCAGCAAATAGAAAACATGGTTGGTTGGTTCCACTGGTGTGGACAAACCTCAGAGTGAAAGCAACAGAAGAAAATGGACCTGATTTAGATAAAATAGTACTACTGTGTGGCTATTGCCTATTCATATTCAGCTGTCCCACGTCCTCTGTATTATGAGTGGGGATGGAAAAGAGAGAGATGGAAAGTAGGTGAGTATGTCTGTATTGTATGCTGGATATCTTTCCCCTTATCTGTTTCAGATTGCCAGAGGGAAAAATAGAGGGGGGGTGGGTAGGGATCTAGACAGGATGTGAAGAGTGACTCAGAATGACTTTGCTTTATTACAGTAAAGGAAAGATACAGCCAAACAGAAGCACATATTACAGAGAAAAAATATTAGTTTAAGGAAGGGTAAAAAGCAATTACATATGTTTTAAAAAAAATGTACAGAACAAAGGATAAAATGGCTAGGATGCTAGTAAAACGAGGAAGAAACGTTTTTAAAACCAGGAGATCAAAAAGAGAGGCCAGAAATTGGGGCATCTCTTGGAAATTTTTGCTCTTCTTTGCCTGGTACAATTAATTTATTTAGAAAGGCAAGTAAAATATTGTAGTTTTACCATCCCTGTTATCATCATCCTCAATCAATCAATCAATCAATCAACCATCGATTTGTTCAACCTTAGGATTTTCATGTGCGATAAATTTTCATTATGGCTTTTTCCTTTTGCTTATGAAGGAATGCAGTATCGCAGCCGTCACGGTTTTTCATTTTGCTTGTGAAGGAATGCAGTATCATGTCCGCCATGGTTTCTGTTTTCTATTTCCTAACTTTTAAAAACCTATAATTCGATCTTTTTTTAGTATTTCTGCAAACACAGAGCCAAACTGTCTCCCTTTGTAAGCTTTTCTTGAACAGGGGTACATGAAACTCCGTGAGTTTTCAGTCATTGTTCAACGGGTAGTGATCAATGGCTCCATGTCTAGTTGGCAGTCTGTATCAAGTGGAGTGCCCCAAGGGTCGGTCCTGGGGCTGGTTTTGTTCAATATCTTCATTAATGATCTGGAGGATGCTGTGGATTGCAGGTGACAGTAAACTGGGAGGAGTGGTAGATATGCTGGAGGGTAGAGATAGGATACAGAGGGACCTAGACAAATTAGAGGATTGGGCCAAAAGAAATCTGATGAGGTTCGACAAAGACAAGTGCAGAGTCCTGCACTTAGGACAGAAGAATCCCATGCACTACTACGGACTAGGGACCGAATGGCTAGGCAGCAGTTCTGCAGAAAAGGACCTAGGGGTTACAGTGGACGAGAAGCTGGATATGAGTCAACAGCGTGCCCTTGTTGCCAAGAAGGCTAATGGCATTTTGGGCTGTATAAGTAGAGGTATTGCCAGCATATCGAGGGACATGATCGTTCCCCTCCATTCGACATTGGTGAGGCCTCATCTGGAGTACTGTGTCCAGTTTTGGGCCTCACACTACAAGAAGGATGTGGAAAAATTGGAAAGCGTCCAGCAGAGGGCAACAAAAATGATTAGGGGACTGGAACACATGACTTATGAGGAGAGGCTGAGGGAACTGGGATTATTTAGTCTGCGGAAGAGAAGAATGAGGGGGGATTTGATAACTGCTTTCAACTACCTGAAAGGGGGTTCCAAAGAGGATGGATCTAGACTGTTCTCAGTGGTAGCAGATGACAGAACGAGGAGTAATGGTCTCAAGTTGCAGTGGGGGAGGTTTAGGTTGGATATTAGGAAAAACTTTTTCACTAGGAGGGTGGTGAAGCACTGGAATGCGTTACCTAGGGAGGTGGTGGAATCTCCTTCCTTTGAGGTTTTTAAGGTCAGGCTCAACAAAGCCCTGGCTGGGATAATGCGGGGGTTTATTGGGGATTGGTCCTGCTTAGAGCAGCTGGTTGGACTAGATGACCTCCTGAGGTCCCTTGCAACGCTGATATTTGATATGATTGTTTCCATAAAATTATTCACCAGGTGGTGCAGACTTTGGTGCACAGAACTGGCAGATTCCCACAGACCCATTTGTAGCCAGCACTATCTGGGTGCAGGCCCTTTGCTATTGCACTGTCTCCATGCCTGGATGTTGTTGCCATATTGGTCCCTGGAGAGACAAAGTGGGTGAGTTAAAATTTTTTTTGGACCAGTTTCTGTTGGTCAGAGAGACAAGTTTACACAGAGCTCTTCTTGGGTCTGGGAAAGTAATTCAGTGTTACTTTGAGTTATGCCCTATCTTTGAGTCCTTTCTCCAGACTGGAAGGATAGCTTTGTGTAAACTCAAAAGCTTGTGTGTGTGTGTGTGTGTGTGTCTGTCTGTCTGTCTCTCTCTCTCTCTCCAACAGAAGTTGGTCCAATAAAAGATATTATCTCACCCACCTTGTTTCTTCATGCAAGGATGGCTGTTAAAGATCTTTTATTTCCATGAAAAGAGCTCAGACTTTTTCTTTTTTCAGGTGCAGGCTCAGTTGCATCGGTTACCAAACTTGCAGGGGGAAAACTGGTATTTTACCTGTGAATTACTTTGGGGCCCTGCTCCGAGGTGCATTGGGGCACGGTGCTTCGTAGCTTCAGGGCACTGAAGGACCTATACACCCTGTCACAGGTGTAGAGAGTGGAGTAGCCCTGTCACTTGTTATCGACTTAAGCCTCACTGCATGACTATCTGTCAAAAGTTATAAAAATATTTATGTATGTATTGTGATTGTCATTGTTTGTAATCTTGAAACAACTACTAGCACACACCAGTTCAATATTCAGATTTCAAATGAACAGCTGTATGATGAAATGAAAACCTGTAACTCATTATTTGGGCTAAAAAAGACAGAACTTTATGCTGAACAAGCCATTGGTTAAATAACTGAATAGATTGGTCTAGTTTTAATTTGCAGAGTAGGATAAACTAAAAGTCAAGACAGTCTGATCTGATGGAGGCAGTAAAGTTCATCCTGGGTTGCTTGCATTAACTGACCTAGAGAGAAATTTGCAGTTGCATTGAGGACTCCGATAAGTCCCTTTGTTCATCTTAAACGCCATGATACAGTGGAAACATGCCAATGTTTACACAGGGAATTCTCCATGCCCTCTATTCTAGTGATGGACTCTCCATGCCAGCTTTCCACAGACCAACATGCAGGATGGTAATAGGCATTGCCCAAGAGAAGGGCCACAGAATTCATCATTATACATATCCAGTGGTCCAATTCCCCATTCATGTGATGTGGCAACCTCATACCATTGCCTCATGGCCCTGCAAATGTCATACTTCAGGCTACACTTGGATGAAAGGTTAATCTAAAGAGAACATTTTGCAAGTTTAGTGTTGCTTAACTTCCTTCTGTATTTCCTGTCCACCTTGGAGAGAGATGATTTGGATGGAGAGAGGCTCTTCCAACAGCATTGTGCCTTCTAACTGCACATTGGAACACTATTCAGTACTGGCTTTGGAGGAAAAGTGTCACCGGCACTATTCTTAGAGCAGCTGAGTAATTTAAATCAGCGGAGAGTGGGATGCCATGATTTACAAAACACACTCATTGTTAGCACTTTTGTCAGGAACAGAAGCTATCCAGTTGCACTGCAGTTTTGTGTCCTGGAAAGACTTATCCAGCATACGTCTATATGGGTTTTACTTCAATCATCTCGTGTTGCTTGTGCTGTACTTTTTATCTCTTCCCTATATGTCAATAGTTACTAAAGTAAGAGGCAGTAGGAATAGTACTTAGTGCTTATTCAGAGTGCTTCACAAAAGGTAAGTTGTTGTCCCTGCTTTACAGACTGTTTTACAGATGTAGAGCTGATAAGTGACTTGCTAAGGTTACACAATTAATCGGTGCCTGAGCCAAGAATAGATCTCATGTCTCCAGACTGCCAATGCTATTCCCTTATACACTGGATATTTGTCTCCTTCATTAAAAGAATTAATGAAAAAAAATTGTATAGTCCTGTTCTCAATAGAAGACTATTTTGCTGATCGGTTCTTTTTTTAAAAATAAAAGAATATTGATTGTTTGCACACATAGAATAGTATTGGCTTATTTCTGTCTCTCAGGCTTTTTTTAATGAAAAGATTTTAAAAAAGAACATATGGTGGTGTTTCAAAAAATGTTCAGTTCCACATACTTAGAAATTCCTTCATCCAAAAAGAATTTGGCTTATGCTGATACTTTTCTGAATAAGCATAGCTTTGGGCTAGACTGCTTTTCAACAATATACCAATAATTGTCTTGTCTTTAATATTCTCTACAGCTCCATGGCATGTCCTATAATAAGCAAATCTGGGTTCATTGGAAGGAAAACAGACCAGTCGGTGTAGTTCTTGAATGAACGTAACTGGCCTGTCTACTGAAGAATTGGATGAGAGAATTTATATTTCAAAACAATCGTTATGATCTTTCAGCTAATGTAACTTGGAATTTAGTCAATTCAAAAAAGAAGAATTAAAAGCAGTTTAAAGTATTTCATCTATCACTGAATCCCCTGTCAATTTTTGAAGTTTACAGTTAATATTTCCTATCTCAGTATGTTTTCTTCTCCCTTACTGCTCTATAACAGACTCTCACAAACAGAAGAAACAGGACTGACTATTCAGTGCAAACAATGAAATTGACCAAGCACAAATTACTATCAGATGAACAAAATAAACTGGAAAAAAAGAGAAATAAATTTCTTCCTCTAATAGCTTTCAGTTACAGTTACCTTCAGGGTTACTTTAACAACATTAGATAAAGAACTTTGAGACAGAAGTGCCATTTTTAAACTGATGACATCTTTTTAATTTTTTCATGATTAGTGTTTCTCAGGTTGCCTTAGGATTGGCACAGTCATATTTTTTTTTTCCTCCAGTGTGTCATGGCCACTAGTCTCATGTATGCTAATCAACAGGATAACGTATTTAAAATATAGAATCCTGTTACTGGAAATTCATGCGGTAATGATAGGGTGGTGATAAACCATGCAGTTTGATTATTTTTTTTTTAAATCTCATCTCTGTTTGCCACAAATGGGCTGATGACTGTGTACGATTCCCAAATGTGTTTAGAATGCCTTTTATATCTGACTGGTTGGGATATATTCCTTGTAAACACTCAGAGTAGGTTCTAACCAATACCGTACTGTTCACTCTTTCCCATATTTTAGTCTGAGAATCTCTTATTTCTCTACCTGCCATCTGTTCCCATGTACTTTGCATTTATATAATAAAGTGGTTCTTAATCTTTTCCATACCTGGGGACCCCCTTTTCCATACCGAGAACACCCTACATCAGGTCTGGGTGGGATCCCACTACCATTTAGCAATGTGGGGAAAAACAGGGTGCCTGTGAACGCTTGACACTTATAGGGTCGTGAACTTAGGTTGAAATCCTGTGTTAATCATCCAATTAATTCCTTCTTGGAGAACAAGAGGCTCATCCCAGCAAGACGGAGACTGAATGCAAAATGTTCGGCTCCTGACTGCAACAAAATGGCCACTTCCATGGCAGAGGTGTTGGATGCTGGAAAAATTTCAGATTCCCTGGGTTCATATTCAGTGTCTTGATTTGAGTTGTATGGGACAGGTCACGCTTCTTACAGTTATTGTCACATAGAAAGTTGGTGGGTTCTTGTCCCAGTACTTCTGACTCCTAATCCTCTTCTCTTCCCACTAAAATATATTGCCTCCCTTAAAAGTATGTTCTTTCTCTTTTCTTAATGACTGTTAGAACATGTAAGCTAGATAACAGTCTCTTGATGGGGACACTGACACAAACTTATCATATTCCTTTGGTGCAGTCGTGTAGCTGGGTGTGACAGGTTTTCTGGTGTATAAGTCTACACTACGCTACAATATAGGGGTGAGAGAATGAACTGACTAATGGTACTTGCAATCCATTCACATATCCCAATGCTGCTTTGCCTTGTCAACTGCACTGTTAGCTCTTTAACCTCCATATCTCTGAGGTGAGAGATGCATTTTAACATTATAATATGAAAAATGGCCATTTCTTGATACTGGATTGGGAAGTCACAGATTATATCAGGCTAGAAGAATCAGATCATGCCTGGACCAAGGTGTAAAGGCCAATACAACTAGGTGCTTGATCAACATGGGGGGGAACAATTCCTTGGGGGTTGTAAATAGCTAATCTTTCTTGTCATCTCAGTAATGATACCATTTTTCACTTGATAACTTGCTTTTACATACTTAGTTAGATAGGAAGCATTTGATTTTGTGTTAACTTAAGTATCAGCTGAAAAACAGGGAAAATGTAGGCTGACTATCAGGGAAAGAATCCTAGTAATGAGATGTATTAGACCATAGAATAACTTCTTTAAAAATAGTGAAAATTCAAGTACTTGGGACACTGAAAATTGGTCTGGTTAAAATACTGGAAAATGTGCCATCAGGTACTTCAAAGAGAGAGACCAAGGAACATGCATCTTTTCTTTCCCTTATTTCTGAGACACATTTGCAGGGAAAAGAAACCTTTTTGTAGGCTTCATCTTAATAAGAACATGTTAGATCCTCCAAATAATTGCATTGCATGTGATGAATTTTTGCTGGGAGAGGATGAGCTGTCTGGTGACAATTATAAGCCTTCCCTGAGAGGATGTGGGATTGTGAGTTGCCTGTATGGAAAGGATATTGTGCCAGCAAATTTGCACAACAGCATGGACAGCTGTGCACCATTGTTGGTTGCTAAGAGAATTGCTGCAGCAATAATCACAGCCAAAGAATGGGAACATGGAGGTCAACCAGATGTCTTCAGAAGAGATGGGAAAGAGGAATTGTCTGCTATGTTAGAAATCAATGAAAGAGGAATCTTTATAATATTTGTTACAGTACTGTATATTAATTTGAATATGTACATGGAAGTGAAAGGGGTTTTTGTGCCACAGGGATGACCTGTCTAGCACCAGATGGGAGGAAGCTCAGCAGCTACCACCAGCCTATTATGGAGCAGAATGACTGCCAATCATAGTGGCCATGACCCAGAATTTTGAGGGTGGGGTTGAAAATATTCAAAGGCTCCCCAGACTTTTCCTATCCCAGCTGGCTTCAGCAGTTGCTGGGAAAGTGAAAGAAAACGCTTGGTTTAAATAATATTCAAACAATATTGTAATGTTTCAAATGAAAAGTTTTTTTTTTCAATTAAATTTTTTTAAACTTTTTTCAAAAATGCTAAGAAGTTCATTTTTTGCAATGAACCTCTGCCCTTTTTCTAATATAGTATATTTTTTTATCAAAAACATTATCAAAATGAAAAATTTTCAAAAAACATTTTGGTAACATTTTCAATAATGTTTTAGGAAAAAATATAGAGCAGAAATTGCAAAAAAAAATTTAGGAAAACAGTTCGGTCTGGTTCAAACACTGAAAAACAACAACTTATGCATTTTCCATGGAAACATGTTTACATTTTTCAGCCAGCCCTACTCATACCCTGAGTATGGCCCTTTTACTTAATTTCTATTGTTCCACCTATAAAGCTTTGTATTAAGCAAAATAACATTTTACAGTACAGAAGCCAGCATATGTATTTTGCTCTTTGTGTTCTATTTGTGACTGCTTGTCTCTAAAATTATTTGGATTTGCTTATCCTTTGTTGGCGGGGAAGTGGGGGCTCAGAGAGTGAGAGACTCCAGACGTTTTCTTTAGGGCTTATGTTCCTTAATGAGGTTCAAACACAGAAGCACCTTATTGTGGATAAAGTTGTTCTAGAGAATGGAGACCTTCCCCCTCACTGGTCCTAGGGTTCAGGATGCTGTTATACTAATCTTCCATGCTGATTCTATATGTGATGTTCTGTTCTTTGGAAAGTGAAAAATTAAATATGCTAATCTTCACTTCCGCAATTCCACCACCATTCATCAGCCCAGAGTGCTTATCTCAGTCACTTCCATACTGAAGGTTTGTATGGTAGTTCAGAGGATGACCAGCCGTGTCTCTGGGCCAGCCCTTTAACAATATATTTTGAGTAACAACTGTGGGAAGAATCTGCAATCCAGCCGACAGCCTTAAGCCGCCTACGAGATCCCTACATCAACAAGAAATGATTCACTGTTATGACTAAGATGAAGACGGCAGTATGTGAACTCAAAGGTTTTTTTGTTGTTCACTCTTACTGATGTTTTCTCTTCAATCATATATGTGGTTTGGGGATTCCCAGCCTTTCTGTCATATTTTTAAAATTATTTAATATTTGTATATGGAAAATGCATCGGTGTATAACTTTCCTTTGCTATGAAAACTAAATCAGATAACTTCCCCCATCAATTTTTTTATATATGAAGGTGAGGTTTTTTTTTTTTTAAAAAAATCACGATTTAGTCCAAATTGCTCCTTTTCACTGTCAGTAATGGAAGTTTATGTTAAACCCTAGATGTTGTTTTAAATCTAGATATAATCCTGAATTTTGTTCCAGGGGGAGTTTATGAAGAAATCAATCCTCCTACTTTCTGATCCTCTGAAGTATTTAAGAAGACCTTGATAGCCCAATAAGCAGCATTGATACTACTTTACAGAGGTTTCAATTTTAATTGAAAACCAATGTGAAACACGAGACTGGTCTTGTCCTTGCTAATTTCTCAGTTGCCTTAGAATAAAAAAGCATATGAAATTTATTTCCACACTGAGACTTGGCTTCACTAAACACTGCTTCCTCTCCGATCTGTTGATTGCCGAATAGATAACTTGCCCACCCTGGCCTGGTATTTAATAAAATTTCTGCTCTAGTCCTTCTTAGCCAGTGCTATTCCACACTTCACATAAAGGAAAACTTGTGCAGCAAATTATACATGTTGTCCTCATAGGGCAGTATGGAGTGCAACTGTTTAGTGGCATTCAGAAGAAAACTGAAATGGGAGGATAATTCATATTTTCAGCCTCTTTCGATGCACTGGTGAATCAGTAATCCTGGGATTTTTAAAGTACAAGTAAGATCATCAGCTCCTCTTGGAGGGAGGGAAAATGCACAGATGCGTTCACACCCAACTTCAGATGGAGTTTTTATTCCATGAGGAACAAAAGCAGTGACCCTTTCTCCTCAACCTCTGGCATGTACACTTGTCACAGTTCTGGTTTTGGGACAGCCTTGTTTTCTTGTTCGACAATAAATGAGAGATTCAGGTTGCCTTACGCAAGTCACATTTAATGAAAATATACCCAGCCTGCCACATATATCTCAGTAGTAGAATGTTCTCCAGTATCCAGCTCCTTGATGCATCATCTGCCACTTCTTTGTGTCATTCCATGTAAAATGGATTAATGAATTTTAAAAACAGCCTAACTGTTGTAAAAGGTGAGATATAGAAGGATGTGTTTAGAGTTTCTTTTGCAGAGTATTTGGTTTGAAGATGGGGGGGGGGAGGCTCATTTACAAGGGAAGCTTTCTGTCTGTTGCAAATTTGATTTTGATTATTTTAAATTGCAGTATTTATTGTAATTGTTATTAAGTCCAGACTTTACAACAACTATAGTTCTTTGGCACCTGAACTGAATCAGAGAAACTACCAAGTTGGTATTTGTGGTGGTGGTGGTGGTGGTGTAGTTTTTTTTTTTTTTTTTTTTTTTACTTATAGGTGTTTTACCAGAACAATAAGAATTCGAGATTAGAGGAACTTTGGCAGTTTTAAAGGACATAATATTACTTTTCCCAGCATTCTTTATCTGTGTCTTTATCTCACGATCTCTGGGATAATGCATAGAGAATACAAGTTAAAGCTTTTCTGAATATTTATAGATCACATCTATCTACCATGTATAGATTTTCTAACTGGTCCCACCAGTATCAGTACTACTGGTAGTTTGTTGTGAGAAGATAACGTTATTATAGAAAGCAGTGGACTTGTCCAGAGGCTTTTGTGCTTCAAACAAATTTCTGCCATCTCTGTTGCCAAAGCTTTATAACAGGCGTAGGGACCCTGGCCCGTGGCAAGTCTCCGCGCTGCAGGCCGGAAGCCCCGAGCCTCTGCACCTCTGCCCCAGTTTCCGGATGGAGGAGCAATCAGGGAAGCTCTGCACACTGCCCTGCCTCCAGGGCCGGCTCCGCCGCTCCCATTGGCCACTGATCCCAGCCAATGGGAGCTGTGGAGGTGGCGCCTGTAGGTGTGGGCAGAGCCACCACATAGAGCCCCCTGGCCACACCTCTCCACCTAGGGGCCGGACATGGCGGCCGCTTCCAGGAGCAGATCAGGGCCAGGGCAGGCAGGGAGCCTGCCTTAACCCCGCTGTGCCACCAACCAGGAGCTGCCTCAGTTAAATGCCATCCAGCCAGAGCCCACACCCCAAACCCCCGGCTGTACCCTAACTCCCTCCCAGAACCCGCACCCCTACTAGTTGTGACCAGGGTCTGGTTCTGGAGTGGAACACCTGGTCAAAAAGGGATCCTAGTAGCTCTGGTCATCACTGCTGACTGGGCTGTTGACTGTCCAGTTGGCAGTGCCGTGCCACACAGCGGGTCTTGCAGGCTTCCTGCTAGCCGGTGTACCATGCGGCTTCCGGGTCCGGAAGCAGCTGGCATGTCTGGCTCCTAGCCTTAGGGACGGCCATGGGGGTCTGCGTGCTGTCCCGGGCTCAGGCACAGCTCCCATTGGCTGGGTCAGAGCGGGGGAGGAACTACTGTGACTTGTGAGCGCTCAGCAGGCGGCTGTTGAGGGGTTGTGTGGTGCTTGCCTCTCCCGCTGCTGCCTGGCCCTTTTCTCCTCACGCTCCTTGGGTGGCTGGGCTTGAGCTATGGTGTGTGCCCTGCGGCGAACCGCAGTTTGTCTGTTGCCCCATCACCAGCACCCAGGAGTTCGAGGTAGGTGTATCCCTGTCTCTGAGTACTGGGAATGGGGCTGCACCCCCATCACTGCGTCCCTCCCCATCCCAACCCCTCCCCTCATCACTGCATCCCTCTCCGTCCCATCCTGTCATGCCCACAACACCTGCCCAGCCATGTACCCCTTACAGTGCTCTCCCACCCGTTCTCTCCACCTCCCAGAGCCCTACACCCCATTCACCTCCATACACTGCTGCATTCCCATTATATCCCTATACACCCCTGTGCCCCCCACATCCTCATGCACCCTTAGTCTTCTGCATCCCCATCCACTCCACATTCCCCCCACATCCCCTCCTCTCTCCTTCACTGCTCCCTCACCCCCACCCTGCTCTCGTCCTTGGCTTCTTTCCCTCCCTATTCTCTCTCTCTCTCTCTCTCTCTCTCTCTCTCTCTCCTCCACCCCCAACCATCTTTTCCCCTCTAGCCCACCCTCCTTCCCCCTTCCCGGCTGGGTGATTTAGGCAGCCCCTGGAAAAGTATGAAAAAGTGCCTCTGTATAGGAAAATGTGCGTGCGTGCATGCATGCATGCATTGTATGTGTATAAGAGACTGTGTTTTTGTGTAGGGAGGTGTGTGTATTGCTGCAAGTGTGTATGCCTGTGTGAATAAAATTTGCAGCCTAACTCTTTGACTTTTATTCCTTTTGCTGGCTTGTGCACAAAAAAGTGGATGACATAAAATGTGTGTATTCTCTTCTCTTTTAAAAGCTTGTTATGAAATGAACTCTAAAAGAAATGTATTATTTCTTAAAAAGTGAATGTTGTTGACTAGTAATGGCAGAAGAGCCAATGTATCATACATTTCTCCTCACCTTTGTTTAGCTACATGATAAACTCTTTGTTGCAGACTGTCTCTTTTTACGTATATGTCCAGTACCCACCACCCTAGAGCCCTGATCTTAGTTGGGGTCTCTAGGCACTAAACAACAATTGTAGTAATAAATAATGTGGAAGTATATGCGTTAGTGCATGCTAGATGTGTACACATGAATCTGGACAGATGTGCGTTTCTGTGGTTGTGCTCTATGATTTGTATTTGGGCTTCAGGAATGGGCCTTTAATGGACCCATTGCAGCTGTAATAATGTGTGGTCCTAATTCCACACATAAAATTACAATAACTTTAGTGAACAGAAAAACGGAGCTGTTTACGAAAAATGGAATGAGGGGAGGGAAAGAATCATGAAAAGGTTTGTAAAATTTCATTTTTTAAAAAAATTAACCTCTTTTTTTTTTAATTACTATATTTTGCTGCTAGCTGTAGTGTCCTGTAACAAATAAAACCTGAACTTAGCATAATACATCTGTCAAAACAATAAATATGCCTGTTTGGACCTTGCAGTGAAAATGAGCAAGTGACAGGGGTGGAGGGGCTATAGGGGGGGTGGCTCAGGAAGGGGTGGGGTGGGGTGGGGCGGGGCAAAGGTGTTTGGTTTTCTGGAATTAGGAAGTTGGCAACCCTAACCCCCACCAGTACCCCCCTCCTGCACTGTAAATTCCTCATCCCCAGAG
Source organism: Dermochelys coriacea (assembly GCF_009764565.3). Classification (NCBI taxonomy): domain Eukaryota; kingdom Metazoa; phylum Chordata; order Testudines; family Dermochelyidae; genus Dermochelys; species Dermochelys coriacea. The sequence goes on along the minus strand of NC_050078.2, from coordinate 57,485,608 downwards.
CCTGCACCTCCATCTGGAACCTTCACCCCCTTCCCCTGCCCCAGCCCAGAGCCTGCTCCCACACCCTGAACCTCTCATTTCTAGCGCCACCCCGGAGCCTAGGGGAAGCCCCAAGCCCCCGCATCCCCTCCTCCCCCACTGGGCGGGGTGTTTGGCCCACAACTAATTTTTTTTTTTCCTCCTGTGGGTCAATGGCCCCGATAGAGGAAGAAAAAAAAAAGTTCCCTACTGCTGCTTTATAATACTTAGGCATAAACCATGTTTTATTTCAGGAGAGTACAGCAGTTCAAAGTATACAGTGATAGGGTGAGCTGGAATTTCCTCTCCTGGTGCCATTTAGCCAGCGTACTACGTAACCAGGCATGGTATTCGTGTTACATTATCTCCTGCCGTTGGGATTCAGACCCAAACTCACACGTAAATAACCGAAGTAAACTAACAGAAATGTTATTACTCAGTGTAGAACTTACTGCAACTATAGTTTGTACATGGTACTATTGAATCTATTATAATCCATATATAATAATAATAGTAATAATCCATATATTTAACACTAATATATCACTTTGAACATGTAAAGTGTTTTACAAATTATCATAACTCCTCTGTAAATTAGTTGTGGTAAATAATATTCTAACGTTTGACGTACCTAATCTTGGTGTAGTTTTTGAAAGTTGTGTGGCTATTAATATTTTAACAGTGCAGATAATAATTATTAAGGGGTAGTTTAGAATTAAACCCAGTGTCCTGATCAGAGGCACTGACTTCCTAATGTGCTGGAGAGTATTCGACCCTTGGCTCTGCTCCAAGCCCCACCCCCACCTCTTCCCCCAAGGTTCTACCCTGCCTCTTCCCATCTTGCCCCTGTCCCCAAGCGTGCCCTGCTCCCTAGTGCCTCCTGCACACCATGGAACAGCTGATCGCGGCAGCCAGGAGGTGCTGGGAGGGAGGGGGAGGCGCTGATTGGGGGGCTGCTGGTGCTGCTTAGTACCCACCATTTTTCCCTGTCGGTGCTCCAGCCCCAGAGAGAACCGTTTGAGCTGGAAAATCACCAACTGTGGTAACAAGAATGAACCCTATATAAAAGCTTGATGGAAAGGATTATGATACAATGTTGGCACCTCACAATTTTATAATGAGTCTTGCAATATCTGTTTTCTTTTCTTAAAGCCTCAGCTCATGGAGTCATGTTATTGTATCAGAATTTCAGCTTTCATTTCAAAAATAAAACGTATTGTCAAAAATGAGTCAGCCTGCAAAATCGTGAGGTTTGCTTAAAAACCAAAAGATTTTAAAATATATTTTGGGTTCTTTTTATTTGCCTTCTGGTTTTTGGGCTTTTAAGGTGCATTTGGGTCATGTTTTCAAGCTTCTCTATGCTGTCACATGGGCTAGAAACTTGCGTTTTAAAAAAATAAAAGGCAGGGTTTCAGTCTCGTGTTATCACTTGTTAAAAGCTGCGGATTTACGTAAAATACCTGATATGAGATTAAAACAATTAAAATAAAAAAAATAAAATTGCAAGACTTGGGGTCACCAATAAGTTTCTAGCCCTCATAGCTGTTGAGATTGCAAGACTGATACCTCTAGCATTTGGTTGGAGTAGAGAGTGAATTCAGCTCCATCATATGAAAGCTGGGTCTGTATAGAGAATAATGATGCTCCGCTGTGAAATCTGCAATTAAATTACTAGTAGGGGGTGGGGATGGTGGGAGTGTTACCAGTAGATGCTTTTAGGCCAGGATCCTACAAACACACGTTTGAACTCATGAACCCATTGAACTTGTGCATAAACCTTGTTTTTATAGAGTTATGGTCTCTAAGAGCATTGTCTTAAAAACATAGGAGGGAGTGTATAGAAACACGGGATACTTTAAAAATCTGATTATATAAACACTTCTAAAACAATCCCATGTAAACTGATTTAACCCAGGAAAGCTTTTAAATCCATAAGACCTCGGTAGATCAGGAGAAGGTGACGTGACCCAATGAAGCTCATCTCAGTAAACAGACTAGCAACATCTGTGATTAGCAAAAAGAAAAGGAGTACTTGTGGCACCTTAGAGACTAACAAATTTATTAGAGCATAAGCTTTCGTGAGCTACAGCTCACTTCCTCGGATGCATTTGGTGGAAAATAGAGTGGGGAGATTTATACACACAGAGAGAGAGAGAGAGAGAACATGGAACAATGGGTTTTATCATACACATTTTAAGGTGAGTGATCACTTAAGATGAGCCATCACCAGCAGCGGGGGGGGGTGGGGGGGAGGAGGAAAACCTTTCATGGTGACAAGCAAGGTAGGCCATTTCCAGCAGTTAACAAGAACATCTGAGGATGTGGGGGGTGGGGAGGGGGGGGAGAAATAACATGGGGTAATAGTTTTACTTTGTGTAATGACTCATCCGTTCCCAGTCTCTATTCAAGCCTAAGTTAATTGTATCCAGTTTGCAAATTAATTCCAATTCAGCAGTGTCTCGCTGGAGTCTGTTTTTGAAGTTTTTTTGTTGAAGGATAGCCATCCTCAGGTCTGTAATCGTGTGACCGGAGAGATTGATGTGTTCTCCGACTGGTTTTTGAATGTTATAATTCTTGACGTCTGATTTGTGTCCATTCATTCTTTTACGTAGAGACTGTCCAGTTTGGCCAATGTACATGGCAGAGGGGCATTGGTGGCACATGATGGCATATATCACATTGGTAGATGTGCAGGTGAATGAGCCTCTGATAGTGTGGCTGATGTGATTAGGCCCTATGATGGTGTCCCCTGAATAGATATGTGGACAGAGTTGGCAACGGGCTTTGTTGCAAGGATAGGTTCCTGGGTTAGTGGTTCTGTTGTGTGGTGTGTGGTTGCTGGTGAGTATTTGCTTCAGATTGGTGGGCTGTCTGTAAGCAAGGACTGGCCTGTCTCCCAAGATCTGTGAGAGTGATGGGTCGTCCTTCAGGATAGGTTGTAGATCCTTGATGATGCGTTGGAGAAGTTTTAGTTGGGGGCTGAAGGTGATGGCTAGTGGTGTTCTGTTGTTTTCTTTGTTGGGCCTGTCCTGTAGTAGGTGACTTCTGGGTACTCTTCTGGCTCTGTCAATCTGTTTCTTCACTTCAGCAGGTGGGTATTGTAGTTGTAGGAATGCATGATAGAGATCTTGTAGGTGTTTGTCTCTGTCTGAGGGGTTGGAGCAAATGCGGTTATATCATAGAGCTTGGCTGTAGACAATGGATCGAGTGGTACGATCTGGATGAAACCTAGAGGCATGTAGGTAGGAGTAGCGGTCTGTAGGTTTCCGATATAGGGTGGTGTTTATGTGACCATTGCGTATTAGCACGGTAGTGTCCAGGAAGTGGATCTCTTGCATGGACTGGTCCAGGCTGAGTTTGATGGTGGGATGGAAATTGTTGAAATCATGGTGGAATTTCTCAAGGGCTTCTTTTCCATGGGTCCAGATGATGAAGATGTCATCAATGTAGCGCAAGTAGAGTAGGGGCATTAGGAGACGAGAGCTGAGGAAGTGTTGTTCTAAGTCAGCCATAAAAATGTTGGCATGCTGTGGGGCCATGTGGGTACCCATCGCAATGCCACTGATTTGAAGGTATACATTGTCCCCAAATGTGAAATTGTTATGGGTGAGGACAAAGTTCAGCCACCAGGTTAGCCGTGACATGAATTAATAAATGGACATAAATCAGAAGTCAAGAATTATAACATTCAAAAACCAGTCGGAGAACACTTCAATCTCTCCGGTCACTCAATTTACAGACCTGAGGGTGGCTATCCTTCAACAAAAAAAACTTCAAAAACGGACTCCAAGGAGAGACTGCTGAATTGGAATTAATTTGCAAACTGGATACAATTAACTTAGGCTTGAATAGAGACTGGGAATGGCTGAGTCATTACACAAAGTAAAACTATTTCCCCATGTTATTTCTCCCCCCCACCCCCACTGTTCCTCAGATGTTCTTGTTAACTGCTGGAAATGGCCTACCTTGCTTGTCACCATGAAAGGTTTTCCTCCTTCCCCCCCCCCCCCCCGCCGCTGCTGGTGATGGCTCATCTTAAGTGATCACTCTCCTTACAGTGTGTATGATAAAACCCATTGTTCCATGTTCTCTGTGTGTGTGTGTGTATAAATCTTCCCACTGTATTTTCCACCAAATGCATCCGATGAAGTGAGCTGTAGCTCACGAAAGCTTATGCTCAAATAAATTCGTTAGTCTCTAAGGTGCCACAAGTACTCCTTTTCTTTTTGCGAATACAGACTAACACAGCTGCTACTCTGAAACCTGTCGTCTGTGATTAGCTAACCTTTATGCTGGATGATTCAGTGGTTCAGAATGAAGCTGGTAAATGCTCGCTTAGCACTCTTGTGTCTTCAAATAATTACTCTTCTGCTCTGAGTTACCCCATGGTCATCATTCCAAGAAAAGCAAATGCATAAGGCCAGGTCTACTCTACACACTTATTTCAGTATAACTACATCACTCGGGTGTGAAAATATCCACACCACCGAGCGACGTAGTTGTTTCGACCTTAACCCCCTTGTGTAGACCGCATTATGTCAGCAGGAGAGCTGCTCCTGCCAACATACCTACTACCTCTTGCAAAGGTGGAATTATTAATCCAACAGGAGAGCTTTGTCCCGTAGGCTTAGAGCGTCTTCACCATAAATGCTATAGTGGTGCAGTTGCTTCGGAGCACTGTTTTGATGCAAATTTGTAGTGTGTAGACTTGTACTTATTTGTAGACCATTAGGAAAATGTTTAATTTTCCTAACGTTCACTAATGCATGTGGATACAAAATTATTTTATCTTGTTGATGTCAGAGGCAGAGTACACATGTATATTTCAGTGAAATCTGTTGATTCATGCCATTACAATAACATCTTTGAATAAGGCATAAACAAAGGTCACATAGTTATTAAATATCTTTTTTTTTCTCTTATCCCTTTTGATACTCAGTGCAATAAAATGCATTATGACTAGGTTTTCTTTTTACTCTTTGGCTTTATTTTTATTTTATTTTACTTTTTGCTACTCCAGTAACTTTTTCCAAAGTTGAGGAAGATTTGAAAAGCTACGAACAGCAAAAAGAAACTGTAATTCTGCCATTCTGAAACTTTTTAAAGTTGAGGAAGTTTTTAAAATTCAAGTCGCCATAGGAAAAAAAAACCAAAAATTAGTGGGGGCTGAGGGAAGGGCCCAACACATCGTTCATTGCACTGCGTTCTGTGGATGAAAGGAAAAATGGGAGGAGAAACGGGAACAAACAAAATTAAGAAATTTGGAAATGTGGGGAAAAAACCCTTTAAAATGTGAAATCTCTAATATTTTTTTGACAACTTTTGGCAATAGTTTTTGGTTTTGAAAAACAGTCATTTTGGGGGAGGTGCTGAAGGTGTTTCAAGTCATAGTTTCAAGTTGCTTAGTCTAGTCATAGCCAAATTCTAATGTGGATATAAATATTTGTCTATTCTACGTTCACCCTTTGAAGTTTTAATGGAATGAATATTTTTTAACTCTTGTCCTAAAGTGTTGTATAGTGTTGTTGAATTGCGTCCTTACTTTACCTCACAGGTGACTGCATTTCAGTGTTAAGTGAAGAAATACTTATATGGATAGTGTTTTGTGATGTTTTGTAAAATCCTGTGTTTAAAATTGAAAATATTACTTTTTTGTTATAACGAATATCATGTAGTTTGTTACTCTTTTTTAATAAGAGTGCAGAAACCTTTGTGAAAAAGACTGGAGCTCTAGCTGTGTGAATTTTGTTTTGTTTTTTTGCTTTATAATTACATCTTTGACTGCTAGCGGTAGTTTGTTTAATAATGCAGCTGTAAGACACTTGACTGATGGGGCTAGCATACTGTGGGTCTAATCATAATTATAATACTATGGAAGATGGCCAACAATCATCATCCATTTCCAGTGAGCTTTACCTCATTTTAAATTAAAAACTTCCTGGAAATAGGGAAAATCACAACAGGTGACATTCAGCACTGCCAGGAAATGTTGGGGTTATTTTAAGGAAACAAAATACCCATATATGATAGCTTAAGGCTAGAGGTATGAAACCAGAAAGAAAAAGCTCAAGAATAATACACGGGTATCTGTAAACTTGCTAAAAATATATGTATTTAAAATGAATGAGATCTGTGTTGTTCTGCCTGCAGCAGACATCCTTCAAAGAGGACAACTGTGCTACAGTTGACGTTGTCTATGGTTAACTTGTAAAATGGTCAGATACCTTGCCACAGTGGCTGCGATTGTTTAAAGACAGGTTTCAGAGTAGCAGCCGTGTTAGTCTGTATTCGTAAAAAGAAAAGGAATACTTGTGGCACCTTAGAGACTAACAAATTTATTAGAGCATAAGCTTTCGTGAGCTACAGCTCACTTCATCGGATGCATTTGGTGGAAAAAACAGAGGAGAGATTTATATACACACACACACAGAACATGAAACAATGGGTTTATCATACACACTGTAAGGAGAGTGATCACTTAAGATAAGCCATCACCAGCAGCGGGGGGGGGGGGGGAGAAGGAAAACCTTTCATGGTGACAAGCAGGTAGGCTAATTCCAGCAGTTAACAAGAATATCAGAGGAACAGTGGGGGGGGGGGAGAAATACCATGGGGAAATAGTTTTACTTTGTGTAATGACTCATCCATTCCCAGTCTCTATTCAAGTCTAAGTTAATTGTATCCAGTTTGCAAATTAATTCCAATTCAGCAGTCTCTCATTGGAGTCTGTTTTTGAAGCTTTTTTGTTGAAGGATAGCCACTCTTAGGTCTGTGATCGAGTGACCAGAGAGATTGAAGTGTTCTCCAACTGGTTTTTGAATGTTATAATTCTTGACGTCTGATTTGTGTCCATTCATTCTCTTACGTAGAGACTGTCCAGTTTGACCAACGTACATGGCAGAGGGGCATTGCTGGCACATGATGGCATATATCACATTGGTAGATGCGCAGGTGAACGAGCCTCTGATAGTGTGGCTGATGTGATTAGGCCCTATGATGGTGTCCCCTGAATAGATATGTGGACATAGTTGGCAACGGGCTTTGTTGCAAGGATAGGTTCCTGGGTTAGTGGTTCTGTTGTGTGGTGTGTGGTTGCTGGTGAGTATTTGCTTCAGATTGGGGGGCTGTCTGTAAGCAAGGACTGGCCTGTCTCCCAAGATCTGTGAGAGCGATGGGTCGTCCTTCAGGATAGGTTGTAGATCCTCGATGATGCGTTGGAGATGTTTTATTTGGGGGCTGAAGGTGATGGCTAGTGGCGTTCTGTTGTTTTCTTTGTTGGGCCTGTCCTGTAGTAGATGACTTCTGGGTACTCTTCTGGCTCTGTCAATCTGTTTCTTCACTTCAGCAGGTGGGTATTGTAGTTGTAGGAATGCATGATAGAGATCTTATAGGTGTTTGTCTCTGTCTGAGGGGTTGGAGCAAATGCGGTTATATCGTAGAGCTTGGCTGTAGACAATGGATCGAGTGGTACGATCTGGATGAAACCTAGAGGCATGTAGGTAGGAATAGCGGTCAGTAGGTTTCCGATATAGGGTGGTGTTTATGTGACCATCGCTTATTAGCACCGTAGTGTCCAGGAAGTGGATCTCTTGCATGGACTGGTCCAGGCTGAGGTTGATGGTGGGATGGAAATCGTTGAAATTATGGTGGAATTCCTCAAGAGCTTCTTTTCCATGGGTCCAGATGATGATGATGTCATCAATGTAGCGCAAGTAGAGTAGGGGCATTAGGGGACGAGAGCTGAGGAAGCGTTGTTCTAAGTCAGCCATAAAAACATTGGCATACTGTGGGGCCATGCGGGTACCCATCGCAGTGCCGCTGATTTTGAAGGTATACGTTGTCCCCAAATGTGAAATAGTTATGGGTGAGGACAAAGTCACAAAGTTCAGCCATCAGGTTAGCCGTGACAGTATCGGGGATACTGTTCCTGACGGCTTGTAGTCCATCTTTGTGTGGAATGTTGGTGTAGAGGGCTTCTACATCCATAGTGGCTAGGATGGTGTTTTTAGGAAGATCACCAATGGACTGTAGTTTCCTCAGGAAGTCAGTGGTGTCTCGAAGATAGCTGGGAGTGCTGGTAACAAAGGGCCTGAGGAGGGAGTCTACATAGCCAGACAATCCTGCTGTCAGGGTGCCAATGCCTGAGATGATGGGGCGTCCAGGATTTCCAGGTTTATGGATCTTGGGTAGCAGATAGAATACCCCAGGTCCTGGCTCCAGGGGTGTGTCTGTGCGGATTTGTTCTTGTGCTTTTTCAGGGAGTTTCTTGAGCAAATGCTGTAGTTTCTTTTGGTAACTCTCAGTGGGATCAGAGGGTAATGGCTTGTAGAAAGTGGTGTTGGAGAGCTGCCTAGTAGCCTCTTGTTCATACTCTGACCTATTCATGATGACGACAGCACCTCCTTTGTCAGCCTTTTTGATTATGATGTCAGAGTTGTTTCTGAGGCTGTGGATGGCACTGTGTTCTGCATGGCTGAGGTTATGGGGTAAGCGATGCTGCTTTTCCACAATTTCAGCTCGTGCACGTCGGCGGAAGCACTCTATGTAGAAATCCAGGCTGCTGTTTCGACCTTCAGGAGGAGTCCACCCAGAATCCTTCTTTTTGTAGTGTTGGCAGGAAGGTCTCTCTGGGTTAATATGTTGGTCAGAGGTGTGTTGGAAATATTCCTTGAGTCTGAGATGTTCAAAATAGGATTCTAGGTCACCACAGAACTGTATCATGTTCGTGGGGGTGGAGGGGCAAAAGGAGAGGCCCCACAAGTACTCCTTTTCTTTTTGCGAATACAGACTAACACGGCTGCTACTCTTAAACCTGTTTATTGCTAGTATCCACTATGAAAATAATCCTTGCGTGGTTGAAATTATCCATTCTGTTGCATTTTTATTACATTACTTGGAACATTTTAAGCTAATGGATATCCACGGACGATGTTTGCAGATCGTGGATCGGATGCGGATACAAATTTTATATCCGCACAGGGCTCTACCTATATGTACATTTGCATTGATAAATCGCTTGCTTACACAAAACCCCGTTTACCCAGATAAATACAGTGTGCTTCATTCCATTCTGAAAAACAAAGTTCTGGTTGGTTGGTTATTCAGTGGCAATATGGTTTGCTATTGTACAAAACGGAAGTAATATGTTATGTGGAGAGATTTGAAAGTGAAGAGGGGAAATGTCTATGGAGAGAGACAGACATGAGAAGCAGCTCATGGAACTAGGCACCCTTGTCTTTGCTTACTAGCTATTCATTTACCAGGCAGTCTTTAACAGACATGACTTGATGTAAAGCTACAGAAATTACAAATTCTTACAACTATCAAATGCGTCTTCAAATCCTGGGTTTTGAGTAATGTAAGATGCTGCAAAGAATATACCTTGGCCTTGTTTAACCCAAACACCATCCACAGTGTGTTAGAGTTCCGTCCCAGGAGGTAGACCTATATAGTATCTTCTGGTCATTTTGTAAATGAGCATATACTAACAGGGATGATTACCAAAGGAATATCTGACACAGCCTACTTGCAGTTCCTTTCAGTCCAAGGGTTAAGGGGAAACAACCTTTGACTGGTTTCAGAGTAGCAGCCGTGTTAGTCTGTATTCGCAAAAAGAAAAGGAGTACTTGTGGCACCTTAGAGACTAACAAATTTATTAGAGCATAAGCTTTCGTGAGCTACAGCTCACTTCATCGGATGCATTTGGTGGAAAAAGCAGAGGAGAGATTTATATACACACATACACAGAGAACATGAAACAATGGGTTTATCATACACACTGTAAGGAGAGTGATCACTTAAGATAAGCCATCACCAGCAGCAGGGGGGGGGGAAGGAGGAAAACCTTTCATGGTGACAAGCAAGGTAGGCTAATTCCAGCAGTTAACAAGAATATCAGAGGGGTGGGGGGTGGGAGGGAGAAATACCATGGGGAAATAGTTTTACTTTGTGTAATGACTCATCCATTCCCAGTCTCTATTCAAGCCTAAGTTAATTGTATCCAGTTTGCAAATTAATTCCAATTCAGCAGTCTCTCGTTGGAGTCTGTTTTTGAAGCTTTTTGGTTGAAGGATAGCCACTCTTAGGTCTGTGATCGAGTGACCAGAGAGATTGAAGTGTTCTCCAACTGGTTTTTGAATGTTATAATTCTTGACGTCTGATTTGTGTCCATTCATTCTTTTACGTAGAGACTGTCCAGTTTGGCCAATGTACGTGGCAGAGGGGCATTGCTGGCACATGATGGCATATATCACCTTTGACTGAAACCGAAGTAACCTGTCTCTTACTGGCAAAATATTGCATAGCTTAGTTCTGGAAATTGTGCAGGCTTTTTTTTTTTTTTTTTTTTAATAATACTGGGTTAATACCATGTTGACATCTCCTTTCTGGAGAAGACCTCCTTCTGTTATCTATTCCAGATCTGATGGGAACCATTGAATTCATGAGGTGTCTATTCTTCGATCTGGGCAAAAGAAAACAAAGCTAATTGGGCAGATAAAGTGACATGGGCTAATTGAACCTCAGCCCTTACCCCTAGAATACCTCACTCAAGGAATTGGCATATTTGTGCATGATCTAGAGAAATCTTAGACCCCATAGTTTTTCCTTTTAGATTCTTCTATACTTTTAAAAAAAATTTTATTGCAAAATAACTTTTGTATTACTTAGCTATGGTGTTATGTGCTTGCTAAAGCTGTATACAAATCCTATTGAATGTCTGTATTACTTTTCTGACTCCTTAATTTAAAAAAAATTTATAAAATGCTACTAGAAACTATTTATTCTAAACAAAGATATACTGTTGTAATTGCTTAGCTAAAAGAAGATTTTATATCCATGTATTCTGAGCCTGTGTCAGACTTAATCCACTTATTTATTGGGGCTAGAACTAAGTCTTCATTGCTGGATCTCTGTGTGTGTGTGTTTGTTTGTTTGTTTGTTTTTGTTTTTGTTTTCTGCTTTTTTCTAGTCTGTGCACAGTAGCTCCTTGTTTGTTTCATGGTATACAAATTTTAATACAAGGTGTATGTTAGATTTTGCATGTCGGCAAGACTGCCACAAGGAGTTTGTGCAATGTGCCTCAGTTCCAGTGTATTGAATAGTGTCTTTAGATGGCTGTAGTGGTAGATTTATGAACTTTATTTCATTTATATGAGACTACGATAGGGTCAATCCCAGTTCAAGAAACCTTTAAACTAAGTTCTCTCCATGTGGCACTTGATCCAATATCCTTCAGTTCTAACACTTCATGCCTCTCTTTGTTCTTTGCAGATCCTGAAGTGAGAAGTTTTTTTTATGTAAAACGACAAGAGAGAAACACAATGGCAAGTTCAGCCAGAGAACATCTGCTTTTTGTGCGACGACGTAATCCTCAGCTACGGTATACTCTGAGCCCAGAGAACCTGCAGAGTCTGGCATCTCAGGGCACCATACCTGAGAACATGAACTTACAGCGTGCCAACAGTGACACTGATCTAGTGACCTCTGACAGTCGCTCTAGTTTGACAGCAAGTATCTATGAATACACCCTAGGGCAATCTCAGAACCTCATTATTTTCTGGGACATTAAAGAAGAAGTTGACCCAACAGACTGGATTGGACTTTATCATATAGGTGAGTCAGAATCATTTCTTAATTTTCTGTGGTTTTGGTCCTTTGCCACCTCTTCTCAACTTTCATTTTCTCCAGTGGTGCACGTAAAGATAAAATATGAGAGGAGACAGCACAAAATTACTCTAAAGCTTTCTCTTTCCCTCTTGGTTCAGTGAAGTGTGAAAATGTGTAGCCAGTTAATGTAGATCTTGGTTCCATAATTACCTCCGAGGGGGTGAAATGCTGCCTCCTTAGACAACAGAGGCTGTGTGCATACACAATCTTCCTATTTCTATCTCTAGTTACCATTGGCTGGTGGCAGCATTACTGACTTGGAAATTTAGCTGGTGGGTTTACATATTCCAATACATATTCCAAAAGGGATGCACAATCAACAGAGCTGTTAGCTGTGCCACTCCCCCATAAACTCAGAAAAGATTCAGAAGAGTCACTTCTGTATCTCACTCAAAGAATTTCAGATATATTGTCCCATTAGCATGGTTATCCTTTCTGAAACTGTGACAAATTAATGGTAGCATGGTGTTTACAGAATACCTATTGTGTGCCAAATGCTTCTACCACCAGGTCTAATATCTAGTGACTTTTTTCATTTTAGTGTTTATAAGTAGGCAGTCATGACTTTTTCCAGGATTCATCTTTATGGTTTTACAGGAAAATGTTTTCTTAGACTTGTAAACAATAATTTATTGTTTCTGGCCAGGTGTGTTTTCAGCACTTGTGAAAATGTATTTTGTATAAATTCTTGAGGCTGGCTGTTGCACACTAAAACGTAAAGGATTGCATCTGTAAAACAATAACTCCCATTCATGTAAGGGATATCCTTCAGGACCCCTCCAAAATAAATAAATCATTACTTTCCTCCCATGTTCCTCCCTTTTTTTTTTTTTTTTTTTTTTTTTTTTTTTATGGTACTCAGCCGGAGAGGGAAATTTAGTGTGGACAGGGGTCTACCTGCTGGATCCCATATTGCCATCATTTTAGTTAAACCTCAAGAGAATAAAAATCAAGAGAAAACATGTCGACAACTGGAACCTTGTCCATCTTGGAACTAACACCAGTTCAGCTTACTCAATATCCTTACTGATGAAATGTTGTTTAAATAAAGATCTGCATTCCTTGAAGTTGGTAAGTTTTCCCATTGGATTCAGTGGGAGTAGTATCAAGCCCTAAACTATACCATCCTCCTGTCCAGTTATTCAGCTGTCTCCCAAAATGGTCAAAGAGCAATTTCAGTCTGGCTCCAGAATAAAGAACTTTTCTGCTGTGTGTCTGCTGAGCCTCCCAAAGTGCAAAACAAAGGCACAGACTGACTCTAGCCTCTGCTGAGAGGGCAAATAAACTCAGACTGCCTCCTCTGAATTAAAAACCCCAGCATGTTACAGTGTAGGGCAATAGTGTACAATAGTCATCGTGGCTTTCTTATGTACTTGTGTTAAAAGTGAGAGGAGGTCCAGCTACTCTCTCTATTTATTTTTAACTGTTCTCCTTTCTGGCACTTAAAATCTTTCAGTACTGGATGCAGCTCCTTACTGAGGTCAATGAGTGTCTTTGCTATTATTGATTAACATAGGAGTAGGATCTTAGCAGAATCTTTCCTTTAAAACTAGTTTTTATTTTATGTTATGGAGTCACTGTTCTTACTCTTTATATAGATAAGGCTGTAACTTGCTTTCCATTCTAACTCTGGTTATGCATCAAAGCTGTAAAAAAAAATCCCTTCGACTTGAAATTTGGCGTAGGTGTTTCCTATTCATAACAGAATATTTTGAGGTTGTTCGGATAAACTGAGAGACTTTTTAAAAAAAATGTAACTTAATTCTAATAGCTAGAAAGCTCTAATTTGTTTGTCATGAGGCCTAGCTGAGAGTGGGACTGGTTTTTTTTTTTTTTTTTTTTCAGATGGTAGGGTGCAGGAATTAGTACCTATAGATTTTTGAACTTCACAATGCTTCATTAAGTTCCAGTGGACTGCAGTGCTCACAAAAGGTCCACAGGATAAACCCCTCTATCAGATGAACAGCTTCAGCTTTGAGAGATTAAAGAGCTGGATAGCGCTGTTATGACTTTCCATTGACTCCGATAGGAGCTGAATCAGGCCCCAAATCACCACCCACGGAGTATTCATTGTGAATATTATGTTGGCTCTACATCACATTTGTAATTAAGCAAAATAGACTCCATGCTGTAGTATACTAATTGTCTGTTAGTCTGCACTCATCTGTGTGTTAAGATGTCTTTGGGGGGAGGAGGGTTGGGAAAACTCCCAGGAAATCTTTTGTTAGTGTCATAAATACGTAGAGGCCAGGAGAGACCACTGTGATCATCTGGTTGGACCTCCTGTGTAGCACAGACCTTGGAACGTTGCCAAAATAATTCCCAGAGCAGCATATATTTAGCATGTGTTTTAGAAAAACATCTAGTCTTGACCTAAAAATCGCCAGTGATGGAGAATCCACAGTAACCCTTGGTAAATTGTTCCAGTGGTTGATTATCCTCACTGTCAATTTACACCTTATTTCCAGTCTAAATTTGTCAAGCTTCAACTTCCAGCCATGGGATCATGTTGTACCTTTCTCTGGTAGATTGAAGAGCCCATTTTTAAGTATTTGTTCACCACGTTGGTATTTATAGTTTTCTTATAAACGTCTTAAAATGTCTTTGTGTGTGGGGAAAGAAAATTCACAATGTCACTTAAAATAAACAGATGTCAATTAACTGAAACAACACTATTATAATACTGAAATCTTGTAATATTGAAAGCCTGGAAATTCAGAGAAAAGGCTATAGTTGCACAGACATTTGAAAGTCAGAATGCCCATAGCTAAGGCTCTACAAAGAACCCTGGGTCTGACCCTGTCCTTCCCCACTCTTTGTTTGTTTATTTTAGGATGCAGTTGTTGACTGAAATCAGGACATTACAAAGGTGTGGTATATAAGTAATCCCACTACCTTCAGTTCTCTACATCCTTAACTACAAGGCATCCTCAACTCCCAGGCACTTCTTTAGAAATTGAGGTCATTCAGCATTTCACACAATACGTACGTGTGTGTGTGTGTGTGTGTGTGTGTGTGTAATTATACATACATATAAAGCCCTAATTTCGTTTGCAGTGCAGGGATTATAAATACTTTAATTGGGTTTAGCCATCCTGTTCTTTGATTGCATAAAACAGACCATTTTAAAATATTCTCCTTTGGCACTTCCTCCTGTAATTAACATACATGTTAGTGAATTGCACATAATCTAAGAAAGCTCTCTGGCTCTTTGCCAGCATAATGCAGTAGTTGTATTTACCACTCTCCTCTCCCCCAAGTACAGCACAATCTCTGAAGGAAATACCAGTAGACAAAGGAAAATATTTATCTCTTAGCTTAAAACAAAACACTACCCTGTTCTTTTCCCATTTACTTTAATTATGAAACAAAGTGGGCTCATGAAAGAAAAAATTGATCATTCCTAAAAAAAAAAAGTGGTTATTCATTCCATAAAATTGCACAGTGAGAAAACATGAGCATTCTGAAAAATAAGCATCATTCTGGCTCAGATTTTAATAGAGAGGTCTGTCAAAGAGTAAATTAGAGAGAAACTTTGCTGCATTAGAGTGTTTTTAGAGGGAAATTTTAAGAGTAGTGATAAAGATTTTCTCTTTGAACTTTCCGTCTTTCTGGAGACATCTCATTTACTTAAGAGAATCTGGTGTATTATAATGTGCTGCTTTATTGCTCTCAGTCTCTCAGAGATGTGAAAGAAATGGTTTTAAAAAAAATCCCAGGTTTCAGAGTAGTAGCCATGTTAGTCTGTATCCGTAAAAAGAAAAGGAGTACTTGTGGCACGTTAGACTAACAAATTTATTAAAGCATAAGCTTTCATGAGCTCTACAGTTCACTGCATTGGATGCATACAGTGGAAAATATAGTGGGGAGATTTTATATACTCTGAGAACATGAAACAATGGGTGTTACCATACAGACTGTAACAAGAGTGATCTGGAAAGGTGAGCTATTGCCAGCAGGAGAGTGGTGGCCAGTGGGCGGGGGGGGGGAGGACCTTTTGTAGTGATGATCAACGTGGGCCATTTCCAGCAGTTTACAAGAACAGTAGGAGAGGAAATAAACAAGGGAAAATAGTTTTACTTTGTATAATGACACATCCACTCCCAATCTTTATTCAGGCCTAAATTAATTGTATCCAGTTTGCAAATTAATTCCAATTCAGCAGTCTCTTGCTGGAGTCTGTTTTTGAAGTTTTTTTTTCGTTGAATTGCCACTTTTAGGTCTGTAATTGAGTGACCAGAGAGATTTAAGTTTTTGAAAACTCCAACTAGTTTTTGAATGTTATAATTCTTGATGTCTGATTTGTGTCCATTTATTCTTTTACGTAGAGACTGTCCAGTTTGACCAATGTACATGGCAGAGGGGCATTGCTGGTACATGATGGCATATATCACGTTGGTAGATGCGCCGGTGAATGAGCCTCTGATAGTGTGGCTGATGTGATTAGGCCCTATGATGGTGTCTCCTGAATAGATATGTGGACACAGTTGGCAACGGGCTTTGTTGATATGCCATTTTATATACCACACAACAGAACCACTAACCCAGAAACCTATTCTTGCAACAAAGTCCCCCTCCACCCGCCCACCCCCCCCGGCTCTCCTGCTGGTAGTAGCTCACCTTTCCTGATTACTCTTGTTACAGTCTGTATCGTAACACCCATTGTTTCATGTTCTCTGTGTATATAAAATCTCCCCACTATATTTTCCACTGTATGCATTCGATGAAGTGAGCTGTAGCTCATGAAAGCTTATGCTCTAATAAATTTGTTAGTCTCTAAGGTGCCACAAATGCATTTTTTTTTTTTTTTAAATCCCAGGTAGACTTTTACTATATGTTAAAATTTTATAGAATGCCTTCCTAGTAACAGAGGGAAACAGAGAGAGAGAGACTTTCCTCTTTGTTCTTGTGCTAATTCAGTTAATTCTCCCACTAGTTTTCAGTCACCAGTGAACAGTTATTTAAATGCTTTAATCAGAGTTTTACCGAATGGTTAAAGTTAGTGGTGTATTAGGAATTCCTGCCAACCTACTCTAGTGGCTTGATCCAATTTGCACATTGAAATCGGGGATTAACTTCAATGGGCAGTGGATAAAACTTTATAGGAATATTATTAGTTATTAAGCTGCACCTATGGGGCCCCAGTCAGAGTCATGGGCTTCAATGTGTTAGGTCCAGTGTTAGAATAGTGGTAGATACAAAGACTTTCCCAAAGACCATGCAATTGTAGAAAGAACTGATGATCCAAAATGTTTTAATGTAGTCCCTGAGGAAAGCCTTAAAACATTTTGCAATGAACAGAAACTAGCTTTAGCTCTTGTCATTTTATCTAGTGAACGAGAGAGAAATTGCTGCCTATCTTTTTTTGGACACTTAGAAAGCCTTTGTGTATATGCAGTGTTGTTTTAGCCATGTTGGTCACAGGATATTAGAGAGACAAGGTGGGTGAGGTAATTTTTTTTTTTAATTGGACCAACTTCTGTTGGTGAAAGAGACCAGCTTTTGAGCTTACATAGATATTACCTCACCTCCCTTGTGTGTATATGAGAAATACAAGCAGCACGAATGAGAGACTGAAAGAGTGTTCATACTGTTGAACTTTATATACGTTTGGTGAAAAGGAATTAACCATTTGTATTGAAATTAAGAATTTAAGAAAAAACACAAGTAAAGAAATGCCCTGGATTGGCAGCGTGGCCATGTAAAGGATTTGATTGTAAAAACCCTATGTGAAGCCAGGCTAGGGGTTTTGTGAGTTAATTTTTAAATAGCTTGGGCTAAATTCAGCCTTGGAATCAGGAGGCACAGTTGCTGTTGTATTCAGTTGTTCTGCTTATGTACTTATTTAAGAATGTCTGGGGTTTTTGTTTCTTTTTTTAAGAAATCAGAAAGCACAAAACAAAAAGGGGTGGTGCTGGGTTTGAGAAACATGTCATTTAGTAGATTTTCTTCTATGGCCAAATTGCCCAGGCTAGTTGTTTTCGTCCTAATTTATGGAGTCCTGGTTCTGAGACATGTAGCTTTTACTCTAGAGATCCTGAGCACATTTATAATGCTGAATATCAAAGGTCGTCATATTTATTTCCATCAATTGTTTCTCACAATCTGGTTGACATTTTTCTTGAATAAATACAGCACTGTTGCACAATAACATATTCTTTATAAGGACTGGGGGAGAACTATAGAGGACAATTTAGACAGGAGGTTTAGTATAAACCGAGATCGTAGGGTTGGAGAGTTTTGGAGCCTTTCCATTTCGGGTCAGACAAGATTGAAAAGAAAAGCTTTCACATAAGCTGGATTTAATATACTTAAGGTAGCAATTTAGATAGATTAAAAAAATTAAAGACATCTTCTATCCTCAAAGAAGGATATCCTTCTATCCTTTCTTTGACCCCTGTAACAAAAACCATATGACCTAATATCTCTGTTACGTCCTGGAAAAGCCTGATTATTATTGGTTTTTCTTGTTCAACTTCTGTATAATATATTAAGTAGCAAAATGTTCTGTGCTACAGATGAATTTTCCTTTGTTTGATTGCATTGGTTATTTTTCTACTCTTAAATTGTAATCATTACCATATAATATAAATGTGCTAGTCACCAGCTGCTAGAGATGATTTTGTGGTCTGTTTTGTTACTGCTAAAATCTGTGAGGTATCACTTTGGAGCTTGGATCTGTGTATAGCAGGGCAAAACAGTTGCCCACACTAAAGGCCCAGTTTTGTTCTTTGGAAGTCAATAGGACCTTTGACTTTGTCTGCAGTGGGGAGTAGGAGTGGGTCATTGGTTTAGATGATGATCTGTGTATTCTAGGTTTTTCTGTGGTGCTATCACTGTAGTATCTCGTTTTTGTTCCTCAGTTACATTTGGAAATTCTTCTACCTAGAACCCACAGCCACTACTATGTTTGGCCTAAATAAATAGCATTTTTAATTACCTTTAATTTCTAGCTGAATGTAGGTTTCAGAGTAGCAGCCATGTTAGTCTGTATCCCCAAAAAGAAAAGGAGTACTAGTATCTACGGTGCCACAAGTACTCCTTTTCTTTTAGCTGAATGTATTGGCCCATTGGACTTCATGTGAGAAGTCCATCCTCAAATGAGGATTCCCATTGATTACAGTAGAGTCTGCCCAACTAACTAACTATTTTTCACATGAGCAAGTTTTGCAAGATTGAGCCCTTGGCATTTTGAACGTTCTGTGTGCATTTTCCCCCCCTCTGTCTATATGACCTCACAACACACTAGGGTTACTGTAGAACCAATATACACTGGTAATAAACAGTTATGGCAACATTTACACTAAAAAAAAAATCCTACACCCTAAAACTAAATGTACTGGGGGCCCACAGTGATTAAGACAAGCATGTCTAATAAAGATCGATGGTCTTTACAAGCCACGCTTTTCCTTCGGTTATTTTCAGTGCTAGTTCTTCTCTTCATAATGGAGTCTGAACCTGATTTATGGCTATTGGTATAGCTGCCAACTTTTCCCCACTACAAAATCTGATACTTCCCTCCTCCCACTTTTTAATTTAGTAGAATCCTGCTTAGAAAGCAGTGTAATCACGATGGGACGCCTTCCATATGTGGTCCTTGAATCGCAACAGTACAAGGAATGAAAATAAAGGGTACTCTTCTGTGTAGTCTCACTGCCAGCAGTGGATATCTAAATATCTATTTTAAGTGAGAGTGAAATTAACTCCTTGATTAATCAAGGACCTAGACCAGGGATGAGCAATCTTTTTGGCCTGAGGGCCACATTGGGATATAGAAATTGTATGGCGGGCTATGAATGCTCAAAAATTGGGGGTAGAGGTGCAGGAGGGGGTGAGGGCTCCGGCTGGGGGTGCGGGCTCTGGGGTGGGGCCGGGATGAGGGGTTTGGGGTACAAGAGGGGGCTCTGGGCTGGGATCAAGGGGTTTAGAGGGCAAGAGGGAGATCAGGGCTGTGGCAGGGGATTGGGGAGGGAGGGCGGGCGGGGGCTCAGAGGTGCAGGCTCCGGACGCTTACTGGAAGCAACTCCCGGAAGCATATCCCCCTTCCAGCTCGGCAGCACAGCCAGATGGCTCTGCGTGCTGCCCTTTTCACAGGTGCCACCCCTGCAGCTCCCATTGGCCGGGAACCGTGGCCAGTGGGAGCTGTGGGGGCGGCACCTGCGGACAGGGCAGTGTGAAGAGCTGTCTGCCACGCCTCTGCATACTATGTTGGAGCCAGAGGAGAGTTGAGTTGGAGAAGGGTCATGCCGGCTGCTTCCTGGGAGTCGCATGGAGCGGGGCAAGCTCCAGACCCCGCTCCCTGGCTAGAGCGTTGGAGCAGGACAAATACCGACTCCGCTCCCTGGCACGAGGTGAGGGCTGGATTAAATGGTCTGAAAGGCCGGATGTGGCCAGTGGTGAAAGTAACTTAAAGGATTTACCAGTATGCTGGAGTCCTGAGTTGGGGCGTGGCCTTGGCCTCAGCTGGAAGAGGCAATTTAAAGGCCCTGGGGCTCTGGCTTGAAGCTCTGGGGCCTTTAAATCACCCCATTGCAGAGGCGGCTGGGAGCCCCGGGGCTCAGGGGTTAATTAAAGGGCCCAGGGCTTTGGCCGCCTCAGAGCTCTGGGCATTTTAAATCCCTGCTGGAGCCCGGCTGCCAGCGCCCTGGGGCTCCGGCAGTCGGGCTCAGGCAAGGATTTAAAGGGCCTAAGCCTGCTGCCAGAGCTCCGGTGGCGCTTTAAAGGGCCTTGGGCTCCCCGCAGCGGCCGGAGTCCCAGGCCCTTTAAATCCCTGCCTGAGCCACTGCGGGGAGCCCCGGGCCCTTTAAAGCACCACCCAAGCCCTGCTGCTGGAGCTCTGGAGGTGATTTAAAGTGCCTGGGGCTTCCTGCAGTGGCCAGAGCACCAGGCCCTTTAAATCCCTGCTGGGGAAGCCAGTCTGGTCCGGCGTGGCATACTGGCTCTTGCCCGTACGCCGGACTGGACTGACTTATTTTCGCCTTTGGATGTGGCCCACTGGCCGTAGTTTGCCCGCCTGCCTGCCCCGACGTAGACTGTCAGGATGACTCTGATGGCTGGGACTGAAGAGTTGTCGGGAGACGCATGCATCAATTTCATTTTATGTTTCTAAGATATTTCTGTCTTCAAAACTAAACAAATGATGCTTTGGTCATGACTGCAACTATAGAGTTCCACTGTGCATTTTCAGCTGTGTGACTTGTAAGTATCTCTCCACTGCAAAAACTTCTTATGATCCTTTGGATGTTCTTTCCATCCGGCTTTTGTGGTGCAAGTGGCTGCTCCAGGTAATGGCTAGACTGGCAAATATAAACATTTCATACCTATAAAGCAAACCAATGTATACTTCTGAATCCATACAGCTCTTTTAATTCAGCATTCCCTAGCATCAGTCACTTTTCTTCATTTATTTTTGGCCTTGGTCTTGTGTTTTTGTTTTTCATTTTGTTTGCTTTTTAAATAGAAATGTGGTAAACATTGCACCGTTTATCTCACGACTTCCTATCATCAGATGACATGCAATATTATTAAAGTAACTCTGAAAATGTAATGTATTCCAAATTGCTGACAACGGGATTGAAAAAGTAGACACATACATTACCTATTGGTGTATATATGTATAAATAATAGACTATGGATTACCTCTGCTCTGTGCACAGTGTTGGAATTCATACTGTAAATTTTTATGAAGTCTTTGGCGCCTTCATCTACACAGGCTCTTTATTAGTTGTGTGCATCTGAGTTGTTGTATTGGGTATCATAGCTACTATGACTTTCTCTTTCTCCTGCTTAGGACAAGAATGTTGTACTCTAAGGACAGTGTTACCAGCACTCTTGGATAGTCACATGGCAGGTTAAGTAGTATGTGTGTTAGGCCTCTGAAGCTAGTAGTCATACTTTATGTATAATTGTTACATAGGATTAATATCAGATATATAAGATCTTAAGTTATAACTGCAGCAATTTACTGAAAATATCATCAAATATATTTCTAATAAACTTTAACCAACAAATACAAATCAAAATATTTTGTGCTAGATTCTCCTTTGTGTTATATGGCCCCTTTACACTGTATGAGCAGTGTAAAAAGATCCTTAAAGCAGCTGGATCTGGCAGAATTCTCAGCTAGCCTTGAAGAGTTTGCAACTGGTGGTTGCAGAGCTGGTGTACCCAACCCCTCTACTACCTGCTAGCTTGGCCTTGATATAGGGGAAACTTGGGTGTGGGGAGGGGATGTGGCCAGAGTGCATTGTGCTCTGGCTATGCTGGGCTGGCATCCAGTCTCTTTGGGGAATGTAGACAGCTTCTTAAAGTTGGAGTCCTCAAGCTGCTGAAGCATACTCTGATGCCCAGAGAAGTGCAGATCTGCCCTGAAGATCAGAGAGCTGTAAATGTCCATCGCTGCTTTGCCAAGTGGAAGCTCAGTGAAGCAGAGAATCTTTATGATTCACTAAAGTTCTGCATTAGTAACTAGATTTAACAACTTAGGGTTGATCTGAGAATCTCAGTGGCTGGAAGGTTGCCACCGTTTCTTTGACATTGCTGCTTATGCTTTTGTTGCCTCAGGATTAGACTATTGTAACGTGCTCTACATGGGGTGCAGATTTGGGTGGCTGTCTGTACAATTTTTGAATTCTGATATTGTTACAGCAGTTTTTCATAATGTAACTTATTTGTGCCTATCTAACTGAAACCGCCATTGCTGACTGATCCTGTAACAGATACACACCCGACAGGTATAATAGAGCAGGGGTGGTCAACCGGGCCAAATCCGGACCACCAGATGCTTTTGAGCAGACCACAAAATCTTTTGATTTATTAATTATCAGTATTGTTGTTGTAGTGTGTAAAATATTTCTCTGGAGCCTGAACCCTGACTATACCTTGACCAAGAAATTTGGACCTTGATGAAAAAAAAATTGACTATCCCTGCAATAGAGGGTGTTTATGACTTAAGTACCCTATTCGGGTGCAAACGTCTGGGAACAAAGGGTGAACTGCACCTTTACAAAACCAGTTTATCTGAATTCTGTGAAGGTAGGAGAAGTGGACACGTAGGAAGAGTAGAATAAAAGACCAGGTGATCAGTAGGGATTTAAATAAAGAAACACATCCAGGCAGGGAGAGGAAGCTTGGGGTGAGAGAGAGAGAGAGAGAGAGATACCATGGGCCCAGAAGCTGGGGTGGGGGGATGGGACTCTGGGAAGGAGAGGTCAACCAGCATATAGCAGCCTCACAGGGATAGGTGGCTCACCCACTTTTTTGAGTCCAGATGGCCCCAAGGACTCTGGGCAATCCAAGGGACTCAGATACCAGCTCAAAGAATGTCCTGGAGTGGTGAGGAAACTGAGGCAGGGACACGTGTTTATAGTTTCGCATGATTGGTACTCTGCCACGCCTTACACGATTAAGTATAAAGGTGTAGAAGATGCAAGGTGTATGAGTGTGTGTTGACTGTATTACAGCTATTGCAGGCCCATCAGAGAGTTAGTGTAACCAAGAGCATCATACCTTTTGGGTGGGGGAGTGTTTGTTATAGGGGTATCTTGGGGGAGGGGGGTCAGTGCTAGTCCATGGGGGCCTGGAGCAGGTGGTCTCTGAGGAGCTTCATTTCTGGGAAGTAGTACTAGAAAGAGAGTCAGTGCCCTGGAAACGTGCCAGAGGCTAAGGGATGCTGCACCTTGCAGAGGTTCTAGAAGCTTAACACACCTCAGGGAGCGCAGAGCACAAAGGCTTGAGCTCCCTTCACAGGAGTCCAAGTGAGTGGCCAGCAGGGCGCATTGGCTAGGGTCTGTGACAGGCCAGAGAATGAAGCTGCTGCAGAGAATGGATTGCTTTTTGAGTGGGCCATTTCACTGGGAGCACACACTGCAGTGCTCTGGTATCTGCTCTGGGTACTATTGGTTTCTGGGTAGAGCTTAAGGTGTGGGTTAAAACCCAGAAAACTGTAACTGGCCTGGGTCTGGCCTACCTTAGGGATGGCTCCTCTCCCCATGTCGTATTGCCACAGCGGCAGACAGTAGGGGTACCTGAGCTGCATCCCCCTTATTATAAAAGGTGAGGCCAGCTGGTAAGATGTTCTCTGTGAGAGCTGAGAGGATCTGAACTTGCTTCCCTACACTCGATCCAAAATAGCCAGTACTTGGTGATCTTTAGATAGAGATGTAAAAGGTTAATCGCTGAAGCGGTAAGCACTGGGCCCCAAAGTTAACAGTTAACCCTGGAGGCCCTGTGGCAGACCAGAGGGAGGGATCCCAACCCTGGCCACCCTACTTTGTGATGAACTGGCAGGACCTCAGCCCCAGCCGCCCCGCACTGCATGGCCAGACCGCATACACTGCGCTGAGCTGGCTGGCCGGCCAGCTGGCCCCCAGCTGCACTAAGCCAGATCCCAGCCCCGGCCAAATTGGTCCCAGCCCCTTCCCCCATCATGCCAGGCTCCCCAGCTACCTCGGTTAACTGGTTAAATGAAATAATTTTAACTGGTTAACTTTTTAAACCTATGTTTATATCCCTATTTTTGGGCATGCTGCCCAAGACCTCAGATAGAGAGGGCTGAGGGTTTACTTTGCATAGTGATGAAGGGGTGAAAAGGAGTTTCTGTAGGTAGCTGGCTAAATTCCTGTTGGAATGGATACTTCAATGTTGCTAAGGCTTTATTTAGTGTGGTGGTAATGATGTTAAGGCATCTATAGACTTGGTGAGGTGTCTTTTTGTTATTAAATTTCAAGTATTTGTTATTTACATAGAATAGAATCTTAGAACCCCCTGTCAGGGATTGGGGCCCTATTGTGCTAAGGATTGTGCGCACACACATAAGACAGTCCCTTCCCTATATCTAAACCAGTGGTTCTCAAACTTTTTTTTTTTTTCATGGACCACTTGAAAATTGCTGAGGGTCTCGGCAGACCTCTTAATGATCTTTCCAAATGTTTTTTGTACCGTTAGCTAACTATTGTAAAGCGTTTTGGATAAAAGCACTATATATTAAAAAAAACAAAACAAAAAAAAAAAACCAAACCAAAACCCTTAAGAATTAACGTTTTTTTGTTCTACAAATAAAAGCACACAACTCACATTTTAATATCAGTAATCTTGCCTTTCTAATGTGATGGATGTGCCCTCTGTCCCCCACTACGGCAGCCACTGGGCTGGGAAGAAGGGGGTTTTCTCCCTGTTTTCCCCACTATGGCAGCCCCCAAGCTGGGTCTGGGTCAATCCCCCACCACAGCAGTCATAGAGCTGGGGCTGGGAAGGAGGGTCATCTGTCCCTGGCAGCCACAGCCCTGGAGCTGGGGAAAGTCGCCTCTTTCTCTGGCTGCTGTAGCCTGCACGTCCCAAATGCCCCCCCCACCCCCTCTTCTCACCCCACTGCCCCCTCCCATTCCCTCTATTCCCCGCAAGGCCACTACCTCATCTTACATGTGTGTCTTCTCCAAGGTCCAGGCACCGAATTAGTGGAGCCACTTTAGAGGGAACTATCCACAGACACCTGAATGGAGCTCACAGACCACTGGTGGTCCATGGACCGGTGTTGGAGAACCTCTGATCTAAACAATCTGGGCCTTTATCTCTAAGAAGCTTTTTAATTTTCCAATACTACTTTCTAGAAAGAGAAATATGAACTAAAATTGCAAAGCCCACTTTTTATGTAAATGTATCTCAATACAATGTGAACTTTTTAAAATTAAAAAGTACTGAACCTTTTTTGGTGTACTTGGGGAAACGCACATCACTCGTAATTATTGATGACTAGTATATTCAATATTCTAGCCAATCCACTTCATTCCTAAATAGGCTGGGGGGTGGGGGAGGGGGAGAGAATGAGAATTTTTATATAATGTCCATAAGTGTGCCTTAGATGCCTGGACACACTTTGCTGGCAGAGAGAGGCATGGGAGAGAAAAGGATTTAAAACATGCTATCTCATCCATACTAATACATAGAAATACTACTGATAAAACCGTAGATAGTTATCCCAATTAGGAGAACAGGAAATCACCCTGTCTTTCATGTTTGCTTAACAATTTAAAACAACACAACCCAAGTATTTCTCAGAACTCTAAACTTATTCTTATACTAATTGTTTATAAGAACTCTGTGTAGGTTTGCAACTTAAAGTATTTCCTTCCCATTTTTCTCCTCTAAAGTGCATACACTGTGGCTTGCTATTGTGCAGTGAATGGAATGTTAGGCTGCTGGCATTGTTATGATATCATTTAATAAAAATGAGTAGCTGGATGTAAAGAATGTATATTGGAAATGTAAGAGGAAAAGTTTATTGGTGCAGAAGATGGGGGGGAGGAGGTGGTGAGTAAACCCCCTCCCCCTCAATCTCAAAACGGAAGGTGGGGTGAATGGGAGTAATATTGTAAAAGGGGAGTGAGTTTAGAGGACATATTTGTTCTCATTAAAATAAATATAAATGAGTCAAAAGAGTACTTGAATGCCAGATGTGCACTTTTAGCCCTGTTCACCCCCTACATACAGGCACAAGGTCATCTCTTCACACAACGCACAGTCAACCTGTGGAACTCTTTGCCAGAGGATATTGTGAAGGCCAAGACTATAACAAGGTTTAAAAAAAAAACTAGATAAATTCGTGATGGATTGGTCCATCAATGGCTATTAGCCAAGATGGGCAGGGATAGTATCCTTAGCCTCTGTTTGCCAGAAGCTGGGAATGAGCGACAGGGAATGGATCACTTAATTACTTGTTCTGTTCATTCCCTCTGGGGCACCTGGCATTGGCCACTGTCGGAAGACAGGATACTGGGTGAGATCGACCTATGGTCTGACCTAGTATGGCCATTCTTATATTCTTATGTTCTTATCTAATCAGCTTTCAATGGAAATTGGTCCAGGAAATGTCTTCATAAAAAACATTTTTATAGGGGTTTAGATCACAATACTATATGTTCAGTCTACAGTAGGAATTCAATCCATTGCTGACAGTCCTTGTCAGCAGTGGGGCTCCTTTGAGCTTATGTTGAAATCAGCTTAACCGCTAAGGTAGACGGGACAAAATGTTCTGCACCAGGATTGAAAAAAGTGAGATTTGGTTCCCTGCTTTCCCCATCTGGAAACTGCGCTCATTCTTGGAGAAGAATTCTTGCTATCATTGCTGTTTAGTTACCCTTAAAGTTACGTTATCAGAGGTGGTGTTCTCATAGTTCTAATGAGGTTTTACCTTTCAGACTAGCCATTATATCTCTGAAGATTTAAACACAGAATACTGAGTGATGTGCAGAAAACTTACTTGAGTTTGTTTGCGTTCTGGCATAATGTTATCTACATTTGGATCTAAGGCTCATTCCTACAAGATACTGTGCTCACTCGATTCCCATTAATCAGTGGATGTTCAGCGCTTTGCAGGGTCACAATTTTAATCAATATATTGCTTTTTTTCTTGAGCCTGGGATTCATTTTTCTGCATTTGAAACCTATGTCAACACAATGGACTTGGCTGGCAAAACGAACTACCTACAATAGTATACCGCAGTATGGGACACCTACTCATGTTACTGAGATCAACCTGTGGTAGTACTCCCTAAATATACTGGTCAAAAAAGCCCAGTTTAAAGAATGCTTGCCATGATTAAACCAGTGGTAGCCAGTGGGTGGAGAAAAATCTCTTAAATGTACGTATATCTGAGTTTCAATTGAATGATAAATGGAGACCTGCTTTTAACACATTGAACTGATATGCAAACATCTATCACCCTATGTAGTAGTCCCACGCCCTCTAGTGGGGCGGGAGGCCACTCTGCCTCAGTGTATTGGGTGGTAGTCCTCAGGCTCTGGTCACACTGGCAGGGCCAAGCCGTAAGTAGTCTATGGTTCTGGGCCTGTCTAACAGAGGCAAACAAATAACGGCCTGGGCCTCTTGTCCCCACCCTGGGGCGGTGCTGCGCCCTGCGTAGTCTTTAGGTTGCAATCCTCCAGCCGGGACTGACAGCAATTAACAGTCTGGGGCAAAGCCCTTGGGCAGGCCAAACTGATTAGCAGGCTGTAGCCTAAGCCTTCCAGCTAAGGCAGCCAGCAAACACACACAGTCAATAGCTTTAGCCCTTTGGGCAGGGCAGAGCAGGAAGCAGGCTTTAGCCTCAGCTTGTAAGCAAAGGCAGCCAGCAAACATGCACAGTCAGTAGCTCTAGTCCTTTGAGCCAGGCTCAGCAGAGAGCAGGCTTTAACCTCGGCTTTGGGTAAGGCAGCCAACAAACACACATAGTCTTGGGGTTCAGATAGGGATGAGTACACATACAGTCTAGGGTGCTGGTAGGGGTATTGAAGGAGAAATAGGCCTCCTGGCCTAGGGAGGGGAGTCGATCACCCCAGAGTGTCTTGGGGTGGGGCAGGGTTCGCTCCTTTGGCTCCGGTTCTTCTCCTCTTCCTTGGAGTGGACCATCATCGGGGTCAACGGCTCATCCCCAGACCCTACAGTAGCCTCTGCTGCGAAAAAGTCCTCCATAAAGGCCATGGCTGTGCTCAGAGTCTCCGTCCGGTGGCGAAGAACCCAGGTTCTTTCTCACACTGGAAGGATATGTATGAACTGCTCAAACTTGTTTGGCAACTTCGGCCCCCGTATGCCATTCAGGCTGCTGGCTATCACCCTCGGTCAGGCCCTGGGAGTGCAGCTCTTCCCCCGGCTTCGCCCCTGGAATGTTTCCGGTGTGATCTCAAGTGTATCAAGGATTGCGGCCTTCAACTGCCCATAGTACTGGGCTTCCCCTACCCAGAGCCAATGGTAGGCAGCTTGGGCCGGGGCCATCTAGTACGGAGCCAATAGGGTGGCCCATTGCTCCAGGGGCAACTTAGCTGCAGAGGCGACCCTCTCAAATGTGATAAGGAAAGCTTTGGAATTGTCCTCAAGGCCCGTTTTTGCCAAGCACACCAGCAGCATGGGGTCAGCTGGGGCCACTGCACCCTTGGGATTGGAGCCCCCTAGGGTCGGCAGTAGTGCTGCAAGGTGCTGCAGGCATTGTTGTTGCTGCTGCTCATGGTTTTGGGCCCTCAGTTCTCAAATCAGTTGCTGTTACTGATTCTCGAGCAGTTACAGCAGTTGTTCGGCTCTCAGTGAGCCATTTAATCAACTTTTCGACCATCCTTCCCCTTCGCCCTTCCCCAGTTTAAGTTCTCTCTAATGCTGTCGTTAGCTTGTCCCCAGCTTGACCCCTTATCCCGGCAGGCGGGATGCCCACATTCTCCACCAAGTGTAGTGGTCCCTCGCTTTCCAGTGGGGAGGGAGGTCACTCTGCCTTGTTGTATTGGTGGTAGTCATTTGGCTTGGGTCACGCCGGCAGGGCCGAGCTGTAAGAAGTTTATGGTTCTGGGCCTGTCTAACAGAGGCAAACAAATAACAATAGTCTGGGGCTCTTGTCCCCACCCTGGGGCATGGCTGTGCCCTGAATAGTCTTTAGGTCACAACCCCTCAGCTGGGACTAACAGCAATTAACAGTCTGGGGCCCTAGCCCTCGGGCGTGACTGAGTTGATTAGCAGGCTATAGCCTAAGCCTTCCAGGTAAGGCAGCCAGCAAACACACACAGGCAATAGCTCTAGCCCTTTGGGCAGGGCAGACCAGGAAGCAGGCTTTAGCCTCAGCTTGTAACCAAAGGCAGCCAGCAAACATGCAGTCAGTAGCTCTAGCCCTTTGGGCAGGGCAGAGAGCAGGCTTTAACCTCAGCTTGTGGGCTAAGGCAGCCACCAAACACACACACAGTCTCAGGGTTCAGATAGGGATGAGCATCCATATGGTCTAGGGGCTCCAGAAGGGTTGAGCACCATCAGGGAGTCTAGGGTGCTGGTAGGGGTGTTGAAGGAGCACAGGCCTCCTGGCCTAGGGAGGGGAGTCAGCCACCCAAGAGGTGGGATGGCAGGGGGATGCGGGCCCGCCCAACTCCACCACGTCCCAGCCCAGGGCCCTAACAGTGGCGGGGTGGTCTGTAGTGGTCCCTCACTCTCCAGTCTGGAGGGAGGCTACTCTGCCTCACTACACTCTAGAAATTATTCCTGGGAATGTACTCTACAGAAAACCAAACGGCAAGACAATGGTGAAATTTTTATGGTGGGTTTTCATTGAAAGATAAGCTGATACGGGACCTGATTAATATAGAATTAGAGGATACTATAATTAAGGCCAATCAACATGTGTTTATGGAAACGAGATCCTGTCAAACTAACTTCATGTTCCTTTTTTTTGAGATTACACATTTGATTGATAAAGATAATAATGTTGATGTAATATACTTTAGACTTCTGTATAGCATTTGGCTTGGTCCTGCATGACACGTTGATTAAAATTTTGTTTAGTTAATCAAATTAACGTTGATTAAAAAACTAGAAAGATCTAAAATTAACATGGACCGCATTAGATGGATTAAAAACTGGCTGATAGGTCTCAAAATGTAATTGTAAATGGGGAATCATCATCAAAAGGTATGTTTCTAGTGAGCTCCCACAAGGATCGGTTGTCGGCTCTACATTATTTAACATTTGATCAATGATGTGGAAGAACACACAAAATCATCACTGATAAAGTTTGCAGATGACACACAAATTGGGGGAGTGGTAAATAATGAAGAGGACAGGTCACTGATACAAAGCGATCTGGATCGCTTGGTAAGCGGGGTCCAGGAAATAAAAGTGCATTTTAATATAGCTAACTGTGGAACAAACAATGTAGTCCATACTTACATGATGGGGGACTCCATCCTGGGAAGCAGTCACTCTGAAAAAGATTTGAGGGCTGTGGTGGATAATCAGCTGAACATGACCTCCCAGTGCTACACTGTCGCTAAAATGGCTCGTGAACCTGGGTTGCAGGAATGGAGGAATCTCAAATAGGAGTAGAGAGGTTATTTTACCTCTGTATTTGGTATTGTGTGATTGCTGCTGGAATACTATGTCCAGTTCTGGTGCCCACAATTTAAAAAGAATGTTCATAAATTGGAGAGGATTCAGAGAAGAGACACGAGAATGATTTAAAGAACAGAAAACATGCCTTATAATGCCTTACAGACTCAAGGAGCTCAATCTATTTAGTTTAACAAAGAGAAGGTTAAAGGGTGACTTGATTAGTCTGTATGTATCTACTTGGGGAACAAATGTTTGATAAGGCTCTTCAGTCTAGCAGTGAAAGGTATAACACACTCCAATGGCTGAAAGTTGAAGCTAGATTATTTCAGATTGGAAGTAAGGCATAAAGTTTTAAAGGTGAGGGTAATTAACCATGGGAACAATTTACCAAATGTCATCATAGATTCTCCATCACTGGCAGTTTTAGATCAAGATTGGATGTTTTTCTAAAAGATGTATGCTTTAGGAATTATTTTGGGGAGGTTTTGTGGCATGTGTTTATACATGAGGTCAGATTAGATTATTACAGTGGTCTATTGGTTTTGGAATCTATGAAAATTGTAGTAGTTGAATTAAAAGGACATTGTCAAGTTACAAGAAATTGTGGGCCAACTTTTCAGCTAGTACTAATGGAATCTCACCCAGTTAAACCAGCAAAGAATTTGACCCTACGTATTTTTGAGACAGATTTCCTTACCTATGTTGCTAAATAATACTTTGGATCATTAAAACCATAAACAATATTCACAATCAAACTTACTGTTTCACTTTTTATGTTGCTGGTGTACTTTTTGCATCTTTCTCCAGTTGTTTCATGGGCGTAGGTTAGTTGATTTCATTTTGTTTCTAGCTGGCAGCACGCCCAAATGTTTGGTGGCAAACGCTGCAGGGGGAATATCTATTCTTTTTTTTTCTTTTCCCCCTAAAAGTTTTGTAAAAGCATACCTTGAGGCAAATCTAAATTGCTGCGAGTTTTGCCATGAACTTCAAATGGGCCAGTATTTCGCCCATGGTGTTTATTACAGCCTATGTGAATACTGTAATTTTGGAATTGGTCTTGCATACTCTGGTCAAATCCCCCAAAGTGCTGCCTATCTGCTGAGCACCTGCAACTCTCACTGATGTAATTGGGGGTTCCAGTTGCTCAGCGTGTCTCAAGATTTGGCCCTCAAAGTTTATTATACACTGTACTTGTGACATACAATAGTCTACAGGTTGAGTTTCAAATCTTTCTTTTACTTCAGAGGCTCTATTAGCTGCCCCAGTGGTTTGGCTGGTTCTGTTGTCACACTGGAGGCTGGGTGCAGCCATGAGACTTACACTTCTAGGCTAGTAAATCATGATATTATTGTGGAGATGATGCTTCAGGCACAACTCCTGCTACATCTGCGTCAACAAGAACGTGCTGCATAGTAGAGAGAGAGCTATTGTGAAAGAAGGGGAAATGAAGGAGAGGTGTAAAAACAAATAAGCAAAAACTCCTCAGCTCTCCTTTGACTAAACAACTTTTTTTTCCTTTTTCTTTTGCTTGTTTAGGAAGTGAGGATGAGAAGGAACCTGTTACTTTATTATATTTCACTTTTTCTTGAACATTTTATCTCCTCCTCTCTCTCCTGCTAGTAATGATTTTAAAGACCTGTGGTTCCTCAGTAAAAATGATACTGCTCCTGAAGAAGAGCTCCATCACTTCTCTGGCAACTTTCTTTAGTAAAAAAAGTCCATATTTTCTTTTGTAACAGGAAACTGCAAATGCAAGTGCTCTGTTTCTTTTAGACTTGCTCTTTAACAAATTACATTTCACATCCAGTTTACGCTCTTTAGGATGGGTTTGGATATGACTGCAACTATCTTTGTGATGTGAGCTTGTGGAGATTGAGTGGCAGAATCTGTTTTTGCCCACCTTCTTCACAGTGGTAAAACGTAACCCAGCAGTCTAACAAACCATGTTAAAACAGGAGAAGCCTAGAGAAAAGGATCCTGGGAATTTATGAAACAAGATGCTATTCATGGACTGGTCTGCTGCCCTGGAAATGAAAATATGGTGCTGAAGCCGTGATGGCCAATTCTTTGGTATTTTTAAAGGGTGGGGAAACACTCTCTTTATATTGTTGGTGCATCACAGGAGATCTACTTTATCTTGGAAATTTAATTTCCCTTCTTAATAGTGTCATGGAGCTAAAATAGATTGAAAAAAGGAGCTTGGATGATTG
Source organism: Dermochelys coriacea (assembly GCF_009764565.3). Taxonomy (NCBI): domain Eukaryota; kingdom Metazoa; phylum Chordata; order Testudines; family Dermochelyidae; genus Dermochelys; species Dermochelys coriacea. The sequence continues at coordinate 57,452,860 of NC_050078.2, read as the reverse complement.
CCCAGGATCCTTTCAATCATCTTCATCTGCTGCCCAAGAGTCAATGACAGATGCATTATTAAATTGCTATTGCTTGAATGTCTGTCTGCTTGGGAATGTTGTGCAGTTGGATCTGGTTAATCCAAATCATTTTACAAAACCCCATTTTAATTTCCAGTAGAAAACAATCTTCAGTTTCACCAAGGAGTAGTCCACAGAGTACATTCTGCTACAGTAAGGCTGATTACTTACACCAGTATCATCTAGTGGATACTTGTCTGCAAGGAAACACTAAGCACTGCCAGCAAATTAAGGTTTTAACTTGGTAAGTGGATATGAAATGTATTAACCTTAAAAACAACTATAAGGCTTGACATGATACAGGAGAACAAGGAAAGTCACAGTTAAGACTGCAGCTCTCCCTTATTTGTTTCAAGCTAGTGGAGCACATAAAGCGGGATAACCACACTTTGGAGCTTGTTCTCTCACCCCCTGAAAAAGTCAAGAAGAGATTCAAAGATCAAAAGTGTGGCGCTTCTGAAACTCTGCACAAATAAAATCACTTTTTGGCCCAGAAAGCTTGAGAAACTTCAATCCAAGAATTAATTTTCTGAGAATGACTGACTTAAAAGTGATCAGGAAATGAATAAAAGCAACCATTTGGGTTCGTTCCTTTTTCAGATGCTTCATGAAGCATGGAGAAGGCTTGAAGCCTCACTCACAGCTTCTTCCAAACTTTTTGTTTGCTTGTTTGCTTTTTTACATGATAAATTAGATAACTGCATCTAATTGGATTGTTTTTCTTGGAAGGATTCATGGAAGCTTGTTAAACTAGTAGGACTATGACATCCTGAGTATCAAAGAAGTGGAACCTGAGTAACTGAAGGAGGAACTTGCACTTCTCTATATGGTGCGCCATAGCATGCTAAAGGGGTGTGATTTATTAAAGCGCACTGTACTGGCCTTTTACTGGCCTTTGCAGACCCTGGTGGCTCACTCAAAAAGGTACCTAATTCGTGTTAATGTAGTCATGTTTAAACTCTGGTGGTGGTTTCTACTAAATATCTATTTAATGCAGATGTCTTGTGAAGAGGGCTGTTTAGTTAAAGACTGAACACTTTTCCTTCAATTAGCAACTGAAAGAGCTCTAGATCCCTAATTGATTACTTCTAGATGACTACCGGCAAAATGAGAGAAATATAGACTAGATATTTCTGATAGCTGTAGATGTGATATATCTTGATTTTTAGTAAAGGCTTCTGATGTATCCACATGACAGGCTCATAAGCAAACTAGGGAAATGTGGTATAGGTGAATTACTGTAAGGGTGGTTGAAAGACCTTACTCAGAGTAGCTTTGCTGTCAAACTGGGCAGAGGGAACCCATATCTAGTGAGGCCTCCCAGTGGGTCTGTCCTGGGTCTGGTACTATTCAATGTTTTCATTAATGACTTGGATAATACAATTTGCAGATGACACCAAGCTGGGGATGTTACTAATACTTTAGAGGACAGGATTATAATTTAAAAAGATTGTGACAAATTAGAGAATTGGTCTGAACTCAGCAAAATTAAATTCAACAAAGACAAGTACAGAGTATTATGCTGAGGAAGGAAAAATTAAGTGCACAACTACAAAATGGGGAATAACTGGCTAGGCAAAGGATTTGGGTATTATAGTGGAACACAAATTGTATGAGTCAAAAATGTGATTCAGTTGCAAAAAAAGGCTAGTATCAAAAAGCACAAAACTGGGTGAGTGGGTAACAAAATGGCAGATGAAATTCAATGTTCATAAATGCAAAGTAATGCACATGGGAAAACATAATCCCAACTATACATATAAAATGATCTAAATTAGCTGTTACCACTCAAGAAAGAGATCTTGGAGTCAGTGTGGCTAATTCTCTGAAAACATCCACTTAATGTGCAGTGGTAGTCAAAAAAGCTAACAGTCTTAAGAATCATTAAGAGAGGGATAGATAATAAGACAGAAAATATCATACTGCCTCTATATAAATCCATGGTACGCCCACATCTTGAATACTGCCTGCAGATGTGCTCATCCCATCTCAAAAAAAGTTGTATTGAAACTGAAAAAAGTTCAGAGAAGGGCAACAAAAATGATTAGGGGTATGGAACGGCTTCCATATGAGGAGAGATTAATAAGACTGGGTCTTTTCAGCTTGGAAAAGAGACAACTAAGTGGGGGGATGTGATAGAGGTCTGTAAAATCATGACTGGTGTGGATAAAGTAAATAAGGAAGTGTTATTTACTCCTTCACATACCACAAGAACTAGGGATCACAAAATGAAATTAGTAGGCAGCAGATTTAGAACAAATAAAAGGAAGTATTTCTTCACACAATGCACAGTCAACCCGTGGAACTCTTTGCCAGAGCATGGTGTGAAGGCCAAGACTATAACAGGGTTCAAAAAAGAATTAGATAAACTTATGGAGGATAGGTCCAGCAATGGCTATTAGCCAGGATGGGCAAGGATGGTGTCCCTAGCCTCTGTTTGCGAGAAGCTGGGAATGGGAGACATTACCTGCTCTGTTTCCTCTGAAGCATCTGGTATTGACCACTGTCCGAAGACCAGATACTGGGCTAGATAGATGTTTAGTCTGACCCATTATGGCTGTTCTTATGTTCTTAGTATAATTCTGGGGTGTATTAACAGGCGTGTCATATGTAAGGCCTGGGAGGAAATTGTCCCAATCTACTTGGCATTGGTGAGGTCCCAACTAGAGTACTGTATCTGGTTCTGGGGGCCACAGTTAAAGAAAGACATGGATAAATTGTAGAGAGTCCAGAGGAGAACAACAAAAATGATAGGTCATGTTTTCTAAACCTTTTATGAGGAAGGTTTTTAAAAAAAAAACCCTGCCTCATATGTTTAGTATCGAGAAAAGACTGACACCGGGACATAAGTCTTCAAATATGTTAATAGTTGTTTATAAAGAGGATGATGATCAATTGTTCTCCATATCCACCAAAAATAGGGCAAGAAATAATTGGCTTGATCTGCAGCAAGGGAGATTTAGGTTAGATATTAGGAAAAACTTTCTAACTATAAGGATAATTCAGCACAGGAATAGGCTTCAAAGACAGTTGAGGAATACCCATCACTGGAGGTTTTTAAGAACAGGTTAGACAAACACCTGTCGGGGATGGTCTTAGGCATACTGGGTCCTGTCTCAGTGCAGAGGACTGGACTAGATGACCTTTTGAGGTCCCTTCTAACCCTACATTTCTATGATTCTATGATATTTCAAAGGTAAAAACAAGTAGGGGGAAGAACACTAAAAAGAAATAACATTTCATGCCTTCTTGAACCAATAATTAATTTAAAAAAAAAAGACACCAAACTTTCCCCTCTTTTGTTCCCCCACCCATTGGAAACTTTTATCGGTGTCTCTACCAGTGGCCATTTAGATACAGTCATATATCTTTAAATACTTTATTAAACTGCACTGAGGACTTCCAACCTGCATGGATGCAGCCACAGAAACGTACATTTTTGTATCCATTCTCTGGACGTACTTGTAAGCAGCTGGATGGAAAGTTAATTTTGATGCGACACTGAGTTACTGCTGCTTGGGACACTACTCTTACTAGTACAAGGATCTAAGAATAGGAAAAGGGTAGATTTTTCAGTACTTTTCTTGGAGAGCTTTGTTTCTTGGAAAATAGCTTTTACATTTGTTTATGATCTTACTTTAGGCATGAAACCCTGGTAGAGTAAGCAATGCTTGGAAGGCACAAATTTTTCTTGTCTTGGATGGTATCGCTGCCACCACCAAGTGAGTTAGACAAAGATTTAGGAAAAGGACCACTTGGAGTCTCTCTCCTCAAAATATTCCCCCAAGTCCCTTCATCTCCTTTCCTGGGGAGGCTTGAGAGTAAACAAGGTGAGCACAGACCAGACCATTGGGTTTTTAGGACACTAAAAACCCCAATCAGATTCTTAAAAACAGAACTTTATTATAAAGAAAAAAGTAAAAGAAACACCTCTGTAAAATCAGGATGGAAGGTAATTTTACAGGGCAATAAGATTTAAAACACAGAGGCTTCCCCTCTAGGCAAAACTTTAAAGTTACAAAAAACAGGAATAAACCTTCCTCTTAGCATAGGGAAAATTCACAAGCTAAAACAAAAGATACTCCAACACATTTCCTTGCTATTACTTACTATTTCTGTAATTTTAGATGCCTCATTCAGTAGGAGCTGTATTACTTGGTCTCTCTCTCTTTGTCTTGGAGAGAACAAGAAAGAGAGCACAAAACAAAACCTTCCCTCCCGCCAGATTTGAAAGTATCTTCTTTCCCCACTGGTCCTTCTGGTCAGGTGCCAACTAAGTTAATGGAATTGATTAACCCCTTACAGGCAAGAGATTCTGTACTTCTGGCCAGGAAGGATTTCATGTTACTGCATACATAAAGGTTGTTACCCTTCCCTTTATTTTTATGATCGGCACTATGGTGGCATTTCTGTATTGAAATATTTTGTTGGAAATATGTCAGATTACAGTATTTTTTGTGGGGCGAGGGTTATAGTTAAAATTTTCCTTAAGAAAAATACCTCATTTTTTCCCCACAGTCTGTAGGGCATATAGAAGTAGTACAGATGTAAACACATTATCATTAACATCCCTGGAACATATGATTCTTGAATACAGTATATTCAGGGAAAGAAAAGTTGCTGTTTTGGATGAAATGTCAAAGGTATTTTAAAGCCTCTTCCTTCTGTTCATTCTTTCATGAGTCTTAGGCTGGGTTATCTATTTCGTTGTGTGCGCGCATTGGATGTATTTCTTCCAGGATGTGTTGGCTCATTTCCTTGAGTACTTCTAAGTTTTTTCTGACTTTTTTTTTCACTCACATAGATAGCTGTAAAAGCTTGAAGGAAGTGAGTCATCCTCCTGAAATAAACCACTTACTGGACTGAAGATACTGAATTCAAAAATCGCATGCTCCATGGATATGAATTTGTAGGTATTCTTTGAAAAAAGGTAGTGAGGACTCAGAATATTCTTGTATTCCATATGTTGAAATAGCTTTGGAAAAAACATTTTAAAAAAACTCTGATATTCATTTTAGAACATTGATTTAATGTCTGATTTCAGAATTCCAGTCACTAATGTGTGAAAGCTACAGATTATGAAGAGACAAGGAGAATTTCTGATATGAAATTTGGGACATCGGGATGGCTCAAGAGGTGTGATGTAAATACAGAGGCATAGTTGCATACCAGATGTCCTTAATATAGTATTTTGAGTTTTGGAGCTGAAATGTTGCAGATGCAATGTACTTGTAATCACTAATCATTTTATCTCTTGCTAAAAACATACATTTAGGCTTTTAAGCTTCCTCTGGAACTATCTCAGAAGACATTCCATATACCCTCTAAAGCAAGGGTGGCCAACCTGAGCCTGAGAGAGACCAGAATTTACCAACGTACATAGCCAAAGAGCCACAGTAATATGTCAGCAGCCCTCCATTAGCGGCCCCCCCAGTGCCTCCCGCCCACCGGCAGCCCCGTCAATCAGCGCCTCCCCATCCCTCCCTGCACCTTCCGATCAGCTGTTTTGTGACATGCAGGAGGCTTGGGGTGGGGGGAGCAACGAGGGCATGGCAGGCTCAGGAGAGGGGGTGGGAAGAAGTGGAGTGGGGGCATCGTCTGTGGCAGAACCAAGGGTTGAGCAGAGGGCATCCCCCCCAGCACCTTGGAAAGTTGGCACCTGTATCTCAGTCCCAGAGTCGGTGCCTATACAAGGAGCTGCATATTCACTTCTGAAGAGCCGCATGTGGCTCCAGAACCACAGGTTGGCCACCCCTACTCTAATGGTGTAAGGCAGATGTGTTTGTCCTCAGAGAGAGTACACAACATACTCTTTTCCATCCCGAGGAGCAAACATCCCAAGAATGGGTGTCTGCATGCTGCCAAGTTACTGAGTTGGCATCTGACTACAATCATAAATAGTTAGTTTAAAAATAGGTGAGAAAATACTATTTTTGTAAAACGTATGTTTCATGTTATGTATTGTGTAGATAAAATTTGTTTTCTTAGAATTGTTTAACATTTAGAGGTGAAATCTAACAAGACACCAGCTCCAAACCTCAGGAGCTGAACCATAATACAGAATTTGAATGCTGCTGAACTTTTGGGAAGGTGGGATCTGGATGCAGATCTGTACTTTGTGACCTGCACATCCATTGCTGATTTAACCAGCTTGTTATGGTCTGATGGGCATATGATGGTAGCAAGAAACATTTCATTCCAAAAATGCTGACCTGCATTTTCATAGTTGACGTGTGTGAGCAAATTTTCCATTGTCTAGCATCTTGGTCAACTGAGACATCAAGAGCTCGTGATGGAAATGATCTAAATTATTCTCTTCATTAGAGACAAAAAAGGTAGGGGTGTGGGTGTGCGTGTGCGAGAGAGAGAGAGAGGCAGCGTGGCATAGTGAAGCAGGTATGGAACTGGTACTTCGGAGACCTGGGTTCTCTTTCTGACTCTGTCATTGACTTGCTGGGTGACTAGGCAAGTCACTTCACCTCTTTGTGCTTCTTATCGGGCAGCTGTGGCAGGGAGACCACATAGAAGAAGGAAAACTCTGATTTCAAACTAAGAACATCAGGCCTGGCCAACTGGTTTGTAACAGTTGTGCCAGTCACACGTGCTCTATGGGTGTGCATTGCTAACCCCAGCTAACTGACAGGGTGATAGGGAAGCAAAATACTAGAGACAAACAAGGGAATTTTGTGCCAAATGTGCCCAGTCTAAAATACTTCCAAATGAGCACTTCCAAAAGAAGAAAAAGAAAATTAGCAATGATTAAAATAACTAATACAAAACACTGAGGGATCCCATCTGTCCTTTGCTAGCTTTTCCAGAGCCCCTAATTATCTAGGGAATGTGAGACTACAAGAGAGAAGAAAGTGCAGAATAATGCCAAAGGAGGCAATTCCCCATGGTCATATTTGGTTTCTTAAGAGTTGTTCCCGATGCAAGCTTTATCTCCTATATGTTGAGTGGCAAAACAATAAGAAGGGAATGCCAAACAGCCAATATTTTTCTCTGTAAGGGATTTAAACAATGGGAGGAGAAAAGGTTATTTGCATTTCCTGGGTGTGGTGGACAAACACTGTTGCATGAGTGGAATTAAAAGATAAATGATGAACATGTGGTAATCTTCCATTTATTTCTCTAGAAACAGGTCCAAGAGGAGGCAGTATTATGTACTGATATATTTATTGCACATAGTTATATTTAGGTTGTTATACTGTTCTCATCTAGAAAAATCTGAAAGGGGTTTACACCCTTTTATAAACCATATGCAGTATAAATAGATGTCCTTTTACTCATTGTTAGCAATATTTCCATGGCAGTATTTCAATCTCAAACGTGAAACATGGCAGCTGTTAATGATACATAACTGCATTACTCAATGGTTGAAGATCAGAATTGAATGTCCTATCCAAACGAAAGTGCTGGGAAGTCTAATTGGCCAAATGCAATTAATCACATTGGAATTTGGTCAGGAATCCCCTTCTCTTGTGACACTCATTGCAAAGGTTCAGGTTATAAATCTCATCCAAAACCTGGTACTTGCAACTGCATGCCTCTTGCTATCATACTGGAGAACTGACTCTGTACTAACTCAGAAAGAAAAGGATTATACATTGAGCTGCCAGCACCATTTCCTGCAACATCTTGGTTCTCCACGTAAGTTTTCCTTCCCACTACTGATGAGACTGGACTGTCCTTGCTTATGAGATGACAAACTCAGATGGTAAGGATGCAGACCCCTGAAAGTTGTACTATAAATTAAAAAGAAATGTGTCAAATAGCTTACAGATTTAGACATTCAGCATACAGTTTATGAAAGAAGCAGAGGGGAGTAGATGATAGTGGTGTGGTGGTGGTGATTTAAAAAAAAATTAAACTTCATTATGAATACATATACTCAACTCTGCAGAGCAAGATCAGTATTTAATAATTCCAGTTAGTTACAGAACACAGTGCTCCTCAAGCCTTTTCACAGGGCGGATCACAATAAATAGACTTTCTTGTGGACCATTTTGCCTCCTATTCACAATTGCACAGCATCCTTGTAGTAGCTGCTGCAGTTGTTTACATGAAAAGTATTAGTAAAATATTTAGCTGTTTTTAGTGAGATTTAGTAGCAGGAAAGAATGAATTAGAATCATGTAAACAGTCCATTCTTCTCTGCAGACTGCCTTTGGTCAAAGGACTGTGGTTTAAGAACCAGTAACAGAAACTATCATAGAAATGGAGTTTAAATAACCCCCCACTCTCTGCTATAATTATTCAGAAACAAAATAACAAAATTTCCCTTCCTTTAGTGTGGATATTTTAGATACAATAACTTTGGAGGCTTGCACTATAAGAGACTGCTCTGTACTCAGCCCAAACCAAGAACCTGCAAATCTGAATGGGGGTAGACTGACTAAGAAGCAGATAAATCAACCTTTATTAAGAATAAAAGGCTATGAACAACCTTTTTAGCCAGATATGAGATAAAGTGCAAGAGAAAAACTTTCAGGAATAAAATATGAGCCTGAAGCCTTCCTCTTAAATTTTCGTTACCTGCCCTCAAAGTATTTTGCTTTAATCACTAGAATAGAGTTACAAAGCATGTAGTCGCAAAGAGAAAAGGAGTACTTGTGGCACCTTAGAGACTAACAAATTTATTAGAGCATAAGCTTTCGTGAGCTACAGCTCACTTATTATGCTCTAATAAATGTTAGTCTCTAAGGTGCCGCAAGTACTCCTTTTCTTTTTGCGAATACAGACTAACATGGCTGCTACTCTGAAACAAAGCATGTAGTGTTTAATAGTACTAATTAAACTGTACTCTACGTTTTAATCATATATAATGGTTTATATTATTGGAGTTGTGTGATATATCTACATATTTGTTAAAGTTCCACACTGCATGTAAAGAGTCAAGTCCATATACACTTTAACTGCCTTTAAATGCCAATACATTCCAGCAAGACAAATTAAAATCCAATGGCTAAATATTTTTGTAGCGCGGAGATACGTACAGCAAATTTAATCAGATTTGCTGCTACTTAGAGGCTTGAACTATTCGTATTGTAGCATGATGTCACTTTTAATATTTCATCAGAAACAAATGTTATGAACAGCCTGTGTCAGCAACCATGCAGAGAGGGGGTGGGCTAGTATGCAGCAATATGCCTTTTGATCTACAGAAAGCCCTGCAGCATTTAACTATTTTTTATTATTCTGTTTACCCTTTATTTGTTAAGGGTAAAGTTCACCCATGTGCACTTAGATGGCTGAAGTGGGTCTCAAGTGGTGCGCAGTTGTTGTGTTGGTCCACTATGTGAGTGTAAATGTCATCCTAAGTAGATAGGCCATATAAGAAATTAACATCGAATGCTTAAAATAACGCATGGAGTGTCCCAAATGAGTGTGGCGAGTCATCACAATGAAGAAGGTAAGATGCACCACGTCGAAGAAAAAACATCTAATGGTGAAGAAATGCTTTTCAGAGCAGTAGTGTTTCTTCATTGAACACTCCTACTGTGAAACAGCTCACCCAGTTGGTTGGTGGCTTCTGTCTCACACCGGCAATGTTGGAACACTTAGCTCTTTAATGAGGAGAACATCCTACTTAGCTAAAAGAAAAGGAGTACTTGTGACACCTTAGAGACTAACAAATTTATTTGAGCATAAGCTTTCGTGAGCTACAGCTCACTTCATCGGATGCTGATGTCTAAGGTGCCACAAGTACTCCTTTTCTTTTTGCAAATATAGACTAACACGGCTGCTACTCTGAAACCTACTTAGCTAAATTATCTGTGGTTTGCAAAAGTGGCTAGGTATCGCAAGGTTGTGCATGGCTACTCCACATATTAATTCTACCTGGTGTCTCTGCAAGGGTGTGTTTGTGAGTTGTGCCCCCCCTTCCTCCCCCCCCAGTCCCCAGCAGATATAGCTGGGAAATTATTTTGAAGATAACGCATACTTTTCCTTCTGGTGTTCACATTGTCTCAAATGTTTTTTTATGTGACTGGTAATCATATGCAGCAAATTCACATGCCTTGAACTTGCACTCCAAGGACAGATACAGAGATCAGGTTGAAAGTCTGATTCATAAGCTTTTTAATTTGACCTTTAGAGTTGAAGCAGCAGTAGGCAATAGGAGCTACAGCTGCCAGTCCCACAGCAGTTCTGTCCTGGTGGTTAATGCAGTTTAAATATTTATGAAGAGGCTGCACAAATATCCATTAATCTTTCTTAAAACAGTTGAATGAAGAAAGCAGCAGTCACGTGCATCTGCAGCAGTGGTAGGGGACCTGCATTGTGATCTAGTCACATGTATAAAAAATGAAGCTGGCTGTTTTTCAAGAGCTGCTTTGACGTCTTTGAGTTAGAAATAAATGGGTATCAGTAGTGGGTAGAAAATCGATTTTTTTTTCCCCGCTAATTAATATGTGGTGGGGTGTGGGGGTGTGTGCATGTGCGCATGCGTGCAGAATTACCCTTAACTAAGATTAATATTTTACAAGTTTGTGTTTGCAGAGATCATAATATCGAGGATTCCTCTTTATAGAAGTTAGATATGCTCTGCCTTAAAGCTGCAAGTATCAGGGGCTCTACTCTAAATATTTGTATTATTAATAACTTTAAGTCATGGAAAGTGTACCCTGGTAAATGTATGTAATGACACTTTACCTCCTTATTTCATACAGAATGCTATCTTAAGGCTTTTATTTAATTATTTTGAATTCTTTTGGAGATTGGACGCTGCAGTGGCTGTGGATGGAGATGTGGGAAAGATGGTGGGTGCCCTAGAAGTGGGAGCCATGAAAGAGAGGTGATTGACATTTTAAAAGAGGAAATGTACTGGGTCTGCAGAAGTGCTTGTGTAACTTGGAGAAATTTTGAGCTGTAATATGCTCTGAAAGAAGGAATGAAAAGGATAACATGTGCTTGAAATGAGACGTAGACTTGCAAATCAGCACACTTTCTTGCTTCTATCTTAGGGATGAGGCACACATAGACAGGGTGCAAATAGAATAGAGAACACCCAGCCACGTACTAACCTATGTGACAAATTGTTGGGCACATTTAGATTTACTGTGTTTTGGCTCCTCAGCAAAGATCTCAGACATGTTACGCAAACCGCGGGCTCCAGTCCAATAGCCAGTGTCAGATCAGGGAGTGTACAAATGTGTAGGCACTGAAATAGAAATGAACTAATCAAATTTCCTGTGCATGCCTGGCCTGGAAAAATAACATATTTGAAAGTGCATTTGGAAGTTCAGACTGTGCAAAGCTCCTTAACTATTTCTGGGCTATACTGTTTCTGCTTGATGTTAATATACCGTAACAATGTTATGAATTAATTTTTTTTTTACTATTGAACAAAATAGCTTCTAAAAAGGACAGAACATAGTTATTCACACACTACTTCCCCTTGTTTCTGATGTCTATAGAGTTTCCTTTGATATGGTGGTTGGTACTGTATTGCCATGTGCTTGCCAGTTCCAAAAAAAGAGGCCTTTGTGCAAATGAGATGAGCATCTAGTCTTTATTCACAAATGACCATTTGCGCAAATAACTGTGAGTTTTGCATATGCAAATATGCCAGCACAAAAACCAGAGGGCAGCTAAAAATGACTTTTTAAGGTCGCAGTCCACAGTTTGCATGTGTATAGTGTTTGCAGGGTTGGGACCCAGGTGTTAACTTTTCAACATGAGATTACTGTTGCCATATGTGAAAATGAAATATTTGTATTGCAGTAACAGAAAATAATCACTGTTTCTCTCATGCATGACCTGGACATTTAACAGCCTTTTACAAAAGTTTTAACATCTCTGATTTTAAAAGATCTGGAATTAACTGATATGTTACTACTAGTAAGAGGCTGAAACTTGGTTTATGGTGTGTAGTTGGTCTTAACAAAACTGATCAGATTTTCCTCTTTATTTGTAATGAGGTCCACAGACACATGACGTTGGGTACATGGCTGTATACGCCCTCGGAGGCAGACCAAATCTGTCAATCAGAGGCAACTGTGGCTCCACCTCTGAGAAACTGCTTAATTTTTGTCTGCAGACCAGCTCGTCCTGCTGGAGTGGAATTTAAAGGAGAAGAACAAGAAGGATAAAATAATCAGGCTGTTGGGTCAGCCTTTATCAGCAGAAGATTCTCTGTCTCCTCAGTGGCTGGGACTGTCCGTGTGCCTATGCAGAATGCAGCATGGCAGAGAACGGTGAGAGGGAAAACCAGACACTGTTGCCTGCGTTTGCCCGGCTGATTAAGTGTCTGCATAGAGATTAGTGCCTGTTCTGTGGAGACCCAGGCCTCTCAAGTGTTCAGGCATAGGCAGGGTTTCCAGCAACTGGAACAGGTGACTGGATCAGGCCCTAGGATCAGCAAGTGAGGCAGCTTCTCCCCTCATCCTCCACCACACACATACACGTGAGGGGAATGTTGTTTGAAGCCCAGTGTTGAAGGGCCAGGGAAGCTACTCACTTGGCCATTGGACCCTGGGCTCCCAGCCACATCTACTGACCATACAGGTAGCTGCCCAACTCCTCCCTTACCCTCCTCTGCATTGCAGTAGCAGTGGAGAGCTACAGACAGGGATCCAGAGCAGATAGAGCAAGGAGAGCCTGGTAACCCCTCTTTCTCTGGGCAAGACAGCTGCTCAGAAGAGTAACCCGAAGGTCCTTCCCTCCCACTCTCCAGCAGGAAGATCTTTGCAAGATGATGACAGCTTGAACACTTGAACCACTTATACGCTCAGTATTTGGTGCTGACAGCACATATGGATTGTCTAGCTCCTCAGAGTCTGCCTATAAGAGGGTCCAGGTTTCTGACCCATGTAATAATACAGGTAATACAATGGTGTGATAGATGCTGAACTTTGTCTCAGTGCAAAGACATAAGGAAGACATGGCCTTCCTGCAGGAGCTGACAAGATCTATTTGTTGAAGAATGTCCAGGTTCCTGTGAATTTTGAACTCTGCTTGTAGCCTAGGTAGAGGACCTCTTCAACAGTCTCCATAGTACTCGACCCCACCTGCACTAGGGATTCTGATGGCCCAGTTCTGAGATTCTGGGCCTTGGTCTTTTGCCATTAGACTATTTTGGAAGGTGGGCCTGAAATTCTGAGACTCTTCCATATGCAGGGCAGCATTGTCAGTGTAGTCTTGATCAGTGAAGGCTTCTTGACTAGCCTTGATTCCAATGAGTGGAGTGGCAAGACCTAAAATCTAGTCAATAGCTTGACAGAATAGTGCCAGGGTGACAGTGCATCCCTGCTGCACATGTGAGGTTGTGTAGAAACATGGCACTCTCGTACCTGTGTGAAGATCATGCACCAGATTTAGCCAGAGTTTTGACCTGCTGACTGAATCAAAAGGTTCTTTGATGTCTATAATATATATATGCCATGTGAAGTAGGTGGCTAAATTCTCTGTGCAGCTCACCCAGAAGCCAGAGGTGAAAGATGGTGTCCTTTGTCGATCATCCAAAAGGGAAATCTGATTGCTGTGCATGACAATGTCTGTTAAGGAGCTGCTGCATCCTGCCAAGAAGAACGTGAGTGAAGACCTTTCCAGGGACCACTAACAATGAGATCAGCCCATAGCTGCAATGCTTGGTTCGAGTGTTTGCCTTTGTACAGGGACACTCTGATGCAATCTTTCCACTTTGATGCCATCTTGCTGTGATACTTCGCTCGATGCCCATACTGTTAAGTTGGTGCAGGTCAGTGCTCACTGATTCCAAAGTATCTTTGAGCAGCTCGGATGGAATACCATCAGGTCAAGCAGCCTGTCCATTTTGTAACTTTTGGATGGCCTTTCATACTTCTTCGTGTGACGGAGAATCAGTTTGTTCCTGAATCTGCAGCTGTGCAGTTTGCCAACTCAAATAGCTCTGGGTAGTCATTAGCTGGGGCATGGCTCACCATGCTTTTAATAAGGTGTTTTCCATCTGTATAGGTCCTCATGTATTGATGAGCAGGGAGAGCTGTCGTCTGGTTTCGTGATAAGCATGTTAGAAGAATGTTTATGGATGCCAGTTAGGTGTGTAATGGCTCTGAAGGCAGGATGCAGATTGTTGTACTTCAGGCCGTCCTCTGCTTTGTCGGCCAGGGAGTTGATGTAGATCTCATAGTCACAACAGTGTTGGATTCAAATCTATAAATAATTGAACTTGATCTCACCATGTAAACACTGTTCTCGTGAGCATTGATTAAAAAATGAAAATCACAATTTTAATTGGGTTATAGCTCTTTAGCCAGTTTTGTAGCAAAATATGATGGGGAACCAAACACTTCCCCTGTTTAAGGCTATTTCTTCACTGCCATAAAGGTGTGTACTAATGTGTAATAGTTATGTTGCTGTAAAACCGTAATGGAGACAAGGCACTTGTGTGTACCACGAGATATCTAGGTAAGATCAACACCATACATCAACCAGCTGTCGTTGACATCACACAGTTCACCTCATGGTAAATCTACAGTGCTTTATGTGTACTGGGATTTTACAGGCGGGTATCTAACATGCATTAGCTACCACATTTAGTAGTGAATACAAAACCTAAGGCTGTTCTGAGTTCCAGTACCCTAATAAGATGTTTCTCCATATTATTCCCTTTGGAGGTGCTCTAATGACAGAGTATACTGTTCTTTCTCGTTCTTGAAGCATGGATTTCTGATAACATGAGTAGTTTTTAAAATGTTAGGGTGTGCAATAAGACACTGTTCTTTTGAGCAGTTTGAACATTCCGTGATTGTTCCAAATACAAATGTGTTTGCTGACTATCACGCAAAATATGTAATTATAGTCTCTCAAAATAACATGTTGCAGAAACTAGTTTTATCTGCTCCACTTGACCTTTCTGTGTGTGATTGCTAAAAGAAATAAGAGCAACAAAATAACTTTACATAATGTCAAACACCCTTCAGAATTGGTTGAAGGCAATGAATTGATTTGTTTGTCTATCAAATTTTAAAACGGTCCAACAAGAAATCACTATCACAACTGATACAGTTCTTGGCATTTTCAGGAAAAAAAGAACTGAAGGTTCAATCCTGTTTCCCTTTAAGTCATTGAGAAAGGTTCCATTGACTTCAGCATAGGATAATGCCCTACGGGGTATGTCTGTACTACGAAATTAGGTTGAATTTATAGAAGTCGGTTTTGTCGAAAGCGTTTTTATACAGTCAATTGTGTATGTCACCACACAAATGTTCTAAGTGCATGTAGTTGGCGGAGTGTGTCCACAGTACCGAGGCAACCGTCGACTTCCGGAGCTTTGCACTGTGGGTAGCTATCCCACAGTTCCCACAGTCTCCACCACCATTTGAATTCTGGGTAGAAATCCCAGTGCCTGATGGGGCTAAAACATTGTCGCGGGTGGTTCTGGGTACATATTGTCAGGCCCCTGTTTCCTCCCTCCCTCCCTCCTAAAAGCAAGGGCAGATAATCGTTTTGTGCCTTTTTTCTTGAGTTACTTGTGCAGACACCATACCACAGCAAGCATGGAGCCCGCTCAGCTAAGAGTCACGGTATGTCTCCTGCGTGCTGGCAGACATGGTACTGCATTGCTACACAGCAGCAGTTTATTGCCTTTTGGCAGCAGACAGTGCAGTATGACTGGTAGCCGTCGTTGATGTAGTCCTGGGTGCTCTTTTAACCGGGCGCCTGGGCAAACATGGGAGTGACTCAGCCAGGTCATGTCCCTTGTTTCGTCTCACGGCGATTTGCGTCCTACCGGCAGTGCACTGTCATTTAATCTGCAGCTAGCAGAAGATGATGGCCAGTAGTCATACTGCACCGTTTTCTGCCAAGCACCCAGGCGATGTCTATGGCTAGCGGTCGTACCACACAGTCTGCTGCCAGCAAGATGTATAAAGATAGATGAAGTGGCTCAAAACAAGAAATAGACCAGATTTGTTTTGTATTCATTTTCTCCTCCCTCCCTCCCTCTGTGAAATCAATGGCCTGCTAAACCCAGTTTTGAGCTCTATCCTGGAGGTTTTGAGTTCTATCCTTGAGGCGGCCTTTCAGTTTCTTGCAAAGCCATGCCCCTTTGTTGATTTTAATTCCCTGTAAGCCAACCCTGTAAGCCATGTAGTCAGTCACCCCTCCCTCCGTCAGGCAACAGCAGACAATCGTTTTGCGCCTTTTTTCTGTGCAGACGCCATACCACGGCAAGCATGGAGCCCGCTCAGATCACTTTGGCAATTAGGAGCACATTAAACACCACACGCATTATCCAGCAGTATATGCAGCACCAGAACCTGGCAAAGCGAAACCAGGCGAGTGGGCGACGTCGGCGCGGTTACGAGAGCGATGAGGACATGGACGCAGACTTCTCTCAAAGCCCGGGCCCTGGTAATGTGGGCATCATGGTGCTAATGGGACAGGCTCATGTAGTGGAACGCCAATTCTGGGCCCAGGAAACAAGCACAGACTGGTGGGACCGCATAGTGTTGCAGGTCTGGGACGATTCCCAGTGGCTGCGAAACTTTCGCATGCATAAGGGCACTTTCATGGAACTTTGTGACTTGCTTTCCCCTGCCCTGAGGCGCAAGAATACCAAGATGAGAGCAGCCCTCACAGTTGAGAAGTGAGTTGCAATAGCCCTGTGGAAGCTTGCAACGCCAGACAGCTACCGGTCAGTCAGGAATCAATTTGGGGTGGGCAAATCTACTGTGGGGGCTGCTGTGATGCAAGTAGCCAACGCAATCAAAGATCTGCTGATATCAAGGGTAATGACCCTGGGAAATGTGCAGGTCATAGTGGATGGCTTTGCTGCAATGGGATTCCCTAACTGTGGTGGGGCCATAGACAGAACCCATATCCCTCTCTTGGCTCTGGAGCACCAAGCCAGCGAGTACATAAACCGCAAGGGGTACTTTTTCAATAGTGCTGCAAACACTGGTGGATCACAAGGGACGTTTCACCAACATCAACATCAACATGGGATGGCCAGGAAAGGTACATGACGCTCGCATCTTCAGGAACTCTGGTCTGTTTCAAAAGCTGCAGGAAGGGACTTTCTTCCCAGACCAGAAAATAACCGTTGGGGATGTTGAAATGTCTATAGTTATCCTTGGGGACCCAGCCTACCCCTTAATGCCATGGCTCATACATAGCAGTGATACATAGGCAGCCTGGAGAGTAGTCAGGAGCTGTTGAACTACAGGCTGAGCAAGTGCAGAATGGTGGTAGAATGTGCATTTGGACGTTTAAAAGCACACTGGCACAGTTTACTGACTCAGTTAGACCTCAGCGAAACCAATATTCCCACGGTTATTACTGCTTGCTGTGCGCTCCACAATATCTGAGAGAGTAAGGGGGAGACATTTATTGCGGGGTGGGAGGTTGAGGCAAATTGCCTGGTTGCTGGTTATGCACAGCCAGACACCAGGGCGGTTAGAAGAGCACAGGAGGGTACGGTATGCATCAGAGAAGTTTTGAAAACCAGTTTCATGATTGGCCAGGCTACGGTGTGAAAGTTGTTTGTTTCTCCTTGATGAAACCCCCGCCCCTTGGTTCACTCTACTTCCCTGTGAGCTAACCACTCTCCCTTTGATCACCGCTTGCAGAGGCAATAAAGTCATTGTTGCTTCAAATTCATGCATTCTTTATTAATTTATCACACAAATAGGGGGATAATTACCAAGGTAGCCCAGGAAGGGTGGTGGAGGAGGGAAGGACAAGGCCGCACAGCACTTGCAAAGTTTAAAACTTATTCAGTGCTAGCTTTCTGTTACTTGGGCAATCCTCTGGGGTGGAGTGGCTGGGTGCCGGAGGCCCCCCGACCGCATTCTTGGGCATCTGGGTGAGGAGGCTATGGAACTTGGGGAGGAGGGTGGTTGTTACACAGGGGCTGTAACGGCGGTCTGTGCTCCTGCTGCGTTTCCTGCAGCTGAACCATATGCTAGAGCATATTAGTTTGATCCTCCAGCAACCTCAGCATTGAATCCTGCCTCCTCTCATCATGCTGCCACCAGCTTTCAGCTTCAGCCCTCTCTTCAGCCCGCCACCTCTCCTCCCGGTCATTCAGTGCTTTCCTTCACTCTGACATTGTCTGCCTCCACGCATTCGTCTGTGCTCTTTCACGGTAAACCTTGCTGTTAACATTTACATAAATAGCGCATGTGCTTTCGTTACAAGGTCGTATTTTTGCCTCCCCCCACCGCGTGGCTAACAGCGGGGAACATTTCTGTTCAGCCATAGGCAAACAGCCCAGCAGGAATGGGCACCTCTGAATGTCCCCTTAAGAAAAGCACCCTATTTCAACCAGGTGACCATGAATGATATCACTCTCCTGAGGATAACACAGAGATAAAGAACAGATGTTGTTTGAATGCCAGCAACATGCTTTGTTCTACAATGATTCCTGAGTACATGCTACTGGCCTGGAGTGGTAAAGTTTCCTACCATGGTGGATGGAATAAGGCTGCCCTCCCCAGAAACCTTTTGCAAAGGCTTTGGGAGTATATCCAGGAAAGCCACGAATGCCAGGGCAAATTAATCATTAAACATGCTGGCTTTTAAACCTTCTATAGTATTTTAAAAGGTACACTCACCAGAGGTCCCTTCTCTGCCTGGCGGGTCCGGGAGGTAGCCTTGGGTGGGTTCGGGGGGTACTGGCTCCAGGTCCAGGGTGAGAAACAGTTCCTGGCTGTCGGGGAAAACTGATTTCTTCGCTTGTTTGCTGTGAGCTATCTACAACATCATCATCATCCTCTTCCTTGTCCCCAAAACCTGCTTCTGTGTTGCCTCCATCTCCATTGAAGGAGTCAAACAACGCGGCTGGGGTAGTGGTGGCTGAACCCCCTAAAATGGCATGCAGCTCAGCATGTTCGGGGCTCTGACCCGGAACGGCCGTTCGCCTCTCTGGTTTTCTGGTAGGCTTGCCTCAGCTCCTTAAGTTTCACGCGGCACTGTTTTGGGTCCCTGTTATGGCCTCTGTCCTTCATGTCCTGGGAGATTTTCACAAATGTTTTGGCATTTCGAAAACTGGAATGTAGTTCTGATAGCACGGATTCCTCTCCCCATACAGCGATCAGATCCCCTACCTCCTGTTCGGTCCATGCTGGAGCTCTTTTGCGATTCTGGGACTCCATCATGGTCACCTCTGCTGATGAGCTCTGCATGGTCACCTGCAGCTTGCCACACTGGCCAAACAGGAAATTGAAGTTCAAAAGTTCACAGGCCTTTTCCTGTCTACCTGGTCAGTGCATCTGAGTTGAGTGCTGTCCAAAGCGGTTACAATGGAGCACTCTGGGATAGCTACCGGAGGCCAATACTGTCTAATTGCATCCACAGTACCCCAAATTTGACCCAGCAAAACCAATTTCAGCGCTAATCCCCTTGTTGGGGTGGAGTAAGGAAATCGATTAAGAGCCCTTTAAGTTGAAAAAAAGGGCTTCGTCATGTGGATGGGTACAGGGTTAAATCGATTTTAATGCTGCTAAATTCAACCTCAACGCCTAGTGTAGACCAGGGCTAAATGGGGACACAAACTGAACTAACTTCTGTCTTGTCTAAAAGCAATTTCCTTGGGTCAATGTGGGGTAACTCATACTGCTGTTCCCCATAATATATCTGCCTGTGGACAGTCTCCAGGGCTTTCACTCTGGCACTTCTCATCAGCGTTAGATTTAAACTTAAAAAAATTTAACAGTTGATCTTGGCAAACTTCATATAAAACAGTAGAAACAGCAGGACGCAAGTGAAAGGTTAGACTGATCTTAACAGAAGCCCTGGAGAGTGTGTCTGGCATTGGCCTTCCTCACTGTTGGTTCATGCAAAATTTACATCTAGCTGTTGGGAACCCAGGTGAGAATTGTTTAAAAAAACAAAACAAATAAAATGTTCCACGCCTGCTGGCTTTACACAGGATTCAGAACTAAAAGAAAACTAGTGTCCTGTCATGCACACAGATCCTCAGGTGCTGTAAATCAGTGTGACCCAGAACGTATTGTGCGGTCATTCTGCACCTCTGAAAATACTGAATTCATTTTCAAAAGGCAAAAATCCACAGAATGGGCTCTTGAATACTCTGGCGTGGTTTTCTCTTGCACTAAGATCCTCTCCTCATAGGAGTGATAGAAGGAGTAGTCAGAGAGCTGGTTATGAATCCCTGATTCTCAAGCTGCAGAGTTTAGAGCATATCCTACTTGAGTGACTCTAACACTATCTACTACTCTTCCAGCTGGTGTACCACAAGCCATTTGGTAATTGGTGATGCACAGGTGCATTCTACCCTCCACCTGACTTGTCGTCCTCCTGCCCCACAATGCAGTGAGGCAGACAATTTGATCTAGGAACTGGCTACACTGACTTCACTCCAGATGTGAGCTCTGTGACACCAGGGGAATTCCCAGCTAGGTAGTTGGGCTAGATTCCAGCCTCTTAGTGCCACCTGAGTGGTGATTTTATCAAGAAATATTTTTCTTAACCTGTTGACCTGTATTTTCTTGTTGCTAGAATGGTGTAGATAATGTGTAGCAAATACGTTATTTGATTAAGTTAGCCTTTTTTGTTTGCAGCATGTATGTGAGCAGAGTGATTTTTCCTAAGTTTATTCAACATTATTTTCTGAACAACTTTATTGAATATGTCTTGGTCTTTAGATCTTTCATTTAATGTTGTCGCATGCATTCAATATTTGAAATTCAAACTCTGTTGGGTAGTTGGGATTGTACATACAGATCACATGCTATTGTCTGTGTTCTTTAATTTGACGAGTGTAACTCTTAAAATCATGTGCCAATACTCCAGGATGTGTTTTAATTTGTATCATAGTAGTGCCAAGAGACCTCAACCAAGATTGCGATCTCATTGTGATATGTGCTGTACAAACACACAGTGAGAGACCATTTCTGACCTAAAGGGTATTTGAGTTTATACTTTGCTTTCCATTAATATTATCTAATATTTGTTGTTAATTTTGCTGTTGTCTGCAAACACTTCTGCCAGTAAATATTAATTGAAAATGAGCCGAAAAGCTCTCAAACAATACAGAAGTGAATTCAGTTTTTTAGCAAATAGTTGTAGAAAACTTTTGAGGCATTTGTCCAATTGTAATGGGGTAGAAATAACCCTTATTCCGTTTTTAATTGACACATTAGTATGATCAGTAGTTAACATTGCTTTGGTATTTGTTTTGAGGCTTTCTGCAGTCAACTGCAGTTTCTGATCTCTCAAACTTATTTATGAAAGCCCTTTTCATTGTACTGTAGATTCATATAATAAACCAGGATCTGCATACCAGGCTCTGGGAATAGGAAGATGCGGGTAGACACAGTATCAGATTGTTAACCTAAAATCAGTGCAACTGTTCTTTGAAATACATATTATCAAGGAGTTGTGAGGCAAGGGGAATTGGGGCAACTCTCTCTAATCACAGCAGAACATTTTGGTCCTATGAATGTGTTCACTGAAACATTTGTATGGATTTTATCAAACTGGAGGTTTTTTGGTTATGTCTTCGTAATGAGTGTAAGTGCATGTAATTGATTATAATGGATACTTTCGGAAGTATTGTGTATTCCACATAGCTTCTTTTTATGAATGTAGCCATTCTACTTCGGTGAGTGGGCTTGTTTTGCTGCAGTCCCTACAGCTGGAACTCACCTTTTGGTGTGGCCTGATATACCTCCCCCACTTTTTTCTTCCTTCAGACCCTTCTAAAAATATACTTCTTCCAAAAAGCCTCCGAACCCTGACCCTCATGTCAGAGATTCGCTAACAAACCAGTCAGCGTCAACTCTTCACCAAAAGGAAAATTAAAATAAAATACCCAAAGTTCCATTTTATTTTATGTAAGGGGCACCACAGGAACAGATGTGCAGCTTTTGCACTCCCTGAAGACTACATGGGATCTCTGTGCCAGCCTACCTACCTCAGTGTAGGTTGGTAAAGCAGGAACTGGGCCACTTTGAGGAGCTCACATGGAGCCAGTGCCCATAATATTTGATAAGTGATCCAGGGAGCTGTATTCCAGCTAGACCCCCGGGTCAGGGTTCATGGGTCTCACCTTTCCAATCCCTTCATCTGTACTTCATCCATATAAAACCTGAAGTGCATTTTATCTAAAGCCAGCATAAGGACACAAACTTTTCAGTAACAGCTGAGTCCCTTTATGGGTCATGCCTGTCACAGTTACAGGAACTTCTGACAACAACGTAGCAGCAGTGTTACAGGCTGCTTATCGAGTGGGGTAGTCACCTGTGCAATCAGTATTACTGCTAATGCTCAAGGAAGGGGACTGGAGGCAGAAGAACAGGAAGGAAGGAGATGGAAAATGGTTCTCTGCATATCTCCAGACTTATAATAGCAAACATGTGGGAAGTAGGTTTTGGAAATACCCTACCCTGCTTCATAGGTAGCCAACATGAGTCATGTTTTACAGTGTAGTACTGAGAAAAGCTTAACATGCTGGTAGTGCAATTATATTAATGTATCCAAGCAAAATATTTTAGTAGAGTTGCCAAATAATTTTGTTACATGTATCTGATTATACTTGTTGGGATATTTTTAATAATAAAGAGAACTGAGAACAATTTGTCAGTCATTTTAAGCTTAGAAAAACATACTGCAGCAACAAAGATCTCTACCAGCCTTCTGTGCTGTTGACACATTCCAGTACACAGTGTACAGCTTTTAAAGGGCAGATGTATGTTTCATAACATTTCAAAATTATATTTTTAGAGATTTACAGGTAAACAATGTAAAAGTAGAATGCGGCCATTTGTGAATCTATTTTAAGGTCTCTCACTTACAGCACTCTTCTTTGCTGTCTGCTCACAAAAACAAAAGGCCTTTTGAAGAATATGTTATGTATGGGAGATGTGTATGTGGGACTGAAGGTACTTAAGGTTACCTCATAAGCAGATTGCTCTGTGAGTTGCCATTTGGATGGTCTCAACTGAGCATCACAAGATCCAAGGGCCTGCTCCTATTGTGATCAGTGGCAAAAGTCTCATTGACTGACTTAATGAAAGCAGGATTGGGCCTAAAGTTCCTGTTCTGGATGTGTTTGATTTTTAAAATGCATTTGTAGACCGTAACTGGCTTGCAGCTGCTGATCTTGATGAATTTCAAGGTTTGATTGTACTTGTATGCAATTCTCTTGCATGTACATTTTTGTTCTGGATTTCATAAAGTTTTAAAAATTATTTCCCACCCTTTTGGACATCAGCTTTCTTGTATCCTTTATCTTAGAATACACCCTGTACAAAAATCCCCATGTGGATTTTGGATAGCTCTATGCATGAGTGAAGTTCTGCTGCGTATGAAGTCACAGCATACATCCTGCTGTAGTTCCCTCAGTGCAGCGAGTGACTGCTCTCTGCAACTTTGGGAGCCCTGAAATAAATAACCACCAACCCTCCCCTCCAGCCACCCCCGCAAGAAAAGATATGTTTAATATCTCTCGCTGCATTATGCTATTCAGGCACATAGTCCTATAATTGCTTTAATTTTTTTTAAATGATCAGTTACACCTTTTATTGTATACAAATTTCATCCCGTTGGCAGCTCTCCATGGATTGTGGGTGATTCTAGTGCTTTTCCCTTATTCACCATTTGAATTTTTGTTTACCAGTAGAGTTTGAACTTTATGCAAGTAATAGGTCACTTATGTCAAGGTTAAAATCATCCATTTATACTACACAACATGCAGCATAATTTTTGTCAGATACCTAGGTCATGTCTACTCTACAGTCTTCTGCCAGAATAGCTATGTCCGTCAGGGATATGGAGAGGTGTGATTCCTGTGCAACATAGCTATGACGGCAAAACCCCTAGTGGGGATAAAGTTATGCTGGCAAAACTGCACTTTTGCTGGCATAGCTTTATTACCTCAGAGGAGCTGGAACAAACTATACCAACAAAAGTGCAGTTTGCTGTTATTAGCTGCATCCAGACTAGGAGCATTTTGCTAGTATAATATACTCGTAGTATGGACTTTTGTCTATGACCACATCTAGCAGTAGGAGTGTTTTACTAGTACAGCTGAAGTGCTGTCTGCAAAGAATGCATACCTGATGCTATACAGGACTGCAGTTAAGAGGGGAAATGATGCAAAACCTTCTACAAGAAGCTTAGATTGCAGGTTAATGTCACACAATTCATTTCTTCCCTTAGAAGGTCCTTATGACAGCTGGTGTGAGCATGGAAGCCATATTTTCAGTTTGTGTATTTTTTATATACATATGTGTGTGTTTTGTGGGATGTAAGGTATAAGTAAAAACCCAACATGCTTTGAAGACTCCTCCATTGCATCTAAACTTGGAGTTCAGGTAAATTAATTGTAGACCGAATAAAAAGTGTGTCCAATTCATTAGAGGAAAAAAGTCAGGATAAAAACAGAGTACTCAGGCTGCACTCGCTAATCTCTAAATAGGTTGCAGCTGACAATTGCATCTCCTTTTATTGAAAGCATTTTTATGAGATTCCTTTTTAAGCATGAAAACTCATTGGTTCAGCAGTTTTTTCATATGGGGGGAGGTAAACTGCATATATTATCCTAGAGATTTAAATGCAAGGCAGTTCGTTAGTTACAAAACAACAAAAAACCTAGGTTGATGAACCTATAATATTATCCTCTTTATGATTGTTTTGCTATTAGTTCTGTGTTTTATCATTCTCAAGTTGACGTATACTTTTTGGAATTTTTCTATGGAAAAGTTAAAGAAGGAGGGGAAAGCTAGGAATTTGAATATTGTAGAGAATGTTCTGCTTCTTTTGTTTTTTATTAAACTTTCAAGTTTTATTGAACTTTTTATTTATATTATTGTAGGTATTTTTGAAATCAGTGGGACTATTCAGTGCATAAAGTTAGCTATAAAGTTAAGCTTAAGCCTTTTTCAGGATAGAGGCCTTTGTAGTAGTAAAGTGAAGTAGTAAAGAAATTATACGTATTTGTAAAATGTAGGAGACATCAACGTTATGAGTCACAGTATTCTGGCGTGCTTGTCACTTGAAATGGTATTGATACAGGTGCTGACCTAATTTTGTGCAAAAGCTGAGATTTTCAAACATAGGTGCCTAAAGTTACATTCTTGTGTCCTTATTCAGGGACCCAAGTCAGTGACCTGATCATAAAAAGTGCTGGGCACCCAGCAGCCTCTGTTGACTTGAGTCTCCATTGGTAGCTGTTCTTTAACATTGATTGATACAAGATTAAAGAAAATAGCTTTGGCTTTAGAAACTGGAAGGAAACTAAAGGGCTTTGGCTAGCAATGGACATTAGCCAGAAGTAGTGTGGCAGGGGACATAATCTTACAGACATTGCAGCAGCAGTCCTTGGAGGGAGTGCTTCTGAGCCTATTTCAACAGGAACATGCCTTGTACTTTGGATCTCTGCTTTCCCTTTAAACTGCCAAATCTGCCTTCTACGATGCACCTGCCTCTGCCACCCAAAAGGCGATGATGCATGGAGCAGCAGTGGCTCTCCTGTGATAGACAATCATCCCTATAGACCTTTTAACATGGAGAGGGAAGAATGTTGTCTTTACTCTATATCATGGATAGCTCAGCCAGGATATGTACACAGTCTTAACACAAGGTGAAAAATAAGTGGTCACATTTATTTGTTCATTTTAAACAGAGTAGTTGAAGTATTGCCAAAGAAAACCATTATATGTGCACACATTCTAATTCCTTCAGAAAAGTATCCAATTAAGTTAATATAAAATTCCTAACCATATGAGAATGTAAATCTCCAGACACTCTGGACACACAAAAAAGATGTATGTAATAGCAGCTTGCCCTTGTCTTGCTTTTTAAAACAAGCCTTCTCAGAACTGGATAATACATGATGCTAGCTGTGTAGATGTAACTCAACATGTCCATCAGCATGTTGTGCAATCATTCTTGCTCCAGAATGATGGCCTTCAGGCTTTAACATTTCCCTCCATAAGCTTGTCACCCGAATCCTAAAACTACATTTGACTTTGATCAAAGTTTGGGGAGAGTAAGAAATAAATGAAAACGGTTAGACCCACTTTATATGTTTTTAGAAGCAAAATGAATAAGTTTTCAGAGTTATAAATTTCCTAATGACCGTTATAGTACAATAATGTTAACTGTCTACAAAATATCATGAAGCTTGTTTGAATGGCACACACTTTGATGTCACAGTAGCAGTTTTATATACCTCTTTTAATACCTACCTCCCATTTTGGCCATGTACAGACTGGTGAAGAAATAGATGAAAAAGAGAGCTCCTTACCACCACTCCTCTTGATTTGTACCTCCAAGCTTATGTGTGTAGATTAGGAACTGAACATTACAGGAAAACTGTAGTTGCTGTAAGAAGCTGAGATGCAGTAATATGGTAATTAAAAGTTAGAAGGAAGCAAAAATGGTCGTGGGGAGGAAAAAGAAGAGAGACCCAGAATGAACAGAGTTTTCCTTTTTCGTACCTACTCTTTTCACAGTATTTCTCTTCTTACTTGCTATTTTTGTCATCCTCTTATTTTCTTCCTAAAAATATGAAATACTTACCCATCAAAAGCTAAATGATAGAAGATATAGCAATACTTTGCTTTTCTGTAGGGTCTCTTTCTATGTAAAGATGACAAAACACTTTAAAATATTTAATTACTGGTACCTCGCAACACACCTGTGATTTAGGCAAGGGATAATTTAGTGACTGTTGTTCTCTAAGAAAAAATATTTTAATATTTCGTTCATAGCACATAATGCATTGTTTGTTTAGATTCTGGTTATCTTTTGTGGTTCAACATTCTAGAAATTCAGGCGGTTGTATAAAATATGTATGCATGGATCGTGCTCTCCTGGCATTGGTATCACACAATAGAGACCACTCATTCCAAGAGAGATTGCAGAAGAAATGTAGAAGTGTGCTGTGGCACTCAAGTAATGTATAAAAAGAATGCACGCAAGATGTAGATGAGTGTGAAATGCACATCATTTTACAGTGGGATTAATACGATCTTCAGGAAAGAGTTTAATCTTGAGGTCATTTCCTTCCTGTTATTGCACTCTTGAATCTTTGCCAGAGTGTGATGGGTGAAGGGCTTTATTTTTGTCTTTGAATACTTTGAATTTAAATGTTGTCGACCTGGAATACTGAAATGTGGAATTCCTGTCAATTCCTCACCACTGTCTTCTGCAACACTTCTGAAAAGAGTTACTTTTTGTTTTTGTAGTGTCTCTTTTTCTCATGCCCTTTTTTCCAGTTAATTAAGCCACTAAACTGCTGCTGTGAATCCAGTATCACCAAGGACCCATATTGCGTAGGACAGCATAGAGACACTCTAATAATCACTTGATATGTCAGTGTCCATGATGATGAAAAAAGGGGTTTATAAAGGGAGGGAAATAAATTGGTACAAGCTGCAATGCAGGATAAAGCTTTGCATGAAAACAAGAGACTAGTGCCTTCCTCACCCCTCAACTAATTTAAACTTCAGTAAAGTAACATACGTGAAGCTTACAGTTTGGATGCAATACTAGAGACTTCCTAAGGTTTCCACTTCTGTGCAATGTCTGGAGCAAAAGTAAGAATTAATTGGTAGAAAATTGGAGGAATGTGGCAGCTCATTTAGGAACAAAGAATATAGACCGTACGTATAGGATGCGGGACTTTATTCTGGGGAGTGGTGACTCAGAAAAAAGATTTTGGGATGTGGTGGATAATCAGCTGAACATAAACTCCCAGTATGATGCTGTGGCCAAAGCGGTTAGTGTGATCCTTGGATGGATGCATAAATGGCATAGGAGTAGGGAGTTTATTTTACCTCTAATTTGGCATTTATGTGATTGCTGCTGGAATACTGGGTCAAGTTTTGGTGTCCACAATTCAAGAAGGAGATAATGTGTAAATTTTTAACTGTGAGGGTAATTAACCACTTGAACAATTTACCAAGAGTTGTAGTGGATTCTCCATCGCTGGCAATTTTCAAATCAAGCTGGGATGTTTTTCTAAAAGAGATGCTCTAGGAATTATTTTGGGAAAGTTCTATGGCCTGTGCTATACAGTAGATCAGACTAGCTGACCATAATTGTTCCTTCTGCCCTTGAATCTAGGAAAAGAGTTTTGGGGGGGGGGAATGAAGAGGGGGTTGGTTTGATATTTTTCTGTTTTTCACCTTCCTGTTAAACATCTGGAATTGGCTGCCGCTGAAGATGAGACACTGGCCTGGATGGACTAGTACTTTGAGGTAGCACAGAAAATCCTCTTTCTTAGATGTCTGGGTGATATCTTGCTAATAAGCTCAAGGTGTAACTGATCAGATTTAGGGTCAGGAAGGAACTTTGGTTTTGTTGTTTTTGTTTGTTTGCCTTCATCTGAGAAGCACAGATAACCTGCTGGGATCATCTGGGCATATTTCACCTAATCCGTTCCCTGCCATTGTTGGGGCTGTGGGCATTGGTGGTACCTTTATCTCTCCTGTTCTCTGCCTTGGGCACACAACAGTTTATTCTCCTGAGGACTAAAATGCTTTAGTTCAACTAAAGTAATTGGGTTCAATATAGGGGTCTCTGGATGATATTTAATGGCCAGTGATATACATAAGGTTAGATTGTGTGATCTAATGGTTCCTTCTGGCCTTAGATTCTATGAATTCAAGAAGTATGCAGCTCATTCCTGAACATCCCTTGGATCAAAAGAGTAGGCTAAAAAGTGCTAATCCTCCTTCCTAATATGTAAACAAACACAGTATAATAAGCACAAGTAACTTTGGCTGTCATTCAAGTGGCGTTGTCCTCTAGTATGTTCCCCGTGGAGAACATTGGTCAGAGATGACCTTGGTTTGGCTTCCTGTATAAGTGGAATCCTTGCCCCCCAACCCCCCATGGAAAAGGCTGTAAATGTATTTTCCTTTGCGGTTAAGAATAAAAACACATTGCCAGCATATGAAAGCTAGAGTTTTAGGAGCAAACACACACTCCACAAGGCTGAAAGAGATGGATGGCAACACTAAGTCACTGATTGTGGTTGTGTAAATCTGAGCATACTCATTACTTGTTTCCTTGTAGAGGGACTGTATTACTGTTCGCAGAAGTCCAGTACCTGGCCCATATGTTAGAGTCCAGAACTTTGACCTATAGCCTCATGGCAGGCTGTTAAATGATTTCCTCCCCCTCATGTGGTAAAGCACAACTGCAGCATATCCCTGTGTGTATCTCATATTGTCAGTGTCCTCTATAAGAGGGCAGGAACCAGGATGGCTACTTCTCTCCCCTGTTATGCAGTAAGATTTTAAGTGAGTCTATTATCTTATCTGTTATGTTTGTCTCTTTCTGCACACCACCTGTAGATTTAACTGTTATGTCTTTATTAGTCAAAATTTTAGAATCCCCCATACCATAAGTAAATTGTAAGGCAGTCTTTTTAAATAGATCAAGAATCTGGCTCTTCTTAAAACATTAATGGGGCTTGATTTGAAAATTAAATCCTCCATGCATGTGTATTTCTCACAACCTGTGAAAGCACCTACTGTGTCTCTAGAGAGGACATGTATGCTTTGAAGTTGCAATGTATTTTTCTCCATTTCCAGAATAGGTAAATGAATTGCAGCTATCATTTTGACTATCTCAGTTTAAACAAAAACAACAAGGAGTCTTTGTAGCACCTTAGAGACGAACACATTTATTTGGGCATAAACTTTCATCAGATTCTGAGGAAGTGGGTTTTAGCCCACGAAAGCTTATGTCCAAATAAATTTGTTCATCTGTATCAGCAAAAACAACGAGGAGTCCTTGTGGCACCTTAGAGACTAACAAGGCCACCACTCTGAAATCAGTTTAAACACTCAGTCTGCCAATAAGTGCCTGGGCCTGATCCTGCAAACTGAGTCACTGTGGAGCTGCTCACAAGAGGCTGAACTATTTACACAGATAAGAGTTGCTACTGTTCATCCCTTACGGCCTGATGCTGACCATAGAATTCCATGTGAGATTTGCCATTGACTTTAGTGGGAGCAGCATCTGGCCCTCAGTCTTCGGCTATACTGTATTTTAAATCTCCCTTATCCTATCTTCCTCAGGTTTTTCCTATCACTGCTCTCTGAGGCAGGGATTGCATCTTTGTTTGTGAAAAGTCATGTGCACTGATAGCACTATGGAAATAATACAGAAGTTACCAAGTCTGTTTGCAGCAAGCTCATTTCACCTGATTGATTGGAAACGCTTTACTGAAAGGTCTAGCGAGTATGAATGAACACTTCTGCAGGCGGTTGTGGGGTTTTGGGTCCTGTTTTGGTCAATTTTGGTTAATATTTGGTCAATATTAATTACCGAATTATTATCAAAAATAAAAAAATCTCTTAGCATTTTAAACCTATGCAATGTTTTACAAACATATGATAAGGCAGGGCTTGGTAAGGAACCTGTGGACCAGATCCTGAGCATGATTGAAGAACTCTGACACATTTAGGAAGGGGAACAGGGTGCAAAACTGGCCTTAAACCACCTTTTGTGCTCTCCTGATCCTGGGGCCATGCTGACATATGGTCCGTGGCATAAATTAGAGCACCAGCTGCCAGTGGCCACAAGTAGAGATTCTAGCAGTTAGATCAGCTGATATAAGGGAGCCCTAACCATGCTGCCTTTCTCTTCCCCTGCCACCTATGTTGCCATTGAAGAAGGGGTGGCCTAGCAGAAGCAGCTCTTTGCCACCCATTGATCCTTTTGTGCTGAGGAATCCTCCAGTGGCTGGCTACAACAGCTTTATGGTATCTTCGCACCAGCAGAATGACACCGAGCAACCTGAACTGCTCTAAAATAAATGATTTGCAAGGAAATCATACAGTGTGGTGAAATACTGGGAAAACAAAAGCCAGCTTTCCCAGTGATCTCCCCACTGTGTTCTTGTTGTGACTGGCTTGCTGTCATTTCTGGGATTTAAAGTCCTCCTGTTTACATCAGTCTGCTTAACTACATATGGGACGTAACTCGCTCTTTGGAATTCTCCCATGGAAAAAGTAAAGGAAGGAAGCTGAGGGAGGATGGAGCTATTGCATCCTGTACCCTTCAGAGGGGAGTGGCCACAAATAGCTTAGTTTGAAGGACGTAATACTTTATATATTTTAACTTAGGATGTATGAACCTAGATAAGCCCTTGATTAAAGGAGGACAGTCAATTGTGTGTAACTGGTGGAAACTCCTTAGAAGTTTGAGAACATCCTTCTTAAATCCCTTCCTTATAATGGCAGAAGGAAGAGAGAAAATGCAGAAGCTCCTTTTTGAAGTGGTGATTGCACAATGATGATGATATAGTGTGTGTTCTTCAACACTGAGCTGCACTGTCTGGTTCCAGAAGGGAACTTTTTTAAGACTTACTGCATATCATTGGAAACAGGGCTGACGCATGAATAACAGGAACTATGCAGAATACCTCCTGTTGAACGTCTCACTTTCTGATTCTCCAGTTCATTAATTGGGTCTGATATGAAGGAGTGCAGTTTAGGATCAGCAGAGATCCTTTGCAGTAGTGAGGTAAGGCTAGAATGTGTAGTGAAGTGTGGATCCTTTACAGGCAACTTTAGGATTGTATTAAATACGTTTTCTATGTTAAAATTGTTTTCCCCCTGGAAAGCCTGTGAAACATTCACAGTCGGCTATGGAAAATTATTTGACTTTTATCAGAGTATAAATCACACTTAGTCACTTAACATTTGGAAGTAGGGGAAGATTGAAAAATGCATTTAGTGCATTTTAAGTGAATTGCTTTAATATAATTTATCTAGAGACTGGCTTTCTGGGGATGCTTTTGTTCACAAGATTTAATTTGCTTACTAAACTTTAAAGGGAGAAGGCAAATTTAATCCCGAGGCCTCACTCCTCTTCTTAATGTGTGTTGATACCACTTTTGATTGCTTTTAAGCATTTTTTTTTTGCTGATCTAGAAGAGAAGTGAGGTTGTTTCACTGCTTAAAGTACACACACAAGATTCTCCAGTGAATTGTGATGCTTTTTATTTGTGCCCACAGAACTCTTCAATATTGCAAAACCATGCATCTTTTTACAGTGTATCAAAATGAAAACGGTCAGATTGAGCAGGTAGGGACAGAAATTTGTGCCTTCAGCCACATAAAGCCAATACAGAATTTTATTAAACACAAAGAATTTTAACAACTGAAACAACGAAGAATCAATGAAATGTACAACATACATTCTTTGTTTCAGTTGTTAGAATTCTTTGTGTTTAATAAAAATCTGAGTGCATTTACGAACATCACAATGCTGTAAAAGTAATGGATGTTAAATCCCCAGGATTTCATTGAAAATCTCAGCCTAGAGGTCTACTGGTGATTGGTACAAAATTAAGTCCTGATGGTTTGCATCTCTGCCCAATAATGAAAACAAGCAATTTAACTAACATTCTAGTAAAAAAAGAAAATACTTAGTGAAAATGTTCAAACTTCTCTAAAATGGAGAGGAGGCAGATCATTCTTTGTAGTATGTTTACTAGAGAACTTGATGTCACGTCAGTGAAACCCACTTTGAGACAAAAATATACTTTGTTAAAAGAATACACTCGCAAACTAATGAACCTGTAGTTCTCTTGTCTCTGTTTCATTATCTGGAAGTTTAGGCACTGGGAACCAGAATCATCTTTATAAATGATGCTTCAGCAGCAATGCATTTGTTAATTATGTGAATTCAGAGATAACATAATGCAACCTTGATTTTTCATTCCACTCTAATCTAGACTTTCCTATTATCCAAACAGAATCATGGCTTTCCTGACTTAAGGCAAGAATGTGACCCTGTTTCAGATAACAGTTGGTTCCATTTAAGTGCTGCTCTGACAATCAAGGATGCGCTACCTGAGTGGCTATTGTAGGGGGTGTTCTTAATGATCTTCATCGGTGGTGCTTAAGAAAAGAACTGTAAGACTAAGCACCACAACATCTCACTTAGAGTGCACACTTCAAAGCCTGATGACTGGCTTCTATGTTTGTTAACTAAAGATTTTGGGCATCCTCAAACTAGGTGAGTTAGAAGAACCTCATAGGAAGGACCTTCACTTTAGAACCTTGTAAAAAACACACATTTGCATTGAGTTTTGTGAAACAATATGAAGGATCCATTCTGATTGATCAAGTAATCACAATGATCATAATGTAACGCCATCAGAGAGACTTAGTAACATGGCCACTAACTTTCTGGCCAAGGAGACTTGACAAGACTCTCCTCTGAGCCCGTTAACGTGGCTTCTTACTTGGCCAGGGAAGTTGCTCTTGAGTGATGGAAAGCCTTTCCCCATTAATACTTTTCAACAGTTCGGATGCTGCAAACCAGAGAAACTGAGGCCAGAAAATGAGCATGGATCTGCACATGGCCATTCAGAGCACTATTACTATCAGGCTAGCCTCAGGCTTGGTAATTTTGTAATGTTAGAAGATTCTGTTTTTGTAACTCTTATCAACTTGTATGAAATACCAATGATTTGGAGGAGGTATATTTTAGGAATTTATCCTTTTTTCCTGGGGCAGAGTGCAAAAAAGATATGACACACACAGAGTTTAATAAATCTATTTTCCTCGTTCGATGCAATAGGATTTCTAATGTCAGATACTCGCCCTTCAGAAGCAGTACAGATCCTGTGTTGTGAGATGCTAATAAATGGCAGTACATTTGAGGTAGGGTGTGACTCGGTTTAGGAGGCAGTGTTATTGCTTCTATCAACCTTTGAGAATACTTGACCTTTTCAGTGCTTGGATTCATATTTTGCTGAAATGCTTCATTTTCAAATCCCAGTTTACAATTTCAGCTGGTTAGAAGAAAGAGGAGAAAACAAGATTAGCTGAAACTTGCATTCTTTGATGAGGCAGCAATATGTACTTGATGAGACTCTTTGCCAGTGGTTCTCAAACTTTTTTTTTTTTCCACGGACCACTTGAAAATTATTGAAAGTCTCAGCAGACCACTTAGTGATCTTTCCAAACATTGTTTTTACCATTAGCTAACTATTGTAAAGCACGTTAGATAATAGCGCTATATAAAAAACCCCTTAATAATTAACGATTTTTTGTTCTACACATAAAAGCACACAACTCATATTTTAATATCCATAGTCTTACTTTCTAATGCAATGGATGTGCCCTCTTTCCCTGGCCATGGCAGCCCTCGAGCTGGGGCTGGGAAGGAGAGAGGGTCTCTCCCCAGCCACAGAGCTGAGGCTGGAAAGGAGGGCCATCTCTCCCGGGCAGCTGCAGCCCCGGAGCTGCGGAAAGTCGCTTCATTCTCTGGCAGCCGCAGGCCTGCATTTGCCAAATTCCCTCCCACCCACCCCCTCTTCTCACTTCACCCCCCTTCCATCTTCACCCTGTCTCCCCCCCAAGGCAACCACCTCACCTTACATGTGCGTCTTCTCCAGGGTCCAGGCACTTAATTAGTGGAGCCACGCCTGCGCAGCTCCACTATTTAGGTGGGTGGCCCTTCATTCTCTTGTGTGCAGCCATCCAGGCATGCACCTTAGAGGGAACTATCAGACCATCTGAATGGAGCTCGCGGACTACGGTTTGAGAACCTCTGCTCTATGCTATAAGTCTTCGTGCCTGGGATTTTTGTAAGTATAGGAGAAACCTAACCACAACTGATAATTCCACAGTTGAATGTAAAACTACTTCAGCATACCCTGTTCTATCTTTCCTAGGCAATCAATCTATTTTTAACAAAGCAAGAATTATCAAGTAAGAGAGAGCCTTCTGTTTTGTAGTTATATGACATCGATCATTAATCTTCTCTCTGAATTTGCGACATGAAGCTGTGGATCTCTCGAGATATTTAGTTATGGATTTAACAAATATAGCAAATCTTTGATTGCCAGCCAATCAAAAAAGGGCCTTCTTTCATAGTTATTTTTTAGAAGTTTATATTTCATCCATTGGATAATGTAGCTGTAGTTATGACTTTGTAAATGTGGGAAAAATCCCAGATGATTTTTATAGCTCTTTAGTATTTTGCATATTAAAATGATATTGAATAAAGTCAAACATGTTTTGACTGGATGCCTGTCATAATCTTTGCGTAGAAAAATAAGCTGCTCCATAATGGTATCTTGAAATCAAATTGTAAATTTAAAAAACACCTGATAAGATTTTTGTTGTTCATTGAAATTTAAAAAACACAAACTTTGTTAAAAATTATTTTTCAAAAGTTTTCCTCTTACAATTCTAAATCGTGTATGTCAAATCTTATTTGGTCTCCAGGATACATAGTTGTAGGGATTTTTGACCATACAGACTTGGGCTTGATTCATCAAACAAAAGAGTGTTTAATTTTCATCGTACCTGTGTGCTTGGAAGCAGCTCTACCGGCAAGGTCTTTCAGCTTGGATGGGGATGCAGGCAGGACTGCTGCTCTCTGCCATAGGAGAGCAGGTTTAAACTCTGTCTGGGGCTCAATAGAAATGTGACCAGTGCAGACTGCTGAGGGCCATGGGTAGAATCAGGTGGTCTCTGGAGACTTTTCTCTAGGGGAAAGAGAATTTTCTGTTTCATTTTTCTCCAGTCAAGCCCCATTTTGCAAATTCCCCCATTTTGCCTTGATATAGATCTCCCCATCCAGACCTTTCATTATGACCGTCTAGCCTCAGACCCATTCAAAGTATGCAAATACTACTACTTAATTAGCCAGGAAGACCACACCAAAGTGATGCATTTCTTCTGAAGGCTGAGGCCATCCTCTCTACAGCAATCCCAGTTTCTGTTGGCCCATTCAGCAAAACTGTGGCACTGAGGATTAAGGGTGATTCCAGGAATTCAGTCCAATAATGGCTTGTGTGTTCACTAGTGTTAGAATGCCTGGTGGCTAAACAAGGAATATATTTTCAGTGTTAACTGTGGAAACTGTTCATACGAGGCAACATAGTAAAAAGACAGCAATTAAAAGCTGAGACTGCATGATGAAGCTAGCACTATAGTAGCAAAATGAAATCAGAACTAAAAGGGTAGTGCAGTTAGTCTGAAAAGTGACTTTGTAAAAATGGTACCTTCTTACTCAACAAGGCTGTTTGCTATACATATCCCAGCTTATGTCTGTTAACAGCAGTGACACAAATTTGTTTTTACTCTAGGTATCCCTGCAGTTTTAACGATGGCAAAGAAAATGAGTTGGGTTCTATTCCTTTTTGTGCATTGTCAACAGGATTGTTCACTAAGGTCCAGTCTGTTACGCCTATGTGAAACTCTGGGCAGTAGTAATTTTGCACAGTTGTCACAGAAGACACAATTTGAGGACACTGGGTTACACAGCTGGATCTGGGAGCCTCATTTGTCTGAAGAACTTTTATTATTGATGATGAAGCATGAGAAGGAAAAAATTCATTTTGAATTTTTACAGGGCTAGTAGGTTTTTGTTTTTGTTTTTTTTTATTTACTCATAAACTGAACAATTTGATCTGGAAGTAACTGAGACGTGGTTAACATGGAACCACTTGATACTATTTGAACAAGTCATTTTTTTTTTTGGAGTAGATCAGCAGTTTAAAAGAATTTAGCTGAATCCCAAATCCACCAAATTGTATTACATCGTTATGTAGTAATTGTTAATTTCTAGACTGCTGTATCTGATCGAACATTGTTTGGATTTTTTCCCCACCCAGGCAAAAGATAACTACATACAGGAATTTGGGGATGTTGCATTGCTAGAGCGGAAATTTGATTTGGCAAATTACTGATGTATGAAGAGTGTAGTTTATTGCATGTTGTATATTGTGGTCACTGATTGTAGACAAATTGTTTGGCACAGATTCCAACTCAATCAGCCAGCTGAACAAATAGCAATAGGATTAACTGCCAAAAAAGGGTCTACGATTGCTTAAAATTGAAGTTGCCCATGGATGAATGCAGCAATCCTGGCCTGTGGCTTCCAGTCCTCTTCAGGACTTTGACTGCAGTTCAACAGACCAAGGACCACAGAACTAGTGTGAGACTTTAGCTCAGTTTTTTTTTTTTTCTCTTTCTGTGTGAGTGTGTCAGTCCATAGATATATTTTATTTTTTTGTATATTAGTTTAGTTTTCATTTTTATTGGTGTATAAGGAAAAGATATTTTTTTGTTTAAATCCATGCACCGAAGTTTTAAATTACCTTCCCACTGATGATCATTCTTCCAGTTGAATGACATAACACAAATAACAAATAACCATATTTTAAAAAAATAACAGCCCCATTCCCGAACAAACAAATTTATAATTTGTGTGGAGTGAGCTGTCTCGCAAATCTGTCATTTTTATTAATTTTCCCCATCTCTCTGTTATACTAGCAGTTGCAGCACCAAAGAGGACTACACTTGATTTAGAAGCATGGTTAGAAATGGCAGCCTTTCTTGCTGAAAGGGGAGAGAAGCAGGATGCTAACTACATAGGATATTGTTTTACATCCTGACTAAACAAACTGAAATGTTAGGAAAATCTGGGACCTTCTCAGCTACTCAGTATTTCAGAGGCAGCTTGTACCTTCTGCAGCTTCTTCATTTAGGGCCTGATCCAAGCTGGTTGAAGTCAATGGAAAGACTCCCAATGACTATAGTCGGTGACACAAAGGCCCCTTGGCAAAGGGTCCCCGATTCTTTGCAAACAACTCTCATCTCAGACCTGACAAACTTGCGACATCAAACACACTGCTTATAGGGTATTTGTCTATAAAGGGTAACATGTAAGGTCTCTATTGAAAGCTTGTCACTTATTGATGTGGGCCTAATTATTAATTAAAATTAACTAATTAAAATTGGGCCTAATCTATGCATGATGTGTGTTCAGGTAATATTTAAGAATTAGTGTAATTATATTGACATTTATGCCCTTCTGGCCTTAAGGTGAAAAGGCATCACCAGGGAGCAATATCAGGTGGCAATGGCTTACTTATCCATCAGGGAGTTGCCATCCCTCCCTGGTTAGCTGGTGAGGTCATGAAAAGTACAATTGTCTACCATTGCCCCAACACAGAACAGTTAGTGGAAAGCCATCAAAGACAACTGCGAACAACTGAAACCACATGGAGGTTTGGAGGGAAAAAAAAGGAACATTATAGCAGACAAAGGGAAGAGAGACTCTGGATCCATTCATTGAGGAGACAACTTATTGAGTGGGGGTATTTTTAATAAAAGGT
This sequence comes from Dermochelys coriacea, assembly GCF_009764565.3. Classification (NCBI taxonomy): domain Eukaryota; kingdom Metazoa; phylum Chordata; order Testudines; family Dermochelyidae; genus Dermochelys; species Dermochelys coriacea. The sequence continues at coordinate 57,414,744 of NC_050078.2, read as the reverse complement.
TAGATCCTGGTTCATGTGAAGCTAACCAGCTTTGCAACAGACTGAACTTTGGGTGGGAATCTATTTTGTTCGATAGGAAAGATAGCTATAAATAAGTGCAGGCACTGTTTCTTGTTTCCAGGGGAATCTCTATTCTTTCTTAAATAAACCTTCTTTTGTTTCATTACAAGTGCGGTGTGTTATACAGGAGTGTTGGTTTAAAGTGAAACTGGTAAAGTGGGTTACTCTTTTGGGAGCAGAGGATCTGGGATTTCGGTGAGTAGCCAGTGTCAGGGGCTGGATATCACAGGGGAATGATTCAAGAGAACTTGGGGACTGGAGTGCACTTCTTGTTGACCCAAAAGGCAAAAGAAAGGACTAGCATAGCCCAGAGCAAAGTGCTTGAGAGGCTGATGGTGTTAGGGAGCAAACACCCAGCCCTCGCAGGCAAGACTCCCTCATGCTTGAGGCCGGGGTAACAAGATGACTCTCCGTCCTAGGTATCTCAAGTATCATCACAGTTGGCTTTGGATTGGGCCTTTAAAAAAGAACAAATGTTAAGTATTTTAGTTGTCAAGACTTTGTTGATAGTCACATTTTGTTGCTTAAAATATTTCTTCCATTACCTGGAGCAATACATTTGTGTTTTCATGCTAATGTGTACAATATACTGAATGTCTTTTCTTGTGAATCTGTTCTAAATAGAACACTCTCCAATTCAGTTCATACTTGAACTCAAGAAACAAGAGTACGTTACAGCAACTGGCTCTTGTCAGCCAACTGTAGTTCCCTAGACATAATAATGAAAAATGAACCATTTGAAATTATTAGTGTTTCAGATAATTGAGGGAATATTCAGTGTAATAGATTGTCAAGGGATGTGACTGTTTCGGGTAAGTATGGTTCATGACGTAGCAAAACATGTATGTGAGAAGTGCTTTGCTACACTCTAGATTTTTGAAAAATCAAAATATGTGTCCAGTTGAATGGTGAGAGATGATGGAATGGCACAGCACTGAGCTGCATGTCATTGACGCTGAAAAAGTTGGTAAAATAATAAAGAAGAAAACATTTACATGGTTTAGGCCCTGATCCTGTTTGTGCCTGATCTTATCCACTATGAATATGCCATTGAAGTTAATGTGTAAAGTTAAGCATGTGGGTAAATCTATGCAGGATCAGTCTGTAGAAAGTTGATGTGACTGAGGAATAAGGAAACTGTTTCAGAGTGATAAGGATGTTACATGGTTGGGACTGGGAGTTAATAATAGTGGTCCAGAATGTCCTGACCCCTAGATCCAAACACAGAGAGGACCATCTTCATAGAAATCTCCCCAACTCCTGTGTGGAAATAGGGGTCACCTATCTCTGTGGTGGTCTGTTTCTCATCTCCTGGACCCTGTGGAGGGGAAGAAGGTGGTGTCTGGGTGTGTTCAGGGAGGAGAGGGATACCAACAATTGCACACGGTCTTCCCTCCAGCCCTATGGAGATAATACTAATCAGATTTTGTCTAGATTATGTTGCCACACAGGACCTCACCTGCTCCTGCCATCTCCAAGGGGCAGTTATGACTAGTGTGTGAGTAGAGCCATGCTGCCCTGAGGGAGCAGGGTACTCATGAGAGCAGTGTGGAGGCACGAGGGCTTCTGTGCAGATTACTTTGGCCTTTTGTGAATCTTTGGAGATCCTCCAGATTCATGGGCAGGCTTACTTGCTTATTCTAGAACAATCAGGGAGGAACTCCATCAGATAGATGATCCTTGCAGAAATTCTTTCCCCATTTTTGGGCCAAGAACTCTTTGCACATCCATAGTGTCTTGTGCTTTGAAATAGTCATATACAATGCTAACATAAACGAATTTTAGTCTTGCAACATGCCTTCAAGGTAAGGAAGCAGGCGTCGTCTTCCCATTTTATAGATAAGGAAACTGAGGCACAGAACAATGAAGTGATCTGCCCAAAGTCACATAAGAAGTTTGTGGAACAGAGCCCAGGACTTCTGACACCCAGTCTTGTACTTTAACTATATACAAACAAAAAAAATAAATAAAATTCAAGTGCTTTAAATAATACCAGACTGCATTCATCTTTGAAAATAGCCATGAGATTTAAAAGCTTGTGTTTTGATTTTGAATGGAGCTTATATGTTCTTCTAGGTAAACTAGTTGTACAACTAATTGTGGTACCATGATTCAGGAGAATACTGTGTGTACACACACAGAGCTGAATATTCAGTGTAGAGAATTCAGCTAAGCTATATATATATTTGTGACATTTTTAAATAATAAAACTGTATTGCTCTTCTTTTCTTTCTTAGATAGTGTACGCATTTCTAGGAACATAGGGCTGAATTCTACAACCCTCATTCATGTGAGTGCTCTCATCAAGTCCAAAAGGACTACTTGCATGAATAAGGACTGTACATTAAAACCCAGAGAGGGCTACATTTTCAGTGAATACATTTTAGGAGTGTAGCAATGTACACTCATGCCCATGCAATTAAATAGAAATATTTTTTAAAATTAACATGGGTAAACAAGTGCAATGAGAGAGAAGGATCTGTGAGCCAAGTTATGTGCCTACCAAAGCATTTGAGCTCAACTAAACTTGTAAAATATCAGGGTGAACTTTTTGTATAAATCCACATCAACTTACATCAGCTTGTTTATTGGCAGTCAACTCCTTTGTTTGTGCACTCCTTTGTTCTCTGTGAACAGCTTCTCAGCCTGCATTCCTTTCATTCAAACGAGCCTGGGTACCTGAAAAGTAAGTTGTCACCTGGTGAAAATCTATTTTTATTGATGCCAACACCAAAATGTTAATTAACTTAAGAGTAACATTTTCCTCGCCCAATCTTTCTTTACTTCTTCACAGATACCATGCATTCTATTAAGTGCCTGATCTGTACGTTGCTGAGAGCATCCTGGAGGTTTTGAACACCGTGAACACCTACTGGAGTCAGCTAAGAGCTGAGAGTGCTGAGCTGCCTTACAGCAGTTGCTTGGCATCTTGCAGGACAAGGCCTTAGGAGCATTAAACCTCCCCCTTTCTTCTCTAGGGCATATACTTTATTAAAGAAACAATATATCAATTTTTTCAATGTATCTGAACCACTATATTGTTGCTCTGTCCATCGGGTTTCAATATATTGCAGCTGGGGAATTCTGGATTGTCACATGACCGAGAGAGGGGGACACTGATGAGAATGTACAATGTGGCACCTCTAAGACAAAAAACATAGTGGTGTTTTCAGTTGCAACATGCTGCTTGTTCCCATTAGCCTAGATATTGAAAATAACACCAAGTAAAGTCTTTGGAATTTAATACTTTGCCTTTGCAGGTTACCTTTAACAAGATACCAGACTTTACTATATTTCTGTGTCTGTCTGCTCTCTTTGCACAAATGGATATAAATACCAGCAGTGGAATGAAAGGCCATTTATCATTGACCATTTCATTTTAATACCCATCAGTCTGGACAAGAAACCACCACAAACAAACATTCTATTTAGTGCGAGATCCAAGATTAATGGTCTTTTGGTTTAATCGGATACTCTCACTCCCCCCCGCCCCCAAAAAAACCCAACAAAAAAACCGACAACCAAACCTGCAGATTATAAAGAAAACGGGTTATTTACCCAAAGAACTGTAGATTATTAAATGTGAAAGAATGTTAAGGCCTCTCTTTCTTGTTGCTAGTCATTTCCTGGCTACTATCACCTGACCTATATCTGGGTTACATGCTGGGCAGAATCCACTGATGTTAGTGGCTAATATTAGTTACCATTTTACAGAGAGGGGTTTTCTTTTTGCTGTTCCAGATGAGAATTCTCCTGCCAATTTCTGGGATTCCAAGAACCGGGGAGTGACGGGCACGCAAAAAGGACAAATCATATGGCGAATTGAACCTGGCCCCTATTTTATGGAACGTAAGTACCTATGTGTGTAATACAAGGTGGGCATGGACATGGAAACCAGCAGTCCCTAGGGGTTGTTAGTTGCTATGTCAGTCTGCTAAACAAAGCAGCTTATGGTTAGTGATATTTCCATGTCTGACAGCATTTTGAAATCACTTCTGTTAGCTGTTTTTACAAAGAGCCATGCTTTGGAAGGGAAAACTGAACAAACCCTTTATTTTCCCTGAGTGTGTTTAGGGTATTGCCACATGTAGGGCTGGCCTACCTTAGTCTAGAAGTTGTGGCAGCTAGGGATGTAAAATACGAAATGGTTAACCAGTAAGCATTAGTCTTACCGGATAACCGACCCTAGCCTTCATCCCCTGGACCGGATGGCCTCAGCCCCTCTCCAGTTAATTTGTTAACCGATTAAATGACATAATTTTAAACTTTTTAAATGGATATTAACATCCCTAGTGGCCGCTGGAGCAGGGTGGCCCTTGCCATCCACTTGGCGTCAGTGTCTAAAAACAGTCGAATAGAAAAACAAATTGAGTTTGGCTGTCTGTGCTTTTAAAGAAAAACAGCTCAAAGGTAAGCACTTAGTCCTACTTAAGGCCCTGACCTGGTCCTGGGACTTGGGGCTAGCACTGGAGGGGTCCTCCTCTGTTCCACTCTCACCCAGTTCTGCCTCTGAGACTGAGAAGAAGCCTCCTTAACTTACCTGCTGCTCCTGATTGGTCACTGTCTCCTCTTGGCCCTTCTAGGTCTGTGGAGACTAAGTCTTGTTGGTAGCCTGGCCTGAGAAGGGGCGTGTCATGGCAACAGCTCCTCCAGCTGGGGGCAGAGAAGAACTGATAGACCCCCTCACGGTTATGTATAGAGGAAGTAAGGGTATATATCCTTGGGCCATTGGAGCACCCTTTGGGTGTGTTCTAAGATATGAAGCTGAAGAAAGATGTGCATTTTTACTCCAGGAATGTTCTTCCACTCTGAGACCTAGTTTATAGTAGGAAAAAAGGTACTTCTGTATGTAGCACCATACATATGCCTGGCCCTTTAGATAAAAATTGTAAGGAGATGGGGGTCCCTGCCCCCAATGAATTGTTAATCTCTCTCTGCCATCATTATTCTCTTTGCTTTGTCCAACTAAGTAAATCAGCAAGAGTTAGTGAGTGGAGCTAAAGTCCCATGGGTACAAAGAGAGGGTATGGCTGGTGGGGTGTTTTGACCCCAGACCTTTAAAACTTGTTCCCTGTTCCTTCTCTGTAATAGCTGGAATACGATAGCCTGGTGCAAAACTCACCTTTTACTCCCTTCCTGTCAGGAAACAAGTGTTGGATAGGGCTGGGTTGCGTGGATAGTGGTTGCGGGGGGAGGATGATTGTTATATCTATATTGTTGCTATAGGATTTTATTTGATTTGATTGGGATAATTGACAAATCTGGTTGTTAATGTGCTTTTAAATGATTTTCAAGGATATCCTGAGCAGTGGATGGGAGCTTTTATTGTAGAGTAGTAAAACTCCAAATGTGTAAATAATGAACTATATGCAGGTTATGTTTGCAATAAATACATATAATTTTGGGGATCTTTTAAAAAAAAATTGACTTAAGCAAAAGGTTAGAGCTGCTTTCAAATTTTGTTATTTTTTTAAATGAAACTTTTTCTGGAAATTTTCTATTTCAATCATTCATTTTCTGTTTCTGTTTTTTTATCAAAAAACTGAATATTTGCAGGAGGAATTTTATGGAGAAAAAGAAACTTTTTTCCACCACTTTCTGCAAAAACAAAAAAAGATTTTTTTGACCAGCTTTATTAAAAATAGTAGTGAGACTTTGAGTAGCTGACTCCAGAAAGGAGTTTAACTATGAAGAGCTAGAAAGGAGCAAGCTGTAAGGAGAGATTTGAAGGAGAAGAGTGAGGTTACTTTGAGGATGGTGAGAGGGAGCTTTTCCAAGTATAGGGAGCAGCACTAGGAAAAAGGCAGAGTTATGTGTGGGAGAAGTATCGTAATTTCCCTCCTATTTGAACTAAAAATTAATATCCCCCCCAATTATTGATTTCTTGATACTTTAATTTCCTTCTGCTGTCCTCCATATGCCCAAATGTTCTTTTTACAGCAGTAGTTTGAGGTCTGCTTTCTCTTGTGGATGTTAAAACAGAGAGGTGCACATGAAAAGCAGCTTTAAGTCACCTGATTTCTCTGTCTCAGGAGTCCGCACCACCATTCCCCAGCTCAGCTGCTTTGGTTTGTTCTTTATTTAAAAATCTGAATTGGGAGCTCCCAATTTAGTGGATTAAGTAAAGTAAAACTTAAAAGGCTACCAGCCACCTCTGAAACACTGAATACAGTGGTAGCTTCTCTTTTGAAGTTGAACTCCTTGTGAGGTACTGGCAGCCAAAATTCAAATTACACAGTTGTGCCCCTTCCTAACTCAGTCACCAATCTTCATAAGCTGCTGGGCTGCTGTGAAGTGTTACTTTTCACATGAAAAGGAGCTGTTTTACCTTCTGTAATTTTAATCAACTGGGAGAAATCCATGCGATAATCCCGGAATGATGTAGATGAACTTGTTAGAAATTCTAATCTGTCTGGCATCAAAGGTGCAAAGACAATTCTGTCATAGAAGAGATGAGGAAAGCTTCAAGGGCTGCTTTGCAACCCAGTTTGCCTGAAAGTAACACATGTTGCTTGATGGTATTTAAAAAAAAAAAAAAAAAGAGAGAGAAATTATGCCCGTCTGTTTTTACCTCATTTTATGTTGAGATGCTGTTAACTGTTTATAGGTCTTGGTGCAAATTACCCACCAAGGGTCTGTGCATTTCATAAAATGGTTCTGAAAGTACAATAGAACATTATAGAGACATAATAAAAAGTCCTAATGGAATAAAAATGAAATTAATTCAGAGAGTTCATTAAAATAAAATAAGTGTGTGGGGTGGAGGGGAGGTATAGGATAGGAAGTTAATAAACACTGGTGCTGGGGAAACATTAAATTGTTTCGGCAATATTTTAGATGTGGACTAAGATGGATGTCTGGGGAATGCCACACACTTAGGCCCATCACAGAAAATGTACAATTGCAGTATTTGGTGCAGTGTTTGGATTTGTAAATGGCTGGTTTTGTGCAGATACAACATACCATCAAGATCAGAGTCAAGGTGGATATTTCAAATATACTTGGGTTCCAGGGGTAGGGCTTTAGAAACCAGCAATGTTATCTTAAAATCAGCTAGCCACTTCACAGGCAGCCAACATAAAGAATACAAGCCAGGTATAATGTGATCACTGTTGTTTTTGGCATTTAACAATTATGCCACTGTATTATGAACAAAGTACAAGCAATTGAAAAGCCCACATGACAACCTTCAAGAGGGAAAGTCAATCTAATATTGTGTTTGTTTGCACAGGGTATTGCTATTGCAAAGTGTCCCAGGATAAATATGCTACTAGTAGTATGTGTTTCCGTTCAGGGCTTGACCACAAGTGACACCCAAACCTAACTTCCTACAGTAGGGAGTCAGCATGAGCGATATGTCATGTAGGTGACAGCTGTCCTTCTGCAAGACTTATTTTCTTCCAGGGTTGAAGTTAAGGTGGCAGATGGATGCACTGGGCCTAATATTTTCCAAACGTACCTCCAGAGCAGTGGCCATCAAGCTAAAGCTATATAGTTGGGTTTCATCAGTGTGCCAGTGATACTCTACTCTGCATTTAGAAATGAACTCGATGTATCTGAAAATATGGGTCCTAGTTTAGATCCTTGTGGTTTGCGATATTTAAATCTCTTAGTGATTACACAGTTGTCCATCGGCACCATATGACTGCGCTTCTCTTGGAATGACTGGAACAACTAAAAGACAGTTCCAGGCACAGCACTGCCCTCTATTTGCTGAAACTATAATCCATGGTCAGTGTGTCAAATGCTACTGAGGGCCCAGCATGAACAAAATGACTAGTTGACCGCAATCCAAAACCAGCAAGAGACTTATTCGCGACCCTGAAAAGCACAGCCTAAATGCCAAAGGCTGGTACTCAAATGGGAATTATTGGTATTCCAGTGCACCTGAAGTTGAGTAGCCACTACTTTTTCAGTTCTCTTTCTCAAATGGTGTAGGTATGAGACTTGGTGGTAAGTGACAAGTACTCAAGTATGAAGAGAAGATTTCTTATCTAAAGATAGCCAGCATACTCACTAAGAGAGGTGTTGATAATACCTGTTAATAATGATACCACAGCCACACTGTGTGCTAAATAATCAAGATGATCTACAAACTGGATACAATTAACTTAGGCTTGAATAGAGACTGGGAGTGGATGGGTCATTACTTAAAGTAAAACCATTTCCCCATGTTATTTCTCCCCCCCCCCCCACTGTTCCTCAGATGTTCTTATTAAATGCTGGAAATGGCCCACCTTGAATATCACCACAAAAGTTTTTCTTTCCTTCCCCCCCCCCCCCCTTCCTGCTGGTAATAGCTCATCTTAAGTGATCACTCTCCTTACAGTGTGTATGATAAAACCCAATGTTTCACGTTCTCTATGTGTGTATATAAATCTCCCCACTGTATTTTCCACCGAATGCATCCGATGAAGTGAGCTGTAGCTCACGAAAGCTTATGCTCAAATAAATTTGTTAGTCTCTATGGTGCCACAAGTACTCCTATCCTTTTCAGAGAGGCATTTTACATTTTATGCCCTGAAAAAGCTGCTTAACTTTATCTGAGTAGTCCCAGTCAAGTCAATTGGATTGGTCATATGTTTAAAGTTAGGCACATGATTTAGTAGCCATTAAGGCCCTGATTTAGTGTATCTTCAATCTCTTTAGGTTAGTTTCTCCGTTCATTCATTCTCCCAACATATAACCTCCCCTTACGGAACCATCTTCCATTCACGCCATTGCCAAACACGTAACAAACACAAAGGAAGAACTCTTCTTTTCTTCCCCTCAACTCAAACAAACCACAAAAAGCAGACACAAAAGGTGGCAGGGGAAATTCTTTGTTGTGAAAATGGTAAGTTTCATTTACTCCCTCAAATACACCCCCCCGAAGAATCAACAAAACAAAGACAATCAAGGAGAAGTCACTATCCTGACACAAAAGTCAAAAAAGCAGCCAGAAAAGACACTCTTCTAAACAAATGCTCTAAATAGTAATCAAAACAAAGACCAAAAATAATGATGAATGTGCACACACCAACTTGCTCCAAAAATATCCACAACCAGCATGGATGGGAGTGAGCAGGGAATGAAAAGAAATGGTGACATGAAGCACCTGCTGAGTACAATGTTCTGCTCACCTCACAAATAGCTGGTGCCCTTAGGCTGTCCTCTCCAGACAAAGGGGCTGACTTTATGCTGCAGCACCAGCCATAACAGAGGCAGGTGTTCCTTTCTTCCGGTCCCTAGGCAAAGGGCAAAAGTGTAATGTTAGCATGAAATGTAACACTATGTAGCTGTAGAAATTCAACAAAGCAAAATTGAGCTGTGATATCACTGAGATTTTAAAAACAGAAATATTTCATTACTCATGTCATGTAAAACAAGTTAATGGGAGCTGCCTGTTTTCGGGGGAGGGAGGTATGGTGAGGGGCTAAAAGTTGTGATTCACTAGTCTTCTCAGTTAAGCTGCTGTATTCATTCAAGAAAGATTGTTTAAACACAGAATAATGACATATGCTCCATGAAGGGATTATCTCTCTGCTCTCGGTGAAATAAAAAGATCAGTTCAGTGAGTGCTCCTCTGAGTTGGTGGCAATATCGTGCAGGTACAGTACAGTGTAATGTATTCAAACCATTCTGAGATGCTTTGGAATGTTACTGAAGGTTCTGAGTGTCCACTCCGGGAATCATGCCATTAGGTTGTTCTGGGTTCTGCTCAAACCAGGTCCTTCAGTCCTCAGCCCAGCAGAGTCTGGCATTGTTGCAGAAGTGACAGAACTTGGCCAAGGGCTTCTGCTTCCACACCAGGAAGCTGATTTATAATGGCAGTCTGCTCTACATCAATGATGTGACTCAGGAAAAGCAGTGATCTTGTGACCAGTGTGAAATGGGCCTGATGATGCCCTACTGGAGGACAGGAATGTTCAGTGGAAGGTATATGGAGGGAAAGGGCATAAAAAATGCACCCCTAACCTCCCTTTCTGAAAGCATGGGATTAGAGACCCAGTTCCTACATTGCTGCAGTTCCTAAATCCTGTTTTCTTCCCATAGAAGGGTAGAATTAGTTCATGGAGTAATGGGGCAGGGAGTTGGAAGTTCAGGGAGACCAACCCGGACGAGATGTTATCTGCCATCTTGTTTATGGTTTTCTTTACTGACGAACAGATTTGCAAGCATGAACGGACAGTGAAGTGTACCTTTCAGCTGCCATGGGGTGTCTTGAAACCTAGAATCAATGAAACCTAGAATCATTTTCAGGGATGCCAAAAATTTCTGTTGTCAAAACCGTGAGCGTTCAGTCCTGAAGCAGCTTTTCAGCTTCAGATACTAGGAAAATAAAGTCTCCAGGCAGGTAAAGAACTGGATATACTGTGAAACTATATCAGGGGCCTGACCTTTACCATCTGCTGCACTATCAGTTGAAATGGAAAGTAGCAGGAAGGTAGTCAGTCTCCTCTGGTGTTTTTTTCTTATCATTTTTATTTTTAAAACCTGTCTACTTTATACACTGGGGAACAGCCAGAATATCTCCAACCCTTGTCTTTGTCATTCTAGCAATCCTAAATATTCCTGAAATATACTGTCAAATACACAAGTGACATTCCATGTCCACATAAAGTGAATAGAATAGAACGATATGCCAAAATAAGACATTAGGAGACCCATTTTGCTGCAAAAGTTGCTGCTGTTCTGATTTTTCTTTGTTTGTAATGCTCTCTTACCATTACATCTGATTATTTCACAATTGCTAATATATTTTTCCTCATAACATCCTGTAGGGTAGGGTTCTGCTGTTGTTCCCATTTTACAGATGGGGAACTGAGGTACATTGAGACTGTGACTTGCCCAGGGTCACATAAGATGTCTGTGGCAGAGCAAGGAACTGATCCATGTGTCCCTACTGCCCAAACCACTCAACCAGCCTTCTTTTCTGTGTTCATAATGTTGTTCTCCAGACTCTCCATATGACTTTTGCGACAAAATAAATTTTTGCACCTATAATGTAGAACTGACTAGAGCATCTACAAATGTCATCAGAACCACCTGATGATTTATTAGCAATTCTCTCTTAATATGAAATTATTGTAGCAAGATTATAAGAAAGATTATTAGAAATGTCTTTCTCTCAGAGAAAGAGCAGAAAAAACAAGGTCAGTCTAGGGGTTCACAAACAAGTGGGCTAGTAAACAGACACTTCCACTGATAGTGTTTGCATCTCACTTCTCTATCATTTTGTATGAAAGAGGCTACAAAATAAAAGCCCAGTCCTGTGAACACTTGCCATTTGGCATACTGCTTACTCCATTGTCTTCAGCTTTATACAATAGACAAAGCCTATTGAAGTCAATGGGATTACTCTCAGAAGTAAACACTTGGTAGATTGGGGATCTAAAGTAATAATGTACTATACTGTCTGTAATCTTATTCCGGTGAATGTTAACTTCAAAATTTCTCTCCAAGAAAAATCCTACATAAAGTAGTACTTTAGCTTTAATGTCATATGTTTATTTTGATAAATATTATAGAAATATGTATTATAATAAATTTCTATAAATTTATTGAATTGCATATATTTGTTGTGCTGATATTACTGGTTTAAATCTTGAACAGTAACACATGGTAGCTGCTGTTGGAGTATCAGAAAAATCCCAAGTCTTGTCACATCAATCACCTCTGGGATATTTATGGGTAAATTACTACTGTCACTGCAATACAACATTCTAGCTCAACATATGTGCATATAGACCATTTGTATTTTGTACTGATAGGAATCTCAGTTTGGGGCCTGAATGGAGTGTGAGATAGGTTCAATGAATGTAATGCATAGATGTATAGTACATTTGTATACTGTCTGCATAATGCTGGTGTACTGATGTTACAGTCAGAGTTGATATATAAGGTGTCTATATGCAAGCTCTATTTTCAACTAATTATAAATGGCAAAAATAGTTCTTTGAGATCGAAACTTGCTGTACTTGGGGTCAATAAAGCTCATTTTCCAATCATCTCCCTTTCAGTTTTATTTAAAAACATTTTTTGGCTTATTTTCACTTAGTGAGAGGTAGAATTTGAAAAAATTTTGTGACCATTCCTTCCACTTAGATCATTTTTTTTAAATATTTGTTTTAAAAACTGAACTCAGCATACCATAAATCCTTGAGGATTAATGCTATGGCTAGTTGGCAGGGATGGGGGGAAGCCATTGTTAGGAGATATAAGAATGCAAAGTTCAGTGTTTTCATAAAGTTACATCAATGAGAAGTTGTTTTGACCAAGAATATTTGTTACAAGATGACTATCAAATATTCATCACTTGTATGCATTTTAATTTTAATATTATTTTTTTTCTCATTTAACCCCCTAAATTCTAAGGGCCTGACTCTTGTTCGCATACCTTTTTTTGCAAGAAATTAATGGGACTATTTGTTGGGGGAGGGATAGTTCAGTGGTTTGAGCATTGGCCTGCTAAACCTATGGTTGTAAATTCAATCCTTGTGGGGGTCATTTAGGGATCTGGGGCAAAAATTGGGGATTGGTCCTGCTTTGAGCAAGGGGTTGGACTAGATGACTTCCTGAGGTCCCTTCCAACCCTGATAGTCTATGAACTCAACATGAGTAAGGGTGGCAGAATCAAGACCAGAGAAAATACAAGATAAATAAGTTAATATTTCTCAATCCCATCAGGGTCACCTCAGAATTAGGAAGTTTAGAGTACGTTGGAAATAATTAAGCAGCAGAATTCTGAATTAGCTTTGATTAATGAAGAGAATGTCATGGCACCTCCAGAAACCTGGAATGCTACTCTGCTATTATGTAATCCATGTCCTTTAATTGTTCCATTTGGGGACCATTTCTGCATGATTGTTGTCCCCAAACTATTTATAAACTGTTTCTAGCAGCGTTCAGTATTCTGCTGAAGATGGTTTGGGATTCCTTAGAAATTTTCTTATTACATTTTTTTTTGTTTTGTTTTTAAATCTGTTGCCTTTAACCACTATTTTTGAAAGTATCAGAATCAACCTAAACTTTTATCATCTTTTGTCTCATTTACACAACATATGACAAATCTCCATAATTTCACTAAGACAAAACAGACAATAGGACTAGTTGTGCTGAAAATCAAGCATGTACATAAGTGCTTTGCTGAACTGTAGCTTAATATGCAATGTAGATGATTATGTATAATAATATTTTGCACTTAGTCTATCCAAAGATCTTTACAAGCCCCATTTTATGTATATGATAAAGGAGGCACAGATCCATGGATGCATGTGGAACAGGGATTCAACCTTAAGCTCCCTGGGTAAATATACTTGGCCTTCACTCAGAACAGTAACATGAACCCTTGTAAGCCATGAGTGGGCATTCAATAAGGATTGTGGAATAATCAAGTCATTTGCATGTGAAATCTATTATATCTGTTTAAAACCAATAACATAATGGTGTAGGGGCCAGAGAGAAAGAACTGGTAGGGGAAGACAGTAGAGGGAAACAGATGAGAGAAATATAGGGGAAGAGGTGGAGGAGAAAACAAGGAGCATCAAAAATGTCTTCGTTCTTGACATCAGTAGATCTAAGGCTGGCCCCATCAGTTAAAAACTTTTCTTTTTCTGATCAGTTTAATTTCAACATGAGTTCTCTCAACTTTCCAGCTGGTGAGATTATCTGTTTTATTGTAAGTGCTGTGCATTCATGTTGGGGACACATTGACCAGTGTTGTCTTTTAGTCCCTTCCTAAGGAATGGTGTTGAATCTCCAGGACCCACTGGTAGTGGTTGAGACACATTTGATATTGTCTCACAGGATCTCAGGACCCAACTACTTGATAAGAGGCCAGGAGGAATGGCATAGCTGACTGGTCCATCATGGTTGCCATCCTGTGAAGCCAGAGCTGACTGGTCCATCATGGCTACCATAGCTTTGGAGAGTTAGGACCACGGACTGGATCTTATTGAGCTAAATCCTGATGATATCAACTAGTGACTTGATCCTTGTGTTCTAAAAGGAAGTATTTCCATGATGAGTTTATATTTTTGGTGCTTGGGTGTGGATGGGAGACTATCTTCAAGTGAAATTTTGTTAATAGCTGGGATATCAAAGCTCAAACTCCTGGAAAAAAGTATAGTAATACGTCTTATGATTAAAGTACAAATATTTATTTTATAAATGTTTTTACATTGTTAAGTTGTGGGCTTCTGTTTAGAACTATCTAATCAGTTGCAAAGGGACAAGTAAAATTCCCAGCATTCTAAGGAAGTAATCTTTTGTCTTTTCATTCCTGTTTTTCGAATTTGGAAAAAATCCAATAGATTATAGAGACCCTTATGTATTGCTGAAAATGTATATGCAGTACTCTGGACTGCATCCAACAGTTGAGAGTTTTTTGTCAGTAAATAGTGCTGTGAAAGAGTGCCCCCCCAAATTCACAAGAGGATCTGTACATACAGTGCTGAAGGGCCTCCACACTGTTATAGCTGAAGTACAATACCTCTTTAGTTTTTCAAATAAAATTGCAGGTGACTTGATTATGGTGTATAAATACTTTTATGGGGAGAAAATAACAAATACTAATGAGCTCTTTAATCGAGCAGAGAAATGCATAATAAGAATCAGTGGCGGGAAGCTGAAACCAGGCAAATTGGAATTGGAAATCAGGCATACATTTTTAACGGTGAGGGTGATTAATCCCTGGAACAAACTACAAGGGAAGTGGTGGATTCTCAATCTCTTGGCGTCTTCAAATCAAGACTGGGTGCCTTTCTGGAAAAGAGATGCTTTAGTCAATTACAACTTGTGTTTGAATAATCTGTAACTTACTGGGCTCAGTACACAGATAAGTAGGTGAAATTCAATGGCGTGTAATATACAAGAGGTCAGACTCAATGACTTCTGACTTTAAACTCTGTATTTTCACTTGAAGAAAGAACAGTTACTTACCTTACAGTAACTGTGGTTTTTCGAGGTGGTCTAGACAGTGTGGATCCCATGCCCTATCCTCCATCCCCACTTTCAAAGCCCTTGGCAACCTTGGGGTTAGAATTCCAAGGGAACTGAAGTAGGCCTGTGGCTTCCCCAACCTTTCTGTCCTCGTACAAGAGCACGAGGAGACACAGGGCACATGGGTGGTCCTAGCATGCACTGCTCTTCAGAATTCTTTGCTCTGATGTGTATGAAGCGGATGCACACCTACAGTGGGATCCACACTGCTTCTTGGATAACCACAGTTATTGTAGAATTAATAATCATTCTGTATTCCAGAACAGTATCCAAAAAAGTTTTCATATGCAATTTTGGCGGAGCCTCAGCTTTTACCTCTTTGGTTAAATTTTCATCTCAGTATAATGCGTGCTGGCACTTTTTACTGTGATCTAAAAACATTAATGTATTATCTAAGCATATTTGTATAATATTTTACCCTTAAGAAGCCAAATAGTCAGTTCCTTAATTATTGCATAAAATATCAAGATACAAAATATCCTCAATTAAACTGACCAAATGTTGAAAAGTAGCTATATCTAGGGCTATATCATTTCCAGGGTTTAACAGTTACATGACAAAATAGTTTAAGCATAAAACAGCTTGCATGGAATACAATATAGTCTCTTGCATTGCAAGAAATCTATTTCTAGATCTGATGAAGATCTTAATTGATTTTAATTCACCTTTATTTTTTAAGAGTAAAATGGAGCTCCCTTCACAAGTCAATGCCAATACTAAATACATTATTCAGTGATCTTATCTCCATGTTGTTTGGCTCCAGAAGATGTATAAAGAGCAGGTCAATATCTGTCTAGGCTGATGCTTTCATGGGGACAAAACCACATGTTGACATTTATTATCTTTCTTACCGAGTGATTATTGTGAATGGGCAACCAGGTTTTTACTGGCTTTGAAGCGATATTGGAATTTGGCTCTTTCCTCTTTAAGAAGGAAAGATTTTCATGTTTCCAGAATTTGAGAGGAAATATAGATCATAACTTTCATTGAAATGCCATTATACTGGAGATGGAATAGATTAATAATGTTGGTGAAACAGTCCATCGCTCATTTCCAGAAGAGTGAACTACGATTCAGTTGAGTTTACGTTGAGTTTTCCAAAGCGTGGAGCTATCACTGTTTTGTCCCACATTATCAATGTATGGATTCCATATGAGTGTGTGTGTGTTTGTTTGTTTTCCCAGCTGAAATAAAGATCTGTTTTAAATACTACCATGGTATTAGTGGAGCCCTGCGAGCTACTACCCCATGTATCACTGTGAAAAACCCTGCTGTGATGGTAAGTTGAGCCTTTATATCAGTTTGTAATTTATCTGTAAAGAGATGATTTAACCTGTCAGTCACACGTACTTGATTTCAACTTCAATCTCCTAGTTTTGCCATTAACTGGGATTTTTGTGATTTTTACTTGATGCAATCCAGTTGTATTATAGGCTGCATAGAAGTGATGACTCTTGTTAAGGTTGCTCAATACTTTTCATTATAAGACTTTTTTTTTTCAATTGCTTATAACTTTGACAAACTTTAACTAGTTGGGCTGAGATTTTTCATGCTGTGTATCTACCTCAGGCTGAATCTTTTTAGAAAGTATGAGCCAAAACAGGTTTAACTCTTCCTCAGAATTAGGTTAGGAAATGCATATATTTAGCATGGGCAAAACAGTTGTTTTGTTGAGAAGCACAATGACTTGAAATTTAGCAGAAGTGCCTTTTTGCCATCCCCGTAGAAATCCACAGAAATTTGGCCAAGTCATGAGCCTTTGAAAATCTCAGTTCACACATGCTCAGTAGAAGGGGGGACTGGGATGTGGAGCCGAATATGGGAGGGCTGAGACTGGGACAATGAGTTGGGTTTGGAGGGGGCTGGGATAAGTGGTCAGTGAGGACTGGGTCAAGGATAGGTAGAGGGACCAGGGGAAGAAGTGGGGAGGGGGAGACAAGGCCGAAGGGTCTGTAATTACTAAAGCATGTTCCCTTTTGAACTTGGAGTAGAACCCAGGATTCGTTCATCTTAGTAAAAAGAAAAGGAGTACTTGTGGCACCTTAGAGACTAACAAATTTATTTGAGCATAAGATTTCGTGAGCTACAGCTCACTTCATCGGATGCATTCAGTGGAAAATATAGTGGGAAGATTTATATACATAGAGAACATTAAACAATGAGTGTTACCATACACACTGTAACGGGAGTGATCACTTAAGGTGAGCTATTACCAGCAGGGGAGAAAAAACTTTTTGTAGTGATAATCAAGGTGGGCCGTTTCCAGCAGTTGACAAGAACGTCTGAGGAATGGTGGGGGGAGGAGAGGGACGGAGCAATGCCCCTCTGCCCTGTACATTGGTCAAACTGGACAATCTCTACGTAAAAGAATAAATAGACACGAATCAGACGTCAAGAATTATAACGTTCAATAACCAGTCGGAGAACACTTCAATCTCTTTGGTCACTTGATTAGAGACCTAAAAGTTGCAATTATTCAACAAAAAAACTTCAAAAACAGACTCCAACGAGAGACTGCTGAATTGGAATTAATTTGCAAACTGGATACAATTAATTTAGGCTTGAATAAAGACTGGGAGTGGATGGGTCATTACACAAAGTAAAACTATTTCCCCATGTTTATTCCCCCCCTTCCCTGCTGTTCCTCAAACGTTCTTGTCAACTGCTGGAAAGGGCCCACCTTGATTATTGCTACAAAAGGTTTTTTCCCCCACTCTCCTGCTGGTAATAGCTCACCTTAAGTGATCACTTTCATTACAGTGTGTGTATGGTAACACCCATGGTTTCATGTTCTCTATGTATATAAATCTCTCCTCTGTTTTTTCCACCAAATGAATCCGATGAAGTGAGCTGTAGCTCATGAAAGCTTATGCTCTAATAAATTTGTTAGTCTCTAAGATGCCACAAGTACTCCTTTTCTTTTTGCGAATACAGACTAACACGGCTGCTACTCTGAAACCTGTTCATCTTAGTATTAAATTTTCCTGTCTTTAAATTATCTGTTCAGCCCACTGGCAAATGTTTGCCTTATCTTCCTCTAGAGTCTGGCCTGCATAGAGGATGACAACCTACTATTACTATCACTTTTTTTAAGTCTGCAACCTCTTAATTTAAAATTACATGGAAAAAGCTACATTATGTTCTCAGTTGTAATTTGTGCACTGCTATTGAAATCTAATGGGAGTACACTGTTGCAACTAGAGAAGTTATTTGAAGATAATAGGACTGCACAGGTGTAGACTAGGGGAACAGTTTGTTCTTCAGTATCTCTGTGCAAGAGATGAAGACAGCCCAATTTCACTTTCAGATTCTAAATTGAGATTGAAAACCTGGTTAGTTAGAAATTTTTTTCTTGTGAACTATGCACACCGAACACAGAAGAGAAGACACGTTAAACTTGGAACCTCCATAACACCATTGTTAGTCACTGCACATAACTGAACTGTATTTCGGTCCAGTCAGATTTACATAATTTTTGGCCACACACAACTATATAACTAAGCAAAACGCACTAAATTGAGTTTTCATTTGTAGATTACGTATTTAATCAAAATACAGAGAACTCTCTTGAGATGTACCCAATAATCAACATTAAATGCTTTTTGGGACAGAAAACAAGGGGTTTAAAAGAAAACAAAAAGGAGCCTATTTAATGTCACTTGGTAGTAAGCGGATGCAATTGTATTAAATCCAGTGTGAAGTCATTTGGTGAATGTAATTTTTCTCTTAAGTAGGACCTTCTGTTAATTGGTTGTTAAGTGAGTTTGCTGTTGTACAGCATGGACAGAAAATCCTTAACAACAGAATAGGAAATATGGGAGAATCCCATAGAGCATACATCTAAACACACTGAACTGTTTGATAATATTTTGGGAACTGCATGGCTTGAGCCTAATCCTGCAAGGTGCTAAGCATCTTCAATGGGACTTTAAAGTCTTCAGCATCTTGCAGAGCAGCAGTTGGCACCTTTCAAGATCAAGACAGTCAGTGCTATCACATGCATGTTTTTTGCATGCGTCTTGAATAAACTCTGCTCTAGCAAGTTGTTTGTTGCGATAGTAAGCAATTCTTGATGCTCATTTGTTTGGCGATATCTACAATTCAATGCACATCCTGCTTACAGCTATTTCATAGCTATGCTGACGTAACAAACTGAAAAGACTAGCCATGATTCTATGTGCATGCTGAGTTATTTCCTGTGGAGAGATGTACTAAGGAGAAACATTGAATGGCTTCCTTCAATCTGAACCTCCATATATATGTAAAACTTACCTTTTCTGAGTTTGGGTTTACCCATATCTCAAGCTTGAGATGACTAAAACTCCAATTTATTGGACTGTTAATTACTTATTAAAAGTAGGTAGAACTAATGAGAGTTGCCCACTGATTAAAATGGAAATTACAAGGGTAGATGGAAAAATTCCTGATAATACCTGAAAATAATTGAATTCTCATGACTACTCCTTAAGCATCTTGTAGTGCAGTAGATTTAGATTTTCTTCTCAACATCAAACTACTTATCCTAGTGCTGAACACACTCTTGTGAAATACTGACTATTTAAACTAAAAAGTTTTAATCGTTTAAAATAATAATTCAGTTCTGTTAAATAAATGCATTATTATATGCACTGCAAGGCTTCCCAACTTTGTATTATACTTATTTCAGTTTATCACTCTATCCAGTTTACATAATATTCCACAGTACATTTTGTTAATTTATTTAGTAATATAATGTGTAGCCAGATAATCCTCTGGTGATTGTACAGTTGAGGATACTGAAAGTTGTAATTTATTCCATTTCATTAGTATTTTCTTGATCTTGCACTCCTTTTTAAGGAGGTCTGTACAGTGTGGGTATATACAATGAATAGGTGAAAGATGTGGGTATTCAAGATTGTATTTCATTGTCATTGTATTAGATTATATGCCAGCAAAGTGCCAGCTTTGATGTAAATTCCATTGCAGTGAAGCTGCTGTAACATTGATGTATTTTTACTTTTATAATAATTGAATTCAATGGAGACATTTTTTCTGTTTAAAAAAAAAAAGTATCATGTGGATAGTTTGTTGCCATGATTTATTAGTATGATGATGTGGTCTTATCTGATGGAATGACTCCCCAGAAAAAATACACACAGAATCAGT
Organism: Dermochelys coriacea; assembly: GCF_009764565.3. Taxonomy (NCBI): domain Eukaryota; kingdom Metazoa; phylum Chordata; order Testudines; family Dermochelyidae; genus Dermochelys; species Dermochelys coriacea. The sequence goes on along the minus strand of NC_050078.2, from coordinate 57,394,557 downwards.
GAGGACTTTTTCTTAATGAAGAATGTTTGGAACAAGAAATCAGTATAAGTTAACAGCCCCCCCCCCCCAAAACCCCCCGAAAACTCCACAGTTCTTATGACTCTTGGTGTTCAGCCCAAATGTTCCAAAGATATGCCCCTGTCTGCTTTCCAAGCACCTTTGCAAAGGATAGAGGAAGCCGAGATGGAGTTAACCCATTGTCCGTGGAAGACCAGGTCATTTTGCTGCATGGTGTCACGTGACTTACCCATATGAAGTCATTTGGAATAACAGTTTCATAGTCAATAGGCACGTGACAGAATGCAGAACACTATATTGAGAAATGTTATTGCATGAGAAACGGTGAATCATGAATATTGTACTTATGCAAAATGAAATATGCTGAGATGTGAACAATGTAATTTTCTGTCACTGTGCATCCTTTCTGAAGAGACTCAAGGCCAAAGGAGACCTCAGACATGATTTTCATCACTTTTTCTTTCACTGCTGTTTCTTCATCTTTGCTACATATTCTGCTAAATGTTAGAATTTTGCTAATGAGGAAATTCTTGACTTCAGATGCTGATTAATTCTCACCACTTAGTCTTGTTTTGTTTTTTGCGCTGCTTTAGTGTGCAGATACATTCCATGATGATTGGCATGGCAGTCAGATTAACAGATGAGATGGCAATATTTGTTTGTTTAAAAAAAAACGTGAAAAGACCGCCATTACACTTTTTATATTAAGGCGAAGCCGAGTTTCTTCACAGATTAAAGATGTTAAGGCCAGCAGAGGGTATTACAATCATGTAGTCTGAATTCCTAGATGCTGAACCTCATCCAGTAACTCCTATATCAAGCCTGTCACTTCTTCTTTTTGAGTAATAACTTCATTTTTAGAAAGCTATCCAGTCTTGATGTAAAGAGGTGTCTTATCTTTCATAGATTTAATATATGGCTAAATGCAGCCAGACTGCAGTATCTTTCTCAGTGTTTTACACCCCAACTATGATTTATATTCTTGGAAACAGACCACTTAATAGTTTTTCTATTGTGTATCTTTTTGTATACCCTTCATTTACATGCATATATCCTCAACATATTTTTCTCTTTTTAAATATAAAATCACATTGGTAATACTCTATTTTATTAGAGATGCATAACCCCGGTGTACACCCTAGTGTGTCCAGGTATCAAGCTTTATCAGACTTACATTCTGGTAAGCATTTCCACAGGTTGACTTCACCTTATCCTAACAATTCATTCTCTTTTCTCTGCTGGATGAGAGTACTGAGTCCTCCTTTTGGAACCATTTGTCCTGAAACACAAACCCTATATTTTAAATTGATTCGAAAAGTAAGAGTATGTCTTACACTGAAGTTAGGAGCATGCCTCCTAGTGTGGATAGACAGACTTGTGCTAGCTCCTCTCAAGCTAGTGCGCTAAAAATAGTAGTATGGATGTGGCGGCACAGGGAGTGGCATGGGTTAGCCATCTAAGCTCAGACTTAGGAGGTCATGTGGCTTGGATTTAGGGGGCAGCTCAGACTAGCCACCCATGTTGCAACATCCACACTGCTGTTTTTAGTGCACTATCTTGAGTGGAGCTAGCACAAGTCTCTCTACCCGGTCTGGGAGGCTCCCTCCCAACTGCAGTGTAGACATACCCTAATAGTCCATGATTTCTGATGGGTTGTTTAGCTGGATAACATGTCATTCTTGGGGAAAAAAGACAAGCTCCTCCTACTGATGCGTTTGCAAAAACTCCACTTGTGAAGGAGGCAATGGGGCAGATTTATTTCTAAGAAGTGAAACTTACAAAAACAAACAAAGCTTTTATCAGGGAAAGTAGAAATAAACCTCAGTAAAAGTTTCCCAAGTATGAGCATGGCTTTCAGATCAATGCCACACTTAGAAATCTGATGTGCCTTATTTTGTCACATAGATGTTAAATATTTTGATAGTTTTCTCTTTTGATTGCCCTCTGTGAGCCATGTATTTTGTCTTTAGGTAATAAATGGTACATGGAACTACTTACTGCACAGTGTCTGTGATTAGTTCATGCTTATGAATAAAATGCCAATTTGCGCTATTGATTTTTTGAGAAGACACAAAAACTTATGAGGAAGAAGAGCTTTTGCTTTCTTCAGTTAATACCCTCCATACACTTAATAATAATGCATTATGTATGTTCAGAATATTCTCAGTATTGCAATATTGACCCTACATAGCACAGACAGTTGTCAGTATTTACGAAATTCCAGGGAATTTGGGGTGGATGGAAACAAGTACTGGTGTCTTCAGATTATAGCTTTGTCTATGGGTAATATTTTTCTCCTGAGTACTTCATAACCATCCTCATGAACATACAAAAACAAATGAAAAATGCCATGATATGCTTCATTTTTTTTCTCCCTCTTTAGATAGGGGTGGAAGGTATGGATGAAGGTGCTTCTGCAACTCAACAATCTCGGAAACTAGTCAGCTTTGCATTGTCAGGTAAGATTTCAGAAGTCTCCAAGAAATTTTCAGTGTGCCCAAGGGAACATCCATCTCGGACTGAGTAGTGGTAAAGCTAGCTTTTCTGCCCATAGAAAAGGGCTAGTGGAATGCAAGTTAGTCCCATTGCTTTGAGAGATGGACAGAATACCAAAACAACAAGGGTTGTAAATAGTGAAATCTTTCTGAACACTTTCCCCCCCCCCCCCGTTAGTAACAGAGAAAAGGAAGTGAAATCTTACTCCTGTTGATTAGTGCTTACTCTATATGTGGTCTCATGAGAGTAAAGTATCTCAATGTGAACAAAGGTGGTAGAAGCTGGTCCCTAAATCTTGAAGAACAGACAACAAAAACTTTGAGGAGATTTCTCTCTCTCTGTAGGATAGAACACACTAAAGCTGCCTTTTAGAATGGTTTTGTAGCAATTAATTGGGAAAAACACAAGAGAGCCTATAGAAAATAAATATGATTCTTATAAAACCTTATAGAGTGTAACAGAGTTCTAGCTCAGCTGCAAGAATTGTATGGTTGATTTAAAAATTTTATAGAATGGCAAATTTAATAAAATTTTTCCATAAAGGTGCTGCGTCTGGGGAAAGGTAGTATGTTTTTTAAGTGTTTGGGCTTTTTTGTGTGGAGAAGGAGATACTTCTACCTTGTAAACAGAATTTGGCATGGTAGTGTCTTTGTGTGAATGATATTGCCCTCCAGGGCTGGCTGCAGAGAGGATCAGGGACCTAACTAATGTTGACAAAGGAGGTCTCTTTTTGTCTTAAGTGCAAGAAGTTTCTACTTTTGGGGGTGAAAGATTAGTCACGGTACCCTGTATGAATGTGATTATAGAGAGAGATCAGTAGTGACTCCACTACTGCAATTTACACTTAAATCATAGCCAAAATCCCTCTGTTTCATACTTTAGTGATTGCATTACTCTCCAATGTGGGTATAATATCGCTTCAGAGGACAGTTGAATTTACTATGTAATGTTTTGATGAAATATCCACTTTTGCAGAGGATTGTATCTCCTACAGAAGAAGTGACCCACAAGTAGGAGATATGAGACTGATCTAGCTAGGAGGCAGAAAAGTGGCATAAAGGGGGGGTCTAGCTCTACAACGAATATATGCAACAGTGATTAGCCACAGGACCCATCATTTGCAGTGTGTACAGTCCATCTCTTACTACAGATGGCACGCTGCTAGGTATTCATAGGGGTTTGGTGGTACAATGAAATGTCACGTGTTCAGGAACTAGTTGATTGCCATATGTGGAGTCAGAAAAGAATATTCCAACAGGTCAGATTGGCAGCAACTCTGGGGATTTTTCTGTCCTCTCCAGGATGCGGTGCAAGTTTCTTGTCAGGATCATCTAGGTTCATCTCACTTAATCAGTTTCCTCCCATTTCAGGGGCCTTGAGATTGGTCCATCTTGGTCCTTCCTATCCTCTGCCTGTGGCACATAGTAACTTAGTTTCCTGAGGGCTGTGATACCTTGGACTAATTTCTGTTGCTGGGTTTAGTGTGGGGATACTCGTAGCCTGTGCTACATAGGTGGTCCGACTAGATGATCTGGCAGACCAGAGAAAATATCCTTTTAAAATTACAGGAATAACTTTCACTACTGGTTGCCCTAATGTAGGACTCTCTCAGAGGAAAGGAAAAATCAAGTTGTCGTTTGAAGAATTCTGTAATTACACTTACAAATGATAATTGTGAACACAAATGACATTAAAATGCGTTCTAAATTGTATGCTACATCTCATGATCTAAGGAGGAAGGTCAGTTATAATAGCAAAACCTGGAGAAGAAGAGATGGAATGGAAAAAAATTAAAATAGCAATTGGACATCTCTAGCACAAGATAGAAGTTTAGTTGCACTACACCTTTTCACTATAATCTTTAGCATGTGTCAGTTTGGTCATGATGAAAACTGTCCCCACCCATGGAACATGAACTCTTTTTGTAAAAGTTTAATTCCATGATTGAACACTCAGTGAAGCTGAAGTGAATGAAACTGTGTTTTAAGGCCAGAAGGGATCACTAGATTATCTAGCCTGACTTCCTGTGTATCCACATCTTTCCCTCTCATTTGAGTTGAAAACTCAGCCTTTAGCTCCAGCAATTGAAGTAATTACAAATGGTGGCATTTTGTTTTGCTCATTTTAATGTTTCAGAACTTAAAGTTTCTATTAGTGAAGTCCCTCTAGGACAGATCTCTGAATATGCCACCTATTGTTCTCAAAATAGCTGCTCAGTGGAGCATCTAACTTGCATGTATGGGAATGGTGGGGAGGAGCTGTCTTCATCAATTCACTCGCTGAGAATGGCCTTTTCCCCTCAGTCTGCCGCAATGCTGTGATCCATTCTTGATCTGCTAACACTCCCTTCAGAGATGAACATGGATAAATATAACATTTCAACTGGCTTGACCCTGTGTGGTGCTAACTAAGCAACTGTCCATTCATAAATACCTTTACTGCTCATCAGCACTCTGGTTACCAAGCAAGGAAAGCAGTCTGCCAAAAAAGACATACTTAGGTCCTGCACTGTCTCCAGGGGATAGTCAAAACAGGTGCACGGTCAGGGTAGATTTGTCCTTGCACTTCTGCTAGCAACAGAGCATGGAAACAACAATCTTGTTTGGGCAGACTGACTGGGAAAAGCAGGTCTACGACTTCTGCTTTGGTGTGAAACTAACATTGTTTAATCATGAAACAAATTTTGGCTACAGGCTGAGAAGTCATTTTCCTTGATGAGTGTGTGAACAAAACTTGAGCACAAATATTTGGGGAAAACATTGAATAGAAAACAAAGTTGCAAATAATATTCCTCACTGTGCTCCCATCTTGCCTTACCGACTTTGTTTTAAAGGTCTGGTTTTAATCTTCCTTTTATGGAGGTGCCTTTCATGTTGTTTTTTTTTTAAAGCCTGCTCTTTTTCATTCTCCAATCTTTTCTAAGAGCACTTTAACTATGTTCAGATAAACCCATTTCAAAATGCTGGTCTTTAAAGATGATGAAAGGATAGGTTGTTTACATAAAGAGATCTCTAAAATTAGTTGGGAATACTTAGAAAGCTGAGTGGTTGAACCTCCCTAACCATTGCTGTTTATAGGCCATGACAGTGCATGTCAGAAAGCATTAGCGATATAGTGCAGTACATTATTATATTAATATATCAATGTAAAATTGGATCACATGATGAAATAATATATCTGCCTTAGGCTGTAGGATCCTGCATGTTCTTAATTTTAAATTATTCTGAATACACACTGAGATTACGTTCCGTGGATATATTTTAAAAAGTTGGGGAAAACATTAAAGTCTCTCTTGCTTGCTGATGAGTTCTTGTCTCTTTATGCATGAATTGCTTTTCATGGTAACAATTTACAAAGAGGCATACAGGGCTTCTTCGTTCACAAGCATAACTGTGCTTCTGCCTGGAGAAGGAGAGTGTTTAACTGGTTCAAATGAGAAGTGCATGATAGAGAACTGTCGTGTTCTTTCTCTGTCATTTCAATTATGAAGAAATTGCCCTTAAAAGGGTTTAGTTTGTATTTTATGATATTTCCTATATACTATTTTTAGTGTCCTCACCCTCAACTGTAACTTTTGATCATAAGGTTGGGGTTTTTAGGTTGAATCCAAATTCAGGGTCTCATTTTAGTACAGCAACCTTTTTCTGAGTGTGCAAAAACTACCTACAAAATTTCATATCTGATCTTGTGTGGGCCAGCTTCACTGAGGTTGGAGACTGCACACTACATGCTAGGATAGCTCATGAAGAAGGACCCAGAAATCTGTGGCTTCAGGGAACTGGAAAAGAAAAATACTTTGAAAGTTAATTTTAAAATCAATTATTGTATTGAAAGTGCCCCTCTTACCCTGGCTATTTGAGGCTTATGGCCCCAGCATTTAAGCAGGTACTGAGGATATGAACAAAAGTTCTTCTGGCAGGTGAGCATCAGTGTAAGTTCCTCCATCATACAGCAGATGGCACAAGGCTGCCATACTTTTTTCTGTGGGGAAAAAGCTCTGTGTAAAGAAAGAAACATCCTCAGAAAACTCCACATCTCCTCTCTTGGGAGTGGCTTTTCTTCCTCTGGGCTGAGACCATGTGCCTCCCAGCCCAGATCACCATCTTGCTTTCTGAACATTTAGGGTGATCTCTATGCATCAGTGTATCAATCCTGAAAAACATTGTTTCATTATCCTATTTCATGGGTGGCTCTTCCTTTTCTTTTTCTTTCTTTTTTTTTAAATCCAGCAGCATGTGGAGGAGTGGAGATTGGGTGCTTTTTCTCTGAATGCAAACACATTAAATACATTTGTTCTCTCAGGAAAACTGAATGAATTCCTGCCATAGGCAACTTCCATTCACTAGATCTAATTAATCATAGTATGAGTAATTTTGTGTTACTTTTTTTTAACAGTTTATGGTAAACTGAAATCCGAGGTAATATTTTAGGACTACCTCATTTGAACTTCATGTTTTAATCTTTTTGTTCCTTTTCCTTCTTTCTTTCAAGATATTAGAGCAGTTGGGCTTAAAAAAGGGATGTTCTTCAATCCTGATCCTTACCTAAAGATGTCCATTCAGCCAGGAAAGAAAAGCACGTTTCCTACGTTTGCCCATCATGGTCAGGAAAAAAGGTCTACTATCATCAGTAACACAACTAATCCTGTTTGGCACAGAGAGGTAATGTATGCCTTTTAAGAACTCCTTCAATTGGCTAATGTAATAAGTCACTAAGATATTGTTTCCTTCTTTTATGTATTGGTCTTTAACATCTGATGCTATGAGCTGGTTATTTAAATAGACATGGAAATTGCAGTAATTGTAGGAACCCTGTTGTTGGGTAGGAACAGTTATCTTCTGTAACATGTTTTAATCATATGCTGTGAGCTTCAGTCCCTCTTCTGATAGCAAGTTTTGGAATTGCTTAATAGCCGTTTGGATTCCTTGAAATTGCAGGAATAAATTAATTAGAATGGATTATATGTTGTGAGAAGAATCATTACAAAAAGGCACAGGAAGTTAACATTGATATTCAGGCTCAGCCTGGGCAATATTCCGACTACAGTTAATTGAGAAATTATTCTCTCTCATAGTGCATAGCAACTGGCAAGGTCAAAGATTTCTCCATCGTCAGGCAAGGGGGATGATCTTTGAATTATTATATGTAGCTTGACAAAAGGCAACTTTTGAGATTTGCTTCCACGGGGAAGGCTGTTTTGTTGTTAGAATGGACACTGAAATGATACAGTCTCATATGCATTTCAGGCAGGCCTATGTGATAGGGGACTCTTTATTGAGAAGAATAGACAGGCCTGTAACTAGAGCTGATCCAGAGAATAGAAGGGTGTGCTGTCTTCCAGGTGCTAAGATACAGGATGTAGAGCTGAGGTTGAAAAGGATCCTAAAGGGAGCGGGAAAGAATCCCCTAATTATCCTTCATGTGGGAACAAATGATACGGCTAGATTCTCGCTGGAAAGTATTAAGGGAGACTATGCTAGGCTGGGGAAGACGCTTAAGGAAATTGAGGCTCAGGTGATCTTTAGTGGGATCCTGCCTGTTCCTAGAGAAGGGCAACAAAGGTGTGACAAGATTCTGACTGTCAACAGATGGCTTAGGCAGTGGTGCTATAAGGAGGGCTTTGGGATGTATGGCCACTGGGAGGCATTCACGGACAGAGGACAGTTCTCTCGGGATGGACTTCATCTGAGTAGGGAAGGAAATAGACTTCTAGGATCAAGGCTGGCACAACTGATAAAAGAAAAGGAGTACTTGTGGCACCTTAGAGACTAACAAATTTATTTGAGCATAAGCTTTCGTGAGCTACAGTGAGCTGTAGCTCACGAAAGCTTATGCTCAAATAAATTTGTTAGTCTCTAAGGTGCCACAAGTTCTCCTTTTCTTTTTGTAAATACAGACTAACACGGCTGCTACTCTGACAACTGATAAAAAAGAGGTTTAAACTAGGAATTTGGGGGAGATGGTTGGGAGATGTCCAGGTAATCTCCACGCCAGATTTTAGCATTGAGAGGGAAGAAGACGAAGTAAGAAAGGATACAGCCGTGGGTAGGAGAATGTATATAAGGAGCGAGAGCAGTGTGGATACTAGTCTAATAGGTTATACTGGCTGTAGAATGACTGTGCCTAATAGGGTACAAAATGTGAGCGAGACCAAACAGCAAAAATTAAGATGTTTGTACACCAATGCAAGGAGCCTAGGTAACAAAATGGAGGAACTAGAGCTACTGGTGCAGGAAGTGAAACCAGATATTATAGGGATAACAGAAACATGGTGGAATAGTAGTCATGACTGGACTACAGGTATTGAAGGGTATGTGCTGTTTAGGAAAACCAGAAATAAAAGTAAAGGTGGTGGTGTAGCATTGTATATCAATGATGAGGTAGAATGTTAAGAAATAAGAAGCGATGCAATGGATAAGACAGAGTCCGTCTGGGCAAAAATTACATTGGGGAAGATAACTAGTAAAGCCTCTCCTACGATAGTGTTTGGGGTGTCCTATAGACCTCCGGGATCTAATTTGGATATGGATAGAGCCCTTTTTAATGTTTTAATAAAGTAAATACTAATGGAAACTGCATGATCATGGGAGACTTTAACTTCCCAGATATAGACTGGAGGACCAGTGCTAGTAATAATAATAGGGCTCAGATTTTCCTAGATGCGATAGCTGATGGATTCCTTCATCCAGTAGTTGCTGAACCGACTAGAGGGGATGCCATTTTAGATTTAATTTTGGTGAGTAGTGAGGACCTCATAGAAGAAATGGTTGTAGGGGATAATCTTGGCTCAAATGATCATGAGCTAATTCAGTTCAAACTGAACGGAAGGATTAACAAAAATAAATCTGCATCTAGAGTTTTTGATTTCAAAAGGGCTGACTTTCAAAAATTAAGGAAATTAGTTAGGGAAGTGGATTGGACTGAAGAACTTATGGATCTAAAGGTAGAGGAGGCCTGGGATTACTTTAAATCAAAGCTGCAGAAGCTATCGGAAGCCTGTATCCCAAGAAAGGGGAAAAAATTCATAGGAAGGAGTTGAAGACCAAGCTGGATGAGCAAGCATTTTAGAGAGGTGATTAAGAAGAAGCAGAAAGCATACAGGGAGTGGAAGATGGGAGGGATCAGCAAGGAAAGCTACCTTATTGAGGTCAGAACATGTAGGGATAAAGTGAGACAGGCTAAAAGTCAAGTAGACTTGGACCTTGCAAAGGGAATTAAAACCAATAGTAAAAGGTTCTATAGCCATATAAATAAGAAGAAAACTAAGAAAGAAGAAGTGGGGCCACTTAAACACTGAGGATGGAATGGAGGTTAAAGATAATCTAGGCATGGCCCAATATCTAAACAAATACTTTGCCTCAGTCTTTTAATAAGGCTAAAGAGGATCTTGGGGATAATGGTAGCATGACAAATGGGAATGAGGATATGGAGGTAGATATTACCATATCTGAGGTAGAAGCTAAACTCAAACAGCTTAATGGGACTAAATCTTGGGGCCCAGATAATCTTCATCCAAGAATATTAAAGGAATTGGCACCTGAAATTGCAAGCCCATTAGCAAGAATTTTTAATGAATCTGTAAACTCAGGAGTTGTACTGAATGATTGGAGAATTGCTAACATCGTTCCTATTTTTAAGAAAGGAAAAAAAAGTGATCCAGGTAACTACAGGCCAGTTAGTTTGACATCTGTAGTATGCAAGGTCCTGGAAAAAATTTTGTAGGAGAAATTAGTTAAGGACATTGAAGTTGATGGTAAATGGGACAAAATACAATATGGTTTTACAAAAGGTAGATCGTGCCAAACCAACCTGATCTCCTTTTTTGAAAAAGTAACAGATTTTTTAGATAAAGGAAATGCAGTGGATCTAATTTACCTAGATTTCTGTAAGGCATTTGATACCGTGCCACATGGGGAATTATTGGTTAAATTGGAGAAGATGGGGATCAATATGAACATCAAAAGGTGGATAAGGAATTGGTTACAGGGGAGACTGCAACGGGTCCTACTGAAAGGCGAATTGTCAGGCTGGAGAGAGGTTACCAGTGGAGTTCCTCAGGGATCAGTTTTGGGACCAATCTTATTTAATCTTTTTATTACTGACCTTGGCACAAAAAGTGGGAGTGTGCTAATAAAGTTTGCAGATGATACAAAGCTGGGAGGTATTGCCAATTCAGAGAAGTATCGGGATATTATACAGGAGGATCTGGATGACTTTGTAAACTGGAGTAATAGTAATAGGATGAAATTTAATAGTGAGAAGTGTAAGGTTATGCATTTAGGGATTAATAACAAGAATTTTAGTTATAAGTTGGGGACGCATCAATTAGAAGTAACAGAAGAGGAGAAGGACCTTGGAATATTGGTTGATCATAGGATGACTGAGCTGCCAATGTGATATGGCTGTGAAAAAAGCTAATGCGGTTTTGGGATGCATCAGGAGAGGCATTTCCAGTAGGGATAAGGAGGTTTTAGTGCTATTATACAAGGCACTGGTGAGACCTCACCTAGAATACTGTGTGCAGTTCTGGTCTCCCATGTTTAAAAAGGATGAATTCAAACTGGAGCAGGTACAGAGAAGGGCTACTAGGATGATCCGAGGAATGGAAAACTTGTCTTATGAAAGGAGACTTAAGGAGCTTGGCTTGTTTAGTCTAACTAAAAGAAGGTTGAGGGGAGATATGATTGCTCTCTATAAATATATCAGAGGGATAAATACAGGAGAGGGAGAGGAATTATTTCAACTCAGCACCAATGTGGACACAAGAACAAATGGGTATAAACTGGCCACCAGGAAGTTTAGACTTGAAATTAGACGAAGGTTTCTAACCATCAGAGGAGTGAAATTTTGGAATAATCTTCCAAGGGAAGCAGTGGGGGCAAAAGATCTATCTGGTTTTAAGATTCTACTCGATAAGTTTATGGAGGAGATGGTATGATGGGATAATGTGATTTTGGTAAGTAATTGATCTTTAAATATTCAGGGTAAATAAGACTAATCCCCTGAGAAGGGATATTAGATGGATGGGATCTGAGTTACCCAGGAAAGAATTTTCTGTAGTATCTGGCTGGCTGGTGAATCTTGCCCATGGTTTGCCCAGGGTTTAGCTGATCGCCATATTTGGGGTCAGGAAGGAATTTTCCTCCAGGGCATATTGAAGTGGCCCTGGAGGTTTTTCGCCTTCCTCTGTAGCATGGGGCATGGGTCACTTGAGGGAGGCTTCTCTGCTCCTTGAAGTCTTTAAATCACGATTTGAGGACTCCAATAGCTCAGACATAGGTGAGGTTTTTTGTAGGAGTGGGTGGGTGAGATTCTGTGGCCTGCGCTGTGCAGGAGGTCGGACTAGATGATCAGAATGGTCCTTTCTGACCTTAGTATCTATGAGTGCTGAATGGCAAAAGTGTGTGTTTGAAAAAAAAAAAAAAACAAAAAACCCACTAACCTGAAATTAATATTAAAATGAATACCTCTTAGTTACCAAAACCTGTAACCTTTTGATGGCTATTCACGGTTTTCTTTTGATTGCTATTCACGGTTTTGTTTGTTTTTTTGAAATTAATTGACCGTCTGAGTCTACATTCTAGTGTACATGTGGCCCCAAGACATTTGGTGTCTGACTTCACAGACTCAACAAAGAGGTCAAGGACAGAGTGGGTATGGGAATCTTAACAGAGAACATGGTTGAAGTAGATTAGCAACAAAGCAGGACAGTGTAGGGTCACTGTTAACACTGCCACTACTCATGGTCTAGCTGTTCTGTGGCTAAATAGAGGGCGTTTCTCCCAGTGATATCACTCTGGCATCATTCACAGTCATGCAGATTTCCCTCACAATTAAGCTCAGAAATAAGAGTTTTAGTTGGAGTCTCTTGTCTTTCTTTGTAATAACCAGTAAAAAAAAAAATAAAAATAAACTCGTTTATTCTGTTTCCTCCTTTCTTCTCTGGTCTCTTATTTTTGAAACTTATTACTAAAGTGATAATGTATTGTTCAGTATTCATTGGACCACAAACTATATATGCATGCTGTAACTGCTGTGTGTTTCCCTGTAGCAATGCTTTGAGAGTACCATCTTATGATTATATTACATATGCTGAACTTGGTGCAGAATTGGTCCTCTCCTTTTCTCTGTGGGTTCCACAATGACAACTTGCAATTTCTATAGCAAATAGATGGCTAACAGCCACAGGAAACACAACCCTGATTGAGAAGGATGAGAATTTTTGTTTTTATTCGTGACTCTCTTTCATTTGCTGATTTATGAATCTGCCAGATGTGCAGAGATTTGAATCTGTCTAGTTGATGTCTGTAACTAAGTTGAACTCTAGCCTCTTGTTTTGTTCCCTGTTGAGAATTATTTAGCCAACCAGCCAGACTGTTTTTAGCCATTCTTGTAAGGTGGTGATTTGTACTGAAATCCGAAAGGTGAAGACCAGTGTAAGTCTAAGTAGTTGATGTAGGCTGTTCCAAGCAGAAAATTGATGCCTCACCAAACTGTCATTTTTGATTGAAACATCATAGTAATATAGAAATGAAAAAACCATTTATTCTTCGAGGAGAGAGAAGGAAGAAACATTTTTGTTTTTAATGATTGAAACATCATTTTGTAATCTGGAAGCAGCTGTCATCATCAATAAACATTGCTTTGGGTTGCCTGTCACATACGGGTGGTGTAAATGTATATATATGTTGAATAATGGTGTAATGATACACTACTGAATGTGTTCTTTTTTTCAGAAATATTCTTTTGTTGCACTTCTAACAGACGTCTTGGAAATTGAAATTAAAGACAAATTTGCCAAGAGTCGTCCTATCATCAAGCGCTTTCTTGGGAAGTTAACAATACCAGTCCAGAGACTATTGGAGAGGCATGCAATAGGGTAAACTAACTCGTTGTTGTTAATTAAGTCAGTTGGGAAGATCAGATCAGCATCTGTGATACTGGCACAAATAACCTTTTCCTGGCTAATTAATAGTATACTCATTGTGATCGTATACCACAGACTTGCCATAGCAGGAAGTTAATCTCTCTGTAGCCTTAAAACCTCTGATACGAATATGCTTGCATTTCTTAGTCTGTTTTAAATTTGTGTGTGTAAGCACCTGTGTGTGGTTTGTTATAACTTTATTTTTTTAAGGTTTCTGAGGCAAAGAAAAATTAACTTGTTGCTAATAAATCAGGAAGTAAGGCATAGCTACTTCCAGCAATATACAGTAGTGTGCCAACTTAGAACAAACAGATTTTATTGTCTTGTTTCTTTTTATAGTTCAAACATTTCTAATAGTTAGCTTAATAGTGAGAAAGATTTCACAATGGTTTAACTAACTGGGTAGAAATGAAAGGATTCTAATTGGTTATTGTTCTGAATGTTGGAAATACCACAAAATTGAAATTGACTTCTACTATGAATAAAGGTTTGATGGGGCCCAAAATTAATCTATTGTGCTTTTAAAAACTTTTTCTTAGCTTTCGATACTATTTAAAAAAAAAAAAAAAAGACAAGTTTTCAGATAACCAAAGTGACCATTGGTGGGGTTGGAAACACTGTCCAATCTTGCTTGGTGGTTGGACAGGCTCTGGAATTCTATAGTTGGGCAAGGAGGGAAGGATAAAGGCAAGGGATCTGGGCTGGAACACTGGGGCCTGGCATTGTGGGTCAGGAGGAAGATGGCTGTAGGTTAAGAGTGGACAGATAATAATAGCATATGTACAAATTAAAATATAAATTAAGAAATAATTCAGTACAGTACTTAGTTTTATTAGGATCTTTAAAATTAATATAGTGCATTTAATAGTTCTAGGAGTAGACAATAAATAATACTTCTCTTAATATTCATGCATCTGAAGAAAATGGGAGGAGCTGAACTGTGTCAAACACTCTTCTTTTAGGTCCTGATCCAAAGCCCGTTGAAGTCGATGAGTCTTTCTGCTGACTTCAAGGAGGCTCTGGATCAGGCCATAAGAAGCAGAAGCAAAAAATATGTTCTTCCCGGGAAGTTAAAGGGCGTGAGAGTAACATCATGTTCTTGCATGACAACCAGGATGCAAACAAATAGCAGAGAAAATTTGCAGATCCAGTACAATGGGTCTTGCTCCTGCTTGCAGCTTCTTGACAGCGTTAACCAGACTTGTCAACCAGGCAGGCTGGGAGTGGCCATATCCATGAAGACTCGGCCAGCTAGCCAGTTTGACCTGCTTCCAGCAGCTGCTGGAAGACTTTACCAGACCTCCTGCTTAGAGCAACAAGAAAACAAAACCAAAAAGGATTCTAAGTGTTACAGGGCTATTATTTAGCCTCAGGAGTGGGGAGGGTTCTACAGCAGGGTTGCTGGAAACTCCCTTCTTATACTGAGGTTGCTGCCTGCAGCAGCTTCCTGCGTAACATGACTAGGCAAGCATTTCTGATGGAACACCTCACAGCCAATAAGAGGAAGAGAGAAGTTGGCAAAAAAGAATGGAAAAATGGCTGGGCTAATCAGACCCTATCGTGGTCATCCGTGCCACAGCTGCCAGGTTAATTGAACCCTGCTCATGTAGCTGCTTCACTGTGAATCAACCAATCCCAATATAGCCAGTCCTGCAGGGCTGAGAGGGATAGCAGCCCAAACATCGAGGAACAAGCAGGTGGTAAGGGGCTACTGGAACAGCACTTATTTTTGACTAGTTTAAGGTGTAAGCTAGCTTTTATGGAAGTCTGCCTGACACTGAGGGATCCATTGAAACAAAGGACCATGCCATGCAGCTTATGTGCAGCTCTTGTCTCACTAAGGGATTCGGTGAAACAAAGGGCTGCTGTTTAGCACAGCAGGGCCTAATATGGGATTCAGTGAGACAAAGGCAGAGTGTAGAAAAATTGATTTAAAAAAAATTTAAATCAGATTGTCTAATCTCAATTAAATATAGGTTTATTTTTTTAAAAAAACTGCTTGAATTTGAATTTGACATCTTATTATAACTTTAAGCCTTAACATAGTGTATTCAAATAATTTAAATATAAAATATAATGTAAAGTAGTACATGTTTGCTGTCATATTTTAAAGAAAGTCAAACTAGTGAATTGGTGAAGTCACTGGCTATGCATCTAGAACCAGACTGTGTTGAAGTGCTAAACTGGCTTTTGAGAGCATGTAGCCTTTTCTGCAGGAGCAGAGAGAATATTTTGTTCATTTCAGTTTATTCAAGCTAGTGCAGTTCAATGACTAGTTCATTCAAAGTTAAGACACTAACTGGGGGTTGAAAAAGCAGTTTCAAAAAATAGACATGAGAGGATGAGATCTACTAGTTCTAAAATATTGAAGGACATAGGGGCCAAAATTAGTTCAGTTCCCTAACTATAGATAAGTCTTCCTTTATTTAATCAGTTAGTTTATCAAAATACGGTTTGCATTTAAAATGTTTTTTCTTTTGTATCCAGCACATTTAAGTTAGTAATATTATTTTTAAAATGTATGTGCTTTTTTTGTGCTTTTAATTGAATTTGCATTTCCATCCAAATGGATCTTAACACAAATCAGAAGTAAAAATTAATCATCTAGTAAATAAGAAATGGCATCATTCACCATTTTCTAGTCGTAATAAAAATGGGAAAGTTAAGAATCTGAATAAATGTAGTGTGACGGGGCAAGGCCAGATGGCTATAGAAAAGTAGTGGGAGATAGATATATTCGCTCCAGGCTAAACAAATCCCTGGTATCAGGTTAAGTGAAATGGAAGCTACTCCAGGTCAATTAAGACATTTGGGGCCAATTAAGAACTTTCCAGAAGGCAGGGAGAATGCTATATTGATTGGGACACCTGAAGCCAATCAGGGGCTGGCTGAAACTAGTTAAAAGCCTCCCAGTTAGTCAGGTGGGTGGGCATGTCAGGAGACATGGGAAGAAGTTGCGCGGTTGGAGAGGCTGAGTAGTACACACCATATCAGGCACAAGGAAGGAGGCCCTGAGGTAAGGGGTGAAGTAGAGCTTGAGGAAGTGAGGGCTGCTGTGGGGGAAGTAGCCCAGGGAATTGTACATGTCATCATGTTTCTAAAAGGTCAGCTACCATAGCTGATACTATTAGGGTCCCTGGGCTGGAGCCCGGAGTAGAGGGTGGGCCCGGGCTCTCCCCCCTCCCTTTGTCCCCTGATTAATCACTGACACTGGGAGATGAGAGACTGTGCAAGGAAGGATAACTTCTCCTCACCTCCCTTGCTGGCTTATGATGAAAATGGCTCAGTAGACTGTGACCCTTGTCTCTAAAGAAAGAAAGGTTACGTGGAGGGCACAGTGAACCTCTGAGGCTAACGAAATCCGCCAGGAAACGTGGGACCCATGGAAGCAAGGACAGAGCTTTGTCACAGTAGGTTAAGCAATAATATTGCTTAAATGTGTGTGGATATAGTGTATCCACCAGGTTTGCCAAAAAAATAAAATAAAATTTAAAAACCACCAAATTTAGTGTAAAGGCTATATTTAGTTGCAGACCAACATGTTGTAATGGTTACCAACAAATGAGACTCAGCCTTTCTTTAGGAAAATAGCTAAATTAGGATTCAAAACATGATTTAAAATGATTTAAATCAAGGTTTTTTTGCTTGCTAATTAAAATCAGTCCACCCAGGACCAAGGACGGTGCCATGTGGCATCTTGTGTAAGAATGCCTGGTTCACGGCAGAATCCAGTGAGACTAAAGGGCTGTACCATGTGCCCTTGCCTCAAGCAGGGGTTTAGGGAGCATCTGTAAAGTTTAAGGAACCCTACTAAGGGATCATCTCAAAAGAGTGAACCTTACAAATGTTACTTATTTCAGAAGCACAGTAGCAGGTGGTGGTGGTCTCCCTCCAGGCTCCCTCTTCAGTGATATTCTATTATCATAGGCAATAGAGGCCACTCTCTCTCTCCCTTTGTCCTACCATTTAGGGGGTGGCAAACTCCATAAATCAGTGTACACTCAGTGGCTGGACTTCAAGGTTAATTTCTCTCACTTTCTCTTCTATAACTCTGACAAACTAGGAAGGAAAGATAAAGGCATGCTACAAATTCTGGCCACAGGAGTCACTCCTCCACAAAGGAAACTTCTAAGGCTTGATTTTCCTAGTAAAAGGAGGAAAAAGAGGTGCAGGGAATTTCTTTCCCTTCTAGTTCACTGTAATGCAAATCTTCCCAGAGTAAAGGCTCTGAAAGGGACAAGAAAGAGCCCAGAAAGTGCAGAGAAGTCTCCTTATATTCACTTACGTGAGAGCTGTTTCAGTCTTTAGGCTAGAACCATCAGGGAAGAACCTCAGAATCAGCTTTTGAGGAGCTTTGAAACCAATTTGAAACCATTCTCAGGAGTATTATGAGTACTGTATATTCTTCCAGAAATCCAATCCCCTGGCAAATCGGGTATTTGTTACTGCTAAATATCCTGAGGACAGGTGCTTTGGTGACTATAGATGGCACTACCAGGTAAATCCTCCTTTAATAATAGAATAGTAATAATAAAATGTAAAATAATCATAATCTAAGGCGCTCTGGTAGCTCAAAAGGAAATACAGAACTTACTGTGGGTCTTGGCACTCTTTGATCCAGTTTTAAGTTATAGGAGATGTATCCATCTAGCTGAACTGAATGAATACACAAAGTGATATGAGAGACGGAAGAGATACTGCAAGACAACCCTCTGCATTTTTTCAAGCAAGTATGACAACAGGCTGATTCGGTTTGAAGTGGTTTCCAAAATAGAGAGCAGGAAATTTCAAGTGTTGGATCAATGCTGTCAGAAGAATGAATCTTAGTCAGAGATATCGAGTTGGCTTACATCTGAGAATTAAAAGCATTTCAAACCAAGACTGACATCCCCTTCTTCCAACCAATTGAAATGCGAGCATATGAAGGCTGCCATATTCGTCTGCTGCTAAATTGATCTCCCAGGGAACAAGACGACTTACACTTCTTCGTCTTCTTTCTAGTGCCCGAATTCCAAACAGGGAGGTTCAACTGGAAATTCTTGAGTGGATTTTCTCCAAAAGCCACAGTTCAGTTCAGGATGGAGACCTTAATTTTTACCAAAGCATCAATTTCCATCAATGATTGATCTGATGAACGCCTATTTACATACTATTATGCAACCCTCCTAGAGGAGATATCAATGTGACATGGAACAGACAAAGTTACCAACTATACCTCTTTATTCCTGGGCTTACCTGCCTTTTTAGGGGTGTTTTCCAAAATGCAAGTCAATGCTGTTTTTTCTCAAGCAGAAAGGGTTCCCGTATACACATAAGGTGTCCCATCCATCAAATTACTGTTCCTGGAAAAGGCCCATAAAGCAGCCATTATATAGTTCAAATTGTTTGGAACAACATTTTTTTTGGCAGTATCACTAACATCCAAGTGATGTCATGCAGTCAATGTTACTTCTGGGAGTAGTCATAGATATCAGCTTCCAGAGGTGTTTATTTCTATCAGAGATCATGATTCAGAAGCCAGTGCTCAGAAGGCACAATGTCACTCATTCTCCAGACACGTCTATCATGGTTCTGATGTCTTGGATAAGAATGAAGGTCACTAGCAATAACATTCTGTTGAGAGGGAGACTCCATGTGGGTTATTTTCTCCTTAAATTTCTAAATATCCTGAGTTTGTAATACCCATCATTCCTGTTTTCCCTTGCCCCAGGGCCAAGGAGTACTTGGAAAGTCACAACGTGTTGCAGTCAGA
This sequence comes from Dermochelys coriacea, assembly GCF_009764565.3. NCBI lineage: Eukaryota > Metazoa > Chordata > Testudines > Dermochelyidae > Dermochelys > Dermochelys coriacea. The sequence continues at coordinate 57,375,364 of NC_050078.2, read as the reverse complement.
AAGATTGGTGAAGAAAATCCATGCCAGCTTCAAGTATAGGGAACCTTATTGAGGGAACCATTTTATCCAAGGATAATGGAAGATGAGACCTCCAACAGGTGTCAGTTGGATTAAGGGCAGAGCAATCAGGTTCTAAGAGTCCAGTCCTGATCAGCCAAGATGTACCGGTGGTGTCTTACAGCACTTCAGCAATGGCTTTTATCAACAAGGTGGTACCAGATCTTCAATGTGGCTGTGAGCTTCTAATCTCTGTTCCCGGGTGCATATTTAAAAAACAAACAAAAAAAAGAAATCTGTTGTACACTCAAGTACCTCATATAAAGAGGAAATAAACATCATAGCACCAGTTAAGAAAACAAAAGGAAAAATACAGGAGAGTGGAGTGTACAGCATCTTCAAGAGGAGAGATGGCCTTGAGTTGCCTGCCTGTCAATGGACCTAGCTACATCCAGAACGCAGCAAAGAAACTGCAGTGGTGTTCCAGATGAAGAAATTAATAGGCCATAGCTGCAATTGTTCACTTTCTTTCATGGCCCAAAGCATGACTGGGGGTTTTTTTGTGTGTTTTTGGAGGGGTGGGGGGTGTCGTAACATACTCCTGGACAACCACAAGAAGCAGAGTGAGTGGGGGTTGGCCCTACGTTGTCAGGGGAAGTTCTGGGTCTCATGTCTAATTCAAGTGGCAACGCCACTTGGTTATGCCATCTCTACAAGAAGAACCTGCTCCCAAGGACAAAATTCTGCACCCAAGGCCAGACAATTAAATCTACCTAAATATACAATATGTGAGATGTATTAGGTAAAATAGGATATTCAGATATGTTTATAACACACTTCTCTTTTAGCCTTGAGAAGGTATTTTACAAACAGGGCATCTAAAGGGGCTGGTCTATAGGTATAGCATAGTGGTAAGTTATAGGCCTGGATGGATTGCATCAACGCAAAGTGGGCCAAAAGAACAAATGCTCATTCATTCAGAGCCATGGAATCCTCCTGACCTGAAGATTCATACAAACAACATACAAATTCAGATGTACAGTGGCTAACTTGTCACATTTTTTCACACCTTCACTAAGTTTTGCAAATTTAAAGTTTGGCAGACCTCCTCAGCCTCTCCCATTGGATGGAGGGGTCTGCATTGTATGTTCACTCTGGAATATATTTAAAAAACTGAGAGCGCTCGCTCCTTATTCATTCTTTCTTTTCCTTCCCTGTATACACTTCTTTTGGACATCTCATTGTAATGGATCTGCGGACTTTCCCTATAAAGAAGAATAGGAAAATTTCTTACTTCATCCAAAAATTTCTTTTCTTCTAGCAGAAAAGTCCACAGATCCAACCCACTCTGCACAAGGATTATGATTCTGAGGGAGGCTTATTGTCTCACTCTCCTCCATTTTCTTTATGGGGACAATACATATAGTTCCTTGGGGTGGAATTTGCACTTGTGGGAACATTGTTTTTGGGGTGGATTTTCACGTTGCTCTGCAGCATGAAATGTTCGTATGATTTTTAATTTTTTTAATTAACCTGTGAATTAAACTTTAAAGGACATAGCTCTACAAAACAGCTTTGGAAATATCTTGGACTGGCTAGCTGACTGGGTCTTTGGGAGTGTGGCCACTCCCAGCCTCACTGATTGACAAATCTGGTTACTGAGCTCAAGAAGCTACAAGCAGGAATAAGATCAATTGTACTGGATCTGTGGACTTTTCCCCTAGAAGAAAGGAAATTTTAGCCTAAGGTAAGATGAATTTCCCTATTTTTCATAGATATTACCACCAAAATGAGAAGTTGCATGAATGGAGAAAGGCAAATTCAATTTGAAAACAATTTTAATTTTTAAGTTTCTCAAGGTGGTATTTACAAAGGTAAGTTTTTTGTTTGTTTGTTTGTTTGTTTTTGTTTTAAAAGTATACCATTAAAATGTTGATGGTACCTTCTATTGAGTAATTTTGTATTAAAAGGGTCTGCCCATACACTTTATTATAATATCAAGAGTAGCCCAGCTTCATATATAAACTGACTTTCCTAAGAAGTCCTGCGTTTAAAAAAACAAACAAACCACTTTGCTTGTTTGTTGTTTGGTTTCTAAATGTGGTACTTGTATTTGTTCTAGTGCAATAGTTTTATTCAGATCTCAGTTTAAATAAATTATGATGCATCAGAATAAGAGGCTTATTCTAATAAATTTGCATACTGCTCGACATTAGACGAATATAACGACTCTGTGAGTGAATGTCAAAATATTGCTTAATGTCAGAAGGGTAGCTATGTTTAGTCTGGATCTGTAAAAGCGGGCAAAGAGTCCCGTGGCACCTTATGTGTTCATTTTTACGTTGATGCTCAAAATGTTGTTCTAGCTCTCTATTTCATAGTAGTGCTGTGTGTGAAGTCTGGGGGCTACGTTAGTGATTTTGGTGTGCTTATCCATATCCAGGGAGTTCTCTTCCAGAATTTTTGCTTGCAAAACATACAGAAGAGATTTTCAGACTCCATATTTCAGTTGTATATACATTCTTATATCATTCTGAGGAGGAAGGATTGCACATTAAGTGCACAAGGAGAAAATGGGTGGGTATTCAGTTTGGTAAAGTGTTTGCTTTAAAATAGTTCTAATGCTATCTTGAAAAATTATTTTGACCTCTCATCCAGGACAAGTAATTACTGTTGTTTTTATTGCAGTAATGGCTAGGAGTACCAGTCAGCGATCAAGGGCCCATTGACTAGGTGCTAGACAGCTATACTGCCTCTTCCCCAGTGAGTTTACAATTTAGGTTATGACGATGCAATGGGTGTATGAAACAAACTGATTGGAAGAAAAATATAGACAATATAACTGTAAAGTACACAAATTATGATAAAGTAAGAAGTAAGATGAAGTAGGTTTTTCTTTTTGAACAGGCTAGTAAAATGAAATCTTTCATCATCATGATGACTTCAAGGACAGGTGGAGATAATTAAAGCTTTAAAAAAATGTCATGAATCCAAAGGTCCAAAGCTCCAAAGGTTTAAACTTTGTATAATATAGACTTTGATTCTTTTTATCCTATACCAATTTTTTTTACTGTGCTCATCACCGTAGTATTCCAGTAGTGTGTTAAACTATGTGACTACACATTTGTCATGTATTTTGTTCTCTCACCCTCTCCCCAGAGGGAGAACCATGTGCAGCGGAGTTTCTTTTTTTATATAGTGGGGGGTGTGTGTGTGTGTGTGTGTGTGTGTGTACGTGCACACATACACACATACATAAATACATATATAAAATATATATATGTGTTTAAGCTGTGTTTATATTAGAGTAGGCAAGATCAAAGAAATATTCTTTGCACTTGCAGTGGAAGGTGGTGTGAGGTTTGTGATAGTCCTTAGTTCCTAGTGGGAGTTCATTCCACAGTCTTGGACTGCTCCTGGAGAAAGTTCTGTCTTCCACACAGACACGCTTTACTCTTGTTGAGAGTGCAGTTGTGCCAGAGGACAAAGTTGTCGACCACAGTCTTCATCTCGGAGCTTTAGATGGTCTTTTGGGTATCCTTAGGCCCAGTCCTGGGACCTCTTTAAGGTAGGGACTGAGATGTTGAACTTGATTTGATATTCTTTGGGAAGCCAGTGTAGGTACTGGATGAGAAGTTTGATATGTTCCCAGTAGCCATTGTGTTGCTGAGGAGATGTGTGGCAACGTTCTGGACTAGTTGGAGTTTCCTAAGTGCTGAAGGCTACTGATTTAATTTTGTATTTTCTCTCTCAAATCCAGAATTGTACAATGTGCGATCTAGATGCTTTCTACAAAGCTCCATCCTCATTAGAACAGAAGACTACAATGCAAACAAATTCTAATTAATTCACCTAGTGCATTTTTTTAGCATTGAATCATTTTCTGAATAAAAGTCCATTTTGAAAGTTCAGAACTGTAAGATTTTGGAATTATTTATTATTGAAGTTCCTTCTTCGAGTCTTGACTAATATTGAGAAATGCGAATGTTGAATAAATACTAGACAAGCTGAAGTCTGGAAGCTGCCATTCTCTAAATACCCTTAATTTACATCTTATCTAAACTTAGAATTAGCCCCAATTTCAGCTACTGGTGCAAATGCACATGTGCAAGCCTCTCATGTAGACAAGCAAAGCCACAATTTGCAGCGGTGGAACTTACTCTGATTTCAAAGAAGGTATTATACTGCTATTATAGAAGTGTATTTTGTCTCTAACTGGATAACTTGTAATCTAGCCACTGGTATTGAGTGATGAAAGGGGCTAGATACGTTTACTGAGAAGGTACTTGCTTCCCATGAGGACTTTTTCATGTTATGAGCTGGGGATGAAGCAATTTGGCAGTTTTCCAGCTTGAACATTTAAGGTCCTGATTCACTACTAAATTACTCCAATAAATTACAGCGTCATAAAACCAGAGGAACACAGTGGTGAATCAGACCCTTATTTTGTAAATTTAATGTAATGCTGTTTAAAGAGATTTTTGTATTGATCATCCACTCAGATCTAATTTCCTACCAGATGTGCCAAATCAACTGAATAAACAGGATTTATTTTCACACGTACACTGTGTTTGCTCTGTTGAACCAAACTTGCTTTGGTTTGAGGAGCACAGTAGAAATATTGCATTTTGTACACAGGAACCATAAAAAAGCATTCCTGGCTCAGGCTTTTTTCCCCCTGTCAGTGATGTTACTCTTGATTCATAGGAATGTAATCGGATGTCTGAAGCTTGGAACTTGCCATTCCCAAGGTACATTGTGCTAATTTAGGCCTCTGTCTGTATTTGAAATTAGTCCTGATTTCTGGCAATGTGTGGGAGCACCAATACTCTACATATTTGTGTAGTTAAAGTGCCAACACATTTTGAATTTTGTGTAGCTGTTGTGGACAATATGAAACATAGCCAATCAGATGTTAATATGGCGTGTCCTAATGTAGGCACTAAGGGTGTGATTCTCACCCATCATTCTGGTCCGTTTATGCTGCGTAAAATGGCTAGAGTAGCATAAAGGAGCTCTAAAAGCTCTTTTTCCATCTGGAGGAGGATTATGCCAGCACAGGGGCTGTGAAAGATAGCCAAAAGGCTGGCTTCTGAGGATCCCCCTCCTATGCCCTGGCAAAGAGGACATGCCTGATTGAGGACAGGAGTGGTGTGTCTGTGACAGGGCTGTAGCATGTAGCGATGTGGAGGTTCCAGCTGGTACTGTTACCCATAGGATAGCCAGGAAAGGCTGATGCAATTTAAGCCTTGTCTACACAAGGTTTTTATATATATAAAAAAATCTCTATAGTTATACGATATTACCCCTAGCCCCCATGTGGAGACACGCTGGTATAGAAGTGGCTTTTTTTGGTTTAGTTTGTCATTTGGGAAGGGGTTTAAGCTGAACCAAAAAAAGTCTCACTCATATTGGAATAAGTATGTCCAAATGGGGGGTTACACCAGTATAACTATACTTGTATAAATGGTAAAACTTTCCCATGTAAACAAGGCCTTAGACGAGGCCCCGCACAGCTGTCTAAACTATGTTGGAGAGGAGCCTGGGCTGTGAGTTCTATGCTGTACAGAATCTCATCCTAAAACCCCAGTTCAGGAAGCATTTAAGCACTTGTTTAAGTCCCATTGAAGTTATTAAGGTTTAAGCACATGTTTAAATTTAAGCCTGTGCATAAGAGCTTAGCTGAATAGGAATAAATTTAAGCATATGCTTAAAGTTAAGTGTATGCATAAGTGCTTTCTTGAATTGGAACCTAAAAATAAAAATTATAGTGTCTCTTGTTCAGGTAAATAATTAAGAATATTTTCTGTGCAGTAAAAACCACAAGAGGGCACAATGATTGCAGAAATGAAAAGGTTTTGTAATCTTAAGGTACACATGTTTTTGTTGCTGTTGTTTGTTTTTCAGTTAAGAGAAGATTTGTGGGTGGATGAAAGTTGCCAGTGCACACTTTATATTTGGAGTAAGAACAAAAGCATAGTTTATGGATATGCTATGTTGCTTTATCTGGTAATTAATTGTCTTTTAGGAAGAGTATAGTCTGCATGCTCTGTTACACAAGCTAACGTGATGCTCACTTTTATGAATTCATGATTCTCTATTACCTTTTATTATGCCGCATCTCTCAGACAGGAGCCTGTGATGTAAAACATTTGAAAATTAAAATAATAGTAAAAAGTCTAGAGAACAGTATTTTTTTTTCTTCTCTGCAGAGACCAGATTCTCAGCTATAACCTCGGCAGAAGGCTCCCAGCTGACCATGTAAGTGGGTATCTCCAATTCAAAGTCGAGATTACATCTTCTATTAATGAAGGTGAGATTTAAAACCTGTGCGCACACATGATTGGGTAGAGAAAATCATTATGTACTATGACTACCTGTTACACATACTAATCCTGTTGTGTATAATGCCCGTACTATAGAAAAGCTTTGTGTGAAAGTGATGGACCAAACATTTCAAATACTACTTTTGAGATTTATTATTAGCAGTACTGCTAAGTACTAATTTTATCCTATTTATTTTCTACTTTTTTTATTGCTGATATATTCAAATGTACTTGGCATACTGTATTTTCATTATAGGGAGATTAGTTGACCTCAGACATCCTTTTCAATTCCTAAAGTGTAAAAATGTTTCTAAGGATATGTCTACACGGGAACTAGACATCAATGGCTGGCTCATGCCAACTGACTCGGGCTCGTGGGGCGCGGGCTGTGTGGCTATTTCACTGCTGTATAGGCTCAGGCTGGAGCCAGGCCTTAGGACCCTGAGAAGTGAGAGGGTCCCAGAGCTTGGGCTCCAGCCCAAGCCTGGAAGTCTACACAGCAACGAAACAGCCCACAGTCTGAGCCCCACAGGCCCAAGTTGGCTGGCGCAGGTCTACACAGCTAACTGCTGTGTAGACATACCCTGTGACCCTTCTCCCTCCCCAGGTTTCAGAGCCCAGGCTACAGCCCCAGCTCAAACATCTCACCTGCTGGTTTTAGCCCTGTAGCACAAGTCTCACAAGTCTGAGTCAGTTGACCCAGATTCTGAGACTTGCTGCTGGGGTCATTTTTGAAGTGTAGACATACAATTACTATCCATGGAACTTAGATCCTCCTTTTCTAAAGAGAAAAAAACCTAAGTAAATATAAAACTGTTCTGTGCAGTGTGTGATATTTGTACAGGTTGTGACTGCGTCATTTAATTTCAGAAACTGGCTGTGGTGCATCTCGTTGCCTCATAAGGAGACTTTGCAGTTAATGTCAGTCTCAAGTTCTGTACAGATCCTGCTCTTAGGAACAAGAGCACAAACTTTAGAAAACTGTTTTTTATCAGAGCCAATTTTGGCAATGTGCTGAATATATAAGAGCAGGATGGGAGTCCTTTATAGTGATACTTCATGCGTATTGTGTTTCCTTTTTTATTGTACAAAATAGGTTAAACTTAGGTTGAGCAAAGTCTAAATGTTGGTCCTGCATGAGTAGGAGTATAGATTTTTTTTAATTGTATTTTATTTTGTTTTTGTGTTTTTCACTTCACTGTTTGTATGCAGCAAATGGGTATCTTAACAGAAGTGTGTTTTATAGCGTTGTGTTGTGCAGAGATATTAGAATGAACTGAATGAATATATTCATGTGTTTCATTCCCAGTCTTTGTGTTTCGCTGCAGATGCTTCACCAGAAACAGTTGGTACTTTGCTAGGAGTGAACTCTGTGAATGGAGACTTAGGGAGCCCTTCTGATGATGAGGACTTGCCAGCAGGGAACCATGACGCACTTCCAGTTTGTTTAAATGGCCCAATCCTTGAGGAATCTGTTGGAAATGCAGTCTCTACGCATTCTTTAGGGACTAGTACAACTCTAGAAATGGACCAGGAGGAGTTAACCTCTACTACTGCAAGGTCATCACCTAACAGAGGTCGCCAGGACTCACTGAATGACTATCTGGATGCAATAGAACACAATAGTCATCCCAGACCTGGGACATCTGCCTGCAGTGAGCGTTCACTTGGGGCATCCCCGAAACTAAGGAGTAGTTTTCCTACTGACACGAGACTTAATGCTATGCTTCACATTGACTCAGATGAAGAGGAGCATGAGTTGCATAAAGATCTGGGTTTTCAGTCTTCCTTGGAAGAAGATGGTGGTTTAGTAATGTTTAATGGTGCTACAAGGGGTGTTGAAGGAAATTTTTTAAGTTACTCATCATCAAATCAGATAATGGAAGGTCTTGCAGAGGATGGGAAAGCACCAGCCCTCAAAACTCCTGTGCAGCCCTCTGATGACCAGCAGGAGACTCTCCAAGGGCTTCCACCATCAGAGTTAGCAGGAGAAGAAGGTGAAGACCAGCCAGATTCTCAGAACAATCTGTTGGTAGAATGGGCTAGCCGTGAATTGGGTGCCTGTCAGGTGGCAGAGCAGCCTACTAGCAGTGCAGACACGGGAGCTTCAGACTCTACAGTTGGTAGCAGAAGAGGAATTAGTGAAATAGAATCCATTGACCAAGGATCTGAACCTTCCCAGGTATCCTCAGAAACTGAACACAGCGATCCTGCTCACACAGAAAGTGTCAGTGAGGCCAGTACCAGGCCAGAAGGAGAGAGTGATGTGGAAGGGGCGGACAGTTCCTTCAATGAAAGTGTGACTACACGTCTCTCCTCAGCTGAAACTCGGTGTTCTTCTTTTGAAAGTGCCAGGTTTTCTGAGACTCCTGCCTTTTCTTCTCAGGAAGAGGAAGAGGGAGCTTGTGCCACCCATGTGACCAGAAGTGAGCCCGCTACAGAAACACAGGACTCTGTGTGCAGTCCTGGCTCTTTACCTGCGGTGCGGTTACCCAGCACTCAAGAGGAGGCTCGGCAGCTAGCTGAAGGAGGTGAATTACAGGATAGAGATGACTCCGAAGAAATTTGGCAGAGGAGGAGTCTGCAGGCTGCAGCAAGTAGCCAGTGTCAGGATGAAGAAACTGGAGGTGCCCAAGCTGCTTGCGAGGAGGGAGCTACACAAGTTGAAGGAGCTAGTGGAGGTAATTACTACAGTAGTCAATAAATGGGGCTGTTTTATAAGTGAGAAGTCTTTTCTGCAGTCATTAGAAGAGTTGTTTAAAAATACTTAATTCATAAAAATTTCAAAATAGTTCTGTTCTTGGTGGGGTTTGAAATAGTCTGATTTAAAAAAAAATTTAAATAGTATTTTAATTAATTTGTTATGGTTTTGAAAATCAGATTTAAAAAAATTGAAATGGAAAGTGTTGCATGTTGGAAAAGAAATCACATCTGTTACTGTGTTGGCTAATCAAAATTATTAATGAGGAGAAAAACAAACCAGAAAACTAATAAATAAATTGAGCTCGTGGCACTTTTATTGTTTTGGGGAAAGGGGAAAATAAATCTTTATGCATCTGTCATAAATATAAAGGAAAGGGTAAACATCTTTAAATCCTTCCTGGCCAGAGGAAAAACCCTTTCACCTGTAAAGGGTTAAGAAGCTAAGACAACCTCGCTGGCCCCTGACCAGAATGACCAATGAGGAGACAAGATACTTTCAAAGCTGGGGGGTGGGGGGACAAAGGGCTCTCTCTGTCTGTGTGGTGTTTTTTGCTGGGACCAGAGTAGGAATGCAGATCAGAACTCCTGTAAAAAGTCAGTAAGCAATCTAGTTAGGTAAGTGTTAGAATCTGTTTTGTTTAAATGGCTGATAAAATAAGTTGTGCTGAATGGAATGTATGTTCCTGGTTTTGTGTCTTTTTGTAACTTAAGGTTTAGAGTAGAGGGATTCTCTGTTTTGAATCTGATTACTCAGTAAGGTATTTACCATCCTGATTTTACAGAGGTGATTCTTTTACTTTTTCTTTAATTAAAATTCTTCTTTTAAGAACCTGATTGCTTTTTCATTGTTCTTAAGATCCAAGGGTTTGGATTTCTGTTCACCTATGCAAATTGGTGAGGATTTTTATCAAGCCTTTCCCAGGAAAGGGGGTGTAGGGCTTAGGGGGATTTTGAGGAGAAAGACGTTTCCAGTGGGCTTTTTCCCTGTTATACTTGTTAGACGCTTGGTGGTGGCAGCAATAAAGTCCAGGGACAAAAGGTAAAATAGTTTGTACCTTGGGGAAGTTTTAACTTAAGCTGGTAAAAATAAGCTTAGGGGGGTTTTCATGCAGGTCCCAACATCTGTACCCTAGAGTTTAGAGTGGGGAAGGAACCTTGACACATCATAAAGTGCAAAGAGGAAAAAAGTTCTATTTTTTAAAGAATTATTTATCAGATTTAAAGCTGATTCCCCTCTCATTTACAAATTCTGACCTGCTCAAACATGTCTCTCTATGGGAAAAAATTTCATACATTGATTCTATTTACAACAATTACTTATAAAGCTAATTTAGGATATAAAAATTGTATATCATACCTAACTTCAGTGTAAGTAGTAATATATTCTAATAAATAACTTGTCCCTAGTCACAATTTACCATGTATTAATTCACTTCCTTTTTCTGGTGATAAAGTGGGACTCTTGGGAGTTCCTTGGTAGCACTTCACCACCATATTTGAAGAGGTCTGGGATGACCCCCAGCCTCTGATGGAGTTGATCACATGCTGGATACAGCTACAGTAAGTCATCTCTGCCAGTGAAGGCTTATCTGAAGTACATCAAATACTTTTGAAGAGCAACATTTAGACTTCTGAATGTACCAGATTGCACCAAAATATCCCTGGAAATGATATTCCCAGACTCTCTCAGAATCCTCACACGCCACCTACGCAGAGCGTGAAATCCCAGCCCCATGAAAGTCAATGGAAGTTTTGTCATTTGACTCCAGTAGTGCCAGAATTTCACCCAGAGTGTACAAGTTGTGTATGCTTGCAATATGGTTGGTATATTTTTCAGCAACAATGTGTACATCTTTCCAGTGAAGTGCACTTAGTAATATAAAGAAAGGAGTACTTGTGGCACCTTAGAGACTAACAAATTTATTTGAGCATAAGCTTTCATGAGCTACAGCTCACTTCATTGGATGCATGCTCACGAAAGCTTATGCTCAAATAAATTTTAGTCTCTAAGGTGCCACAAGTATTCCTTTTCTTTTTGCGGATACAGATTAACATGGCTGCTACTCTGAAACCTGTCAATTAGTAATATAAGAAAGCTTGACAAATGGTGTTCTCTCCCCTTTGATTATGAGTATGAACTTTTATTTAAGGCAACAAACCAACAGGTAGAATCCTTTATCCCTTCTTTCACTGAGCAGCCCTCAACCCTTGCTTACATGACTAAGGGAAAATATTTTTGTGGGAGATCTTGTTAAGTATGGTCAATAGACCTCTGTTGTCCTATTATCCAGACACTATTACAATTATTACATTATTCCCTTATAGTGTAAATTTGCATGATTTTACTGAAATCAGTGGAGTTGCAACCATGAACCCCAATATAGAACTTGGCCTTAAGATCTTAAAGCAGCAGTAACTGTATTTAAATTGGGTTTCTGCAGTGGTTCCATGTGGTTTGTATCTGTCTGAGGGGCCAGATGTGAGTTGGTGCCCCCTCTGAGAGTTGAAATTACAGACAGAATCCAAGTTCACTGTGCTGCTCAATTCAGAGGCCACTCAACAGCTTCTTAGTACTGAATGAAAAAATAGCAGAATGTCTTCTCTGTTTAATTCTAGGTTCCCAAGCCAATGGTCACCAGAGTTTGAGGTCTCTACCTTCAGTACGTCAGGATGCTAGCCGATACCAGAGAGTGGATGAAGCTCTGCCACCAAGTGAGATTCTATTTTACTTTAATCAAAACGTTCAGTATATGAGCTACTCTAGGAGTAATGTGGCCCTGTAATTCAACGAGAACTAAGATCAGCAGAGGAGTTCTGTGTGGGGAATAAGGCTATGAAATCTTTTGTAAGAGAGACTGTTCGGTTTAGGAAGTACCACAATGTGCTATGCTGATTAAACCTCTTGTGGTGGTCCACTAAATGAAATTGGTAGAGAGGTATGGGGGAAAGAAACTGCCTTTTCAACTTGTGATCCAGATGAGTGGTGATGTGGGTGATGTGCTGTGGTAGGGGCTAGAAAGCAAAGATATCCAAGAATGCTGGAAGCTGTGGGGTACTTCAAAGCTGGTGGAGATTTACACTGAAATAACGTAACTCCACGACACACAGTGCTAACTGGAGTTCCAGGATCAGTTGGAAAGCTAGAACTTGAAGCTTTAGCCTTCCTGCTTTCAGCTGCTGTGTCATGAGATTATTTATTATGTACAATGCATGGGATGCAGTAGGTGTAGGGTGCTTATGTTCTCATTGCTAATGGATCCAGAAAGTGATCATTAGTGGAATGGTGATACAATTAGGTGTAAAAAGAAATTAAGACATTTGTTGTTTTAATTGTTTTTGTTTTGTGGAGGAAATGACACTCTGGACATAGTTTAATATTAGATTTATTTTAACTATTGGATGCCTCTAAATTGGCTTAGAAATAGTTACTCAGTATTGTATATGTGGCGAGAACTTTGCTTTCAATTACTTGACTAATGCACGTGAATAACCCTGGCCCAGTGATAACCCATTCAGTATTAAATATTTGAAGGGGAAGGGTTATAGCATCTACCTGTACACTGGTAGTGCGGAAACATTGTTTACCCCACTCCCTCCCCCCCAAAAAATATGGAGGCCAATTATCAACATCACCTTCATAGACAATCACTAACCTATATCAGCCCTGACTACTTATTCTTTGTTTCCCAACGGGTGGTGAGAGAAGGCAGATGGTTTTGAAGACTGATGTCAAACTGCAGAAAAGAAACTCCTTTTGACTTTAATGGGATCAGGATTTTGCCCATTTAATTTAATAAAAAGTAAGATATTAATCTTGCCATATGGAATAGGATTGTGTTGGCATTAGTAATGAGGCACCTCAGAGGAGTGCTGTATGAAGCCCATTATCCTCTTGCTCCAGTTTGATTCTGTTACAGCAAATGGTCATGATAGTGTTTTTCATTCAAAAATCCTCAACTGCCAGGTCAGCCAAAGAGAATATTAGCACCCTACACCTTAATTTAAAATTTCTCATAACACAGTATTCCTTTTTCGAGTCCTGCCTGGGGGAGATAGCTACTTTTGGTATTTTCATCACTTTTCTCACTGACAAGATACAGGACATTTACAGGAAATATTTAGATGAGATCAGCTCAAGATATAATAAATTAGAAACATTTGAGAGGTGGCTTTTATACTGAAGTGATGTATATACAAACTGCTTATTTTTCTCATAAGCTGTGTCTGCTATAATTGTTACCTTTAAAAAAAAATCTCATAATATTTACCTTTTGTTTTTCAATATAATATTCCAACACTGTCATTTACTAGGAGGGTGTGTGTGTGTTTGTACCCAATACTGAGCCTTGCTATTTCTTCCCTCCTCCCTGCCTCTATACTTGTATAAATATTTAGAAAAAAATATCAAGGCACAGTGCAAGGGTGTATACAGATTATCCATCTACTGCTATGAATAAAACTTAAACCAGAAAAAAAAACACTAAATGGATTCAGTTTTTCTGTCTGCAGATGTGCTTGAATGTTACATTATTAATATTGTGATGTTATCTGGGGCAACACTCACTGTAATGGAACATGCTTATTCAGTCAAGGGTTGTGGGCAACAACCACAGTCTCAAGGTGCTTTGGGATATGTTCTAGGTGTTATTACATCGGGCTGAGACAGAAGAAAAATAGTTATTCCAGTTGCCATATAGATGATGATCAAAAATTAGAAAAAATTATTATTTATGCAATATACATATACCGTATGCTGATTTTACAAATTACTCACTATGTTAATAGGGAAAGCAAAAAACAGATGACCTGGTATTCCGAAACCTTGATTAACTGCATAAAACTATGCAAATTCACTGTACTTTCAAGCTTTTGTTCTAAAAATATATTTTTGTAAACACATTTGCATCCAGTTTAATTGATAGAAGGAAGCAGTAATCTGAGTGGTTGCCTTAGTAATGACATCACAGTCTCAATGCATCGCAGCACTTAAGCCTGTGCTTAACTTGAAGAAAATAGACTAGTTACGTACTTAAAGTTAAGCATGTTCACAAGTGCTTTGCTGGAATAGGACCTTACTGCACAACACTGTTCAGCTGCAAACTTGATTTGAAGAAAGGAGTGGAGAATATATGTGCTAAATAGAGGCAAATTTCCCTCTAGAAAGGCCTTTTTCACCTGAATATAAAATCTCTATATACTCTGAAATTGTCAGTCCTCTTGGAAAGCCAAGTAAGAGGTTACAACACTCCAAAAAATTTAGTTTTACCAGGCTTATTTACTTTCGGTCAATTGGCGTGCCTATCCTGAGAGGTAAACAAGCTTCTATGCAAGTAATCAAGGTTGTCTCCTTCCATTTATTTGTAGCTTTCCCTACGAATGGGCCTGGTTGTTTTCCACAGTCTCTTGTTAGTACTCTGCTGTGTGTGTGAATTCTGCTAAGCGATGCTTAGCTGAATGTGGTTTTTTATTTATCATAGTAATACACTGCAGCACTGGAAGAACATTTAATCTAATCTTTCCTCTCTAAAGAATAATTTATCGCAATGAAATACACATTATGTATCATTAACTAATCTGCCTTACTGTTGTTGTTGACAGCTGAAAAAACCGACCACTAGGTATCAAAATCAAAACAACTAGTTAAGATTTACAGAGGTCACCTCTGTTCTATAAAGGTGCAATTCAGGGCTTGTCTACACTACTGCACCGGGTCAATCTAAGATACGCAACTTCAGCTCTCTGAATAGCGTAGCTGAAGTCAATGTACTTAGATCGACTTACCGCGGTGTCTTCACTGCGGTAAGTCGACAGCCGATGCTCTCCTGTCGACTCTGCTTGCACTCCTCGTTCTGGTGGAGTACCGGAGTTGACGGGAGAGGGCTCAGCTGTTGATTTATCTCACCCATCTGATAAATCCACCTCTGCTGGATCGATTGCTGCCTGCTGATCTGGTAGGTAGTGTAGACAAGCCCTCAGAGGCCAGCACTGAAGTTCTACTTAAATCTATATATTCGGGCTTAAATGGAGCTCATTTGGTGCATGGAACTTGACCTGGCCTTCTGACCTGCTGTAAACTTCAATGACTGCATCGCAGCATACTGCAGATGAAGTGAGTGAACCCAAAGATCTTGAATTGTTTAATTTGGGATTCACACTCTGTAATGTTTTGGGGTACAAACCCACTGAGAGGTTGTCACTGTCTGCCCTGTAATCCTGAGTGCCTTAAATGTTCTGCTGCTGTAGCTCACATCCTGGGCATCAGTAGACAAGCATGCAGTTCCCTTGTGTCTGGGTGCTGTTCAGCACTCTGACCCCAGTAGCCTGCCTACAACACAGCCTGTGGTTACTACTTGCAGGATGACCCCAACATACACCCCAGTCCTGAATTGCCCAAAACTGTCTGGCTGCCTGGAAGCATCCAGCCTTCCTCTGGAACATTTAAGGAAGCAGTAAGGTTTATTGCCTCTTTAAAGAGACAAAAGTACAGCTTATTATTTTAATCAGAGTTAACCATCACTTCAGTTCAAACACAGAGCTGGGTTCATTAAGTTTAAAAGTAAAACAAACGTATGCACAGAAGAGCACAGGTTAAGTGATGCCGAGTTAAAAATAAAGGTCGCAAGCAAAGAAAAGTGAAAACACACACCGAGCAAGGTAGTCTTTGTTCAAGAAGGTCTTTCTCTCACCCACAGTCTTCTTTCCAAATTTTTACTGACTGGCCTGGCTAGGACCCCTCACAGAGATCAAATCACTTGGTTTCTTTGTCTCCTTATGGTGAAGGATAATTTAGGGGGTTGCTTCCCCTTTCATATAGTCCAGTGACCCTCTGAAATGCCTTCTTCTGAAGGCTATCCCCAAATAAAGTTCATTAGTTCATGCTGAGTAAACGAGCCAGGGGTTCTGGAGGGTAAGGCTCCATGCTGGTTCCTCTTCTGCTGGTGTTTGCTAAAGTGCAAATTAACTCTTCCTTCTGACACCTACAATACAAATAAACAGCCCACTGAATTTGGCCACACCCTCTTTCCTTTTTTCTGGACAAAACCTATTAATCCATTCCACCTGGCATGCCTGGTTTAAACACCTTTTAGTCACAGACTTTAAAGCATAATATCAATGAGTATCCATAATTTCACATACAGCATTGTCACATACATTTTACAATGATATTATTGACCAGTGTGGTGGTGGTAGTTCAAATGATATCTCACAAGGCATATTTTGTACAAAACATCATTGCACTAGTGCGTAGGGTGTGAACACACAGATTCTGCCTAGGGTGTCACACTCCCTAGTCAGTGGAGCATCAGCACATATTGGATAATCCATATTACATGTGAATTCTGTAAAAACTCAGTACAGTGGGAGGCTGATTTGCAGAATAACATCTGAGAGAAGCCTGGGGTTTTAGCTATGAGTCATGTAGACAGAGGGCAATCAAAAAGTGCTGGATTGAAGGAATCTTGTAGAAGAGAAATAGAAACTCAGGACAACAGGTGTAGTTTAAAAAGTAGCAAAATTTAAAGAAAAATCATACCTCATGTTGATTTATTGATGTTCAGACTGGGAGGCTCGAATCGACAGCCATGGGAGGATATTCTATGTGGATCATGTAAACAGAACAACAACATGGCAGCGACCCACAGCTCCTCCAGCCCCACAGATCCTCCAGAGGTCAAATTCTATACAGCAAATGGAGCAGCTGAATCGGCGGTGAGAATTGTTGTTGTCAGTGTTTATTAAGTTAATAGTACCAAAAGTGTGCTTGGCATGAGGGCTAGGTCCCAGCTGCTACCATGAGTAGCTCTGCGCAGTCTTTTGTAGACCAGTGGGTCTTAAGTGTGGTTCTTCTGAATGTCCCCCTGAATCTGGATGCAGGCTATCATCTGTGTTCCATTAATGTTCAATGGCAACCTGGCCAGAAACAATGGGTAAGGAACCACAAAAATTCAGGCCACAGAAGGATATGAATAATCAGACATCAGTGGATTTTAGGCTGCATGGGAGAAAAAGAAAATGAAACGAGCTTCAGTAGTTGGGGTTTCCTAGAGCCAGGTGTAGGGTATATTCACCCTATAGCGTATGTAAATCCAGTCTTGTAATTCTAGATATCAGAGTATTCGTCGAACGATGACTAATGATAGGCCTGAAGAGCACCCACATGCCATTGATGGAACTGGAGAGGATACTGACTTCCATCATTCTAATGCAGGTAAAAATAAAACTGATATCGATCAATGGAGAGTTCAGCCAATCAGCCATTCAATGAGAGCAAGATAAGGAGAACCCTATTTTCTGTCTGCACAGAACTGGATCACCGTTTACTATAATTTACTGTCCTGTTTCTGCAGGTAATGGCTCGGCTTATTAGGATTTATTCAATCAGCATGTTGAAGAATGTGTGTGTGTGTGTTTCAGCTTCTTTACTCTCTCACGTTAGGAAGCTATGTAAATGGCTAATGTAGGCCATTTGCGTGTAAATGTTCTGCAGCTGTCAACTTTTTTAGTGATTAGTATTATTAATGGTGGCATAGAGTGAACAACAGGCTATTCTGTAGCAATTCCTTTCACTCTGTTGATATGAATTCCCCTTCTTCTCTTGACTTCTGAGCTCATTATCAGTGTTGCTTCTGTTGCTAATGTCAGGGAAGATGAGCTTAGAGTTGAATGAATGAATTAAACCAGCAGAATTGTATACCTGAGAAGTAACCTGAATCCTCCATTTTGTCAGGCATTCATGTCTGAAATTCAGTGAGGTTTTTCCTTAATGAAGGCTTTTCCATTGTTAAAGTTAACCCCTTGAAGCCAAAAGTCAGGCTCTCTCTCAGTGCATAATCTCATTGATGGCAGTGGGGGGAGGGGCACAGCAACTGCTGGAGGTGCCAAGAAGCTAATTAGATGTTCCACTACTGACTTTCACAAAAGAAGTGATGAGAATGTCATTTGAGAACAAGGCGGCATCCTTATGATGGACATACAGTGGGAGGAATTGAGGGAAGTACTGCATGAACAATAGCTCTAAGAATCTTTGTCTCCTCTTATTCATCTCTCTTCTCTTCCATTTTTCAGAACTCCTTCAATGCTTGATACATTTTTCTCCATATTTGTTTCAGATAATACCTTTGTTTCCCACTCTCCCCTCCTTTATTATGTTCCATATCTTTCTCCATTTGTGTTTCATTTCCTTCCTTCTTTTGTCTCTCTCCCGTCACTTCCCCCCATTTGAAGTCTCTGTTCTTCCCTCAGCTTTTATTCCCACTTAACACCTGTCCTTCCCTCTTCCTGTCTCCTCTATTAAGTTTTATATATTCTAGTTTTTTAAAGTATAGTGTTCTTCCTAACGGAGCTCATTTGTCATTTACGGATGGCTGGACTTCCCAGAATTAGTGAGGAAGGATGACCCTGTGCATATTGTCGCACACATAAAAGAATGGGCTTGTGAAGGATGGAAGATGGCATGATTTTTGGTGGACCTGGTACGATCATTATGATCCCAATCTATGTTTACAACCTCCCATCTACTTTAAAATCTGCATCCAAATCTCCTGTTTGTTTTAAAAGAGCCTTACTAGTTGCCCTTTCTAGTGGAAAGAATATAACAAATGATATCCATGGTTCCTCTCCGGTTCATGATGTTTGTGAGAAATCAATACGCAGAAGCTGCTGCTCAGGGGACACCCAAATGTTTATCATATACATCTGGAAACATGGAACTGAAATAGATTTCCGTACCGAACTTTTTCTTTCCTCCATTGTGTGAGCATTTTGGTTAAATACTGATCAGTGCTTCATTGCTGACTATCTTGTAATAGGGGAAGTGGAACATATAACAAATTACATTAATTTTATATGCACTGTACATATTCAGGTTGGTTGGCATTAAAAACAATCAGTATTTGTCTGCAGTTACAGCACAATGGTATCTGACACACCACAGTTACCTTTTCTGTTTGTAAGAGTATGGCTCTTGTATCCCAAGTACCATTGTGTGATGACTGTGGGTAAATACTGATTTGTAAGAGCGACACTTCTGTATATCTTGCATCAGAAACCATTAAAAAGTATTACTACACTGTTACCCTGGAAACCTCTGATATTTTCAGCAAACATGCATTGATAAATTAGGATTATTTGAGATACACTTATGTAGAGAATGTTTTAAGAACCAGAGAGCAATATCCCTCAAGGAATTATCATGAGTGTATAATGCAAATCAGTATTGTTGTTTGCAATGAGGTTTTATTAAAAGTTATTACCAGAAACCTTTGTCACTCACTTTGTTGTTAGATTTTCGAAGGGAGAATGTGCTGCCTCACTCTACCTCCAGATCCAGGCTTACTTTATTGCTACAGTCTCCTCCGGTGAAATTCCTTATCAGTCCAGAGTTCTTTACAGTGCTGCATTCTAACCCTGTGAGTACAGTGTATACCAACATGCAATTTCATAAATATATGTTGATAAATATGGGCACATCTGTGGTCTCTGTATTTTTCTTGTATACAAAAATCTTACTCAATATTTTGAGACTAAGATATGAAAAAGGAAACTATGTGGCGAGCTACTCAGTACGGGGCATTTATTACTTTACTATTCAAACTGTGTGCATATCCATGAAAACACTGGAAAATTGGCAGTATATACCAGCTGTTGAAGTCGAAAACCTTGACTTATCTGTGCTGCGGAACTACAGCGTTTATTTGTTATGGGTCTGGTTCACCATTGAATTACATTAGATGTGCAGAAAACTGGAGTGATGCAATGGTGAATCTTTTTTTGTTTTTGTTTTGGTATTTTATTTATTTATTTATTTAATTTGTTTATTTACAGCGGTAACGGTTAAAGAACCAATATTTACCCATTTACCAACATGTTATTTGAGATGCTTCAGTTATTGTCTACTTTACACACAGTGAATCTCTGCATTATTAGATATCACTCTAGTAATGTTGGTAAATATTAACTTCGTAATGGCTACTACCGTATACAGCATTGTAAGTCTATATGGCATTATACAATAGAGGGAAGGTGCCAAACAAATAAATCTCTGGCCTGAACAGCTTACAATCTAAAGACATGAATGGATAAAGTATATACTGGTAAGTGTATTCAGGCAGATATAGCAAATCCCACTGCTTTAGAGTGTTCTTTTGCTTTAGTGCGTTCTTGATTTGTGTTCTTTTGGAGCTGGGTGTGATATAAAAACTGCCCCTGAGGGATTACAGTGTCTTCAATTTTTACTTTTGACTTATCTGTTTGCCCAGTATTACTGTTGCAAAACATAACTAATGTGCTTCTTGCAACAGGTGATCTACCTATAAAGGGTAAAATACACCCCTGCAGATGGCCAGTTGTGTGCACTATTCAAGTTAAAGTTTGAGGATTTAAGTAGAGCATATTCATACTCACCTATTTTATATGAAAGTACATTAGAAATCATTGAATAAAAGAGGCCACTTGTGTTGTTTTCCCCCATATTTGATTTAAAGTTTTCCCTATTTATTCTCCAATAGTCTCTTTCCTAAATAGTTTTTCTGTTCAGATTTTTTTCCTTGCACGTTATAAATAGAAATAATGTAATGAGTACTTCACTGTCTGCAAGTACTCCTGTTAATAATTCAGTGGCTTTAAAACTACTGGACAACGTTAGTTTTAATCTTATGGTATATGTATCGTTCCAATCAGCTGCATGGAATCTAGCCTGCATAGCTGCATCTTTAATTCATAAGGCAGAGGTCCATTTTGTTTGATTGAGAAAAAGGCATATGTATTTCTGTGACTTTCATTCTTTTTGATTTTGTGGAACAACAATCAAACATGCCAAGTGTCCTTTTAGAATCCAAGTAGGTCGAAACAATGTTAATGTAAATCCCTGGTGACTTTCCATAAAATAACATAGAAAAACTATAATACACTTCCAGTTTTGTTGCCACGTACAATGGCTACAGAGGAGACATTATTCTATATATATTACCCTTAAGAGAATGCTTAAGAAGGCATTGTGAAGTCTCTGCAATTTAGGCCAATTTTACTGCTAGAAGAAGCAGTCATAACTACACCAACATCAGTGAAATGGAATGCTGAAAAATATAGTTTGCACCTCATTGGGTGAATAGAGTCAGGCAATGAAGACTTCATGGCTTTTCTTCTGCTGTTATTGTTCAGCTGGAAACAGTTTCCTTCAAAGTTTTAGAGCTGCAGGCCATAAATTTACATTAGGAAGGATGCCTTTGCAGGAAAAAAGAGCTAAATACTTTTGTTTGATTAAAATATAGATATTTCGGAAAAGCTTGCAAGAATAAAATATTTATGAACAAATATATTGGGAAGTGTTTATTTCATAACTGCTTTCCGCTCTGATATTCTTTCTTTAATGTCCATTCTTCCATATTGCTGGCTATTTATCTAATTGTCAGGGCCCCAATTCAGCAAATCACTAAAGCACATGCATAACTTTAAACATGTGAGCAGTCCTGTTGACTTCAGTGAGCCTGCTCCTGGGCAAGAACCAATGCCCACTGAACTCAGGCTTAAGTGCTTTGCTGGTTTGGGGTTCAAGTTATTATCCACTCATTGGAACATAGGACTCTCATCCAACTATTGGACTGATGGTCCGTCTATGTAGATGTTTAACTTCGAATGTCCTTTCTTGAAATTATTTTATTATGAATTTTTCAGAGTGCCTACCGCATGTTTACAAACAATACGTGTTTGAAGCACATGATCACCAAAGTCCGGCGGGACACCCACCATTTTGAGCGTTACCAGCATAATCGAGATTTGGTGGGCTTCCTCAATATGTTTGCTAACAAACAACTGGAGCTGCCGAGAGGTTGGGAAATGAAGCATGACCATCAGGGCAAGGTACCTGGAACATGCATGTAACGCTGGTTGGATTTTGTCTTTGTAATGATGGGATTGAAGCATCTGCTCTTAAAAGCCTTCTAGATTTTAAGGCTGTAGTTTGGCTGTAGGCCCTTAAAAGAATTAGGATCTTTTAACCCATCCTTTGAATTAGAAATATTCATTGTCAGAAAAGTTATGATATTTATTTCAAAAGTAAAAGTTTAAATTTGTTCTGTGGTTCCTACATTAATTTTCCTTTTTTATTTTTTTTTAAAGTTGGTGTGATTTTGGATCTGCTTCTTTCCTTGGGAAAATGATATTATTGAATAATATTGAAGAGGGGGCAATTACAGTTACTTTTTGTATGACCGTGACATTTAGAATTTTATATTCAATACTAAGTAAACTAAAATTAAGTTGAAGCTACCACTGGGAATTTTCAGTGGCCTTACATTGTAATAGTGCTACTTAGAGTGGCATTTTCTCCTTTGCATAGGTGTAGGAAAGAATAAAAGTATACTAGAATTAACATGTGAGGGAGTGATAGTGATATCTATTTGGGTGAGAAAAAAAATGGGTAAGTAATTAGGACTAGAGAGAGACAAGGTGGAGGAGGTAATATTTTTTGTTGGACAACCTTCTGTTGGTCAGAGAGACAAGCTTTCAAGCTTCCAGAGTTCTTTAAGCCTGTGAAATGTACTCAGTGTCACAACTAAATATGAGGTGGAACAGATTGTTTAGCATAAGTAGTTCACATATTTTAAAGGACCTTTCAAGGTGAAATGGCCAGTTAACACCTCTCCAGTCATGCGGGGGGGGAGGGTGGAAAATGTAAGCATCCAGACATAGGGTGAGCACTTTGTGAAAAGTGTTCACCCACAAGTGATGCAGTGTTTTCGTCTTTTATCGTTGTGTGAGTTCATTTCAGGAGCATAGTGATTGTCTGCTTTCACTTGCATAATTGTTGTTGGGACATTTAGTGTGCTGTAGAAAGTACATCACATGCTGTAATAGGCATGTGTAGGACTCATGAATCTTGAAAGGTGTGTTGTTGGGGGTGTTGATCATTGTAGCAATGGAGACATTTCTGCAGGTTTTGTGTCTGTTGGTCTGGTAGGGTCTGATGCTGCTTTGAGTTGAATCCTAGTCTGTGGGGTGCTTTCTTCTGATGATGAGCTTGGTGAGGTGGAGAGTTGTTTGAAAGCCACAGAAGGGTTTCAGGGAAGATTTCTGTCAGGAAGTGGTTGTCATCAAGTATGGGTTGTAACTATTTAATGATACTTTGTATGGGTTCTAGTGTGAGCTGGTAGGTGACAACTAAGGGTATAACCATACACCCTAGCTGTGACCTTTGACCCCACACTGGAACCAGTAGGAGGTATCATTAAACAAGTTCAGAGCATATTGGATGGAGACCACATCCTGAAAGAAATCTTTCCTGAACCCCCTCTTCTGACCTGTAAGCAACCCCCCAACCTCTCCAAGCTCGTCATCAGAAGCAAGCTTCATACAATCCAGGACCCACCAACTCACCAGACCCTGCCAGAACCTGAAGAAGAGCTCTGTGCAGCTTGAAAGCTCATCTCTTTCACCAACAGAAGTTGATCCCATAAAAGATATTACCTCACCCACCTTACCTTTAATATCCTGGAACCAACACAGCTTCAACAAAACTGCATGCAACAATTAGGACTATAGTTTGACTAAGCCAATAAGTGCCTATGTCTATAATTCTTGGCTATGTTTAGCCATGAATGTTTGCGAGTCCACATGAGTGATGTACTTGACACCTGAAAGGAATACAAACAGACTCCAAACTGAAGGCGAGAAATATGCTTGAGGTACGTTGTTGTCTTGGATTTTTTACTTTGCAGCTTTAAGGAAAACATTGTGTAAAAATGGTGGGGGAGATGCAATTATTTTAACTTCCTTTTTCTTCCTCTTCCTCTTCCTCTCTGTCTCATTGAGCCCTTCCCCTTAAATTTCCTGGAGTCCAGTTCTCTCCCTGAAGAATATGAGTAACTCCATTTTGAGTTCAGCAGGAGCTACTCATATCCTCCAGAGGGAGAATCAAACCCTGGATTTCTGTGTGTAGTACTTGGTGATCGTGATTAATGCAGCTGTAATAAAACATAGAGGAAGCACTGAGTAAAGCCTCAGAGGAAGCTCTTTATTTTGAAGTATTTTTTCTGTGTCCTAGCTCAGGATTGCTGGTTCTCACCATTATGAACTGGCTTTTCCACAAGTAGTACTTGCTTCCTCAGTGACCAGTGGAAGTTGAGTCACAGTAGAAAAATATATTCAGTACAATAGAGGAATCATAGCATGTGTATGACCTAAATGAGGGCTTGGTTGGCCTAAATTGTACTGTGTGCATTGCTTGTCCAATACTTGTGCCACAATGCATAAATATATCTTCTATTTGCCTTAGTACTTGTGCTGATGGTGACCGTACCTCATCTCTGTTGTGCTGCAATTAAAAAATTTTCTTTTTATTATGCTTTAACATATTTGTAAGGTGGAAGCAGGTGAAAAATGAAACACATATCTCATGTGCACAAGTGAATTCTGGGATTAATATATCGTGATATAAAGGATGAATGACTGAGTGGGACCCTGCCAGTTAGAGGATATATGGATATTTTTCTTCATGACACTAATCTTCTTCACTGCCACTGGCCTAATAATTTAAGTGTTTTATTTCACAGATCAGCAGCTAGAGCAAAGAGACAAAGAATGGGACAAGTGGGCTTTACTCCTCAGTAGATGCTGATGTTTCTTACCTCTGCGCAATTGGCTGTGAATTGAGATCCATTGGTAGAACTCTGTGGGGAAGCTTAGGCAGAACTAGTTCTGAAATGCCTGTCTCTAAACTAAACAGCCTTCTCATTTAAAAAAAGAAAAAAAAAAGACTCTTTCCTGGATTTGCAAGCAAATCATACATAGAACATCAGTATATAAACAGAAAACTAGTGTATAAATAGTATGTGTTGGGGAATGTTAAAATAAAGTTGAACCTTGATGAAGTACAGTATTAAAGCAAGCATTCACAGCTTTTATTTGAAATAACTTTTATTTAAAAATGTGTAGTTCTTTGAGGGGGAAGGGATTTAATTTTTGGTCAAACCAAAATTTTGTCACTTTGCACAACTATTGTAAGTTTCCTGGCTGTACCTTGCCAGGACCAGTGATAGGAGTTTCTTTAAAATTAGGATGTTTTTCTTAGAGTGTGTGTGCGTGCACACTCAGCTCAGTATCCAGGTGTGGTGTCAGCATCCAGATTAGCCCAGAGCTTTGAAGTTCCAATGACTTTCTTTAAGGAAGCTTCAGCACAGTAAATCTGCACTTTATGTTATAGATTGCTGCTGGCTAGCCTAAAAGCATTCATGCTTAATAAGACATGATCACCCTTAATATAATCTTTAAGCATAGTTTAAGTGGGTACAAAAAAGCATTACATGCGGTGTTAGATGGCTGCATTAAATCAGAGAATTGGGCATCTGCAATAAAGTTCTAAACAAGTAACTTTTTTCGTATTGAATCATTGTTTTTATTTGTTTTTCTAAATATACTCTATTATAAGGTTGGTACATTGAAGTCAGCCTTTGGAAGGTTGTCTTGCCTCCTTCAAAATACTGATAAGGTTGGATAAAATAGATATCAGCGCCTGAAAAGAATTACTGGACACTTGCTAGTAAGAGAATTAAACCTATTAGCAGGGGCATAGATTTCAAAGATGACATGGCCCATTCCCTCTGCCTTCTTGCAGAAATTTAAAAAGCCAATATTGAAATTGGTAAAACAGATTACATCCTGCTTACAGAGTAGTTTAGCATTCTCCAATACCTGGATCCTGTGTATCCAGTGTCACAAATGACATCACTATTTTGCCAGGTAGACACCACCAGCCTGAGGCTCAAAAATTGCCATTAGCAAAAACATTTCAAAATTCAACAGAGAAACATTATGCTTAATTTATACATTTATAGATATCTCAGCTGAGCAAAGCTTGCATAGTTTTCCTGTATAAAGTTTGTCTCATCCCAGACAGCAACTTGTAAGGCATATCTCTCTTTAGCTCCAAATTACCAGACAGCATCGTGACAATCGGGGTCCTTAAGAGTTTTGGTGCCCTCTACTGAACTATTCCAAATATGTTGGAGCCTCAGTTTCTTTTCTGTTCACATTTATTAAGTGAAAATTTCAAAACAGTAACCATAAATTATAGTCACAATAGGGACAGTACAAAGATACAATCCCTCCCCCCTCCGACAAACCCACCCTTCCCAAATTCCAAACCTTCCACACCTCAAACCCATTGTCCTGAAAACTAAAAGGACAATATGATATCATAGTCCCATGCCATAGTATGAAGCTTCTTTTGGTTCTCCTTTGTGTCATGTGAACTTTCCAGAAATGACCCTATGCTCCTCGCCATAGTAAATATGTAAAAAAAAAAAGTTCTCTTCTATAGCATGACTCATGTTTTCTGTCTATTTTCATACAGCTTATGAACTCTGATTTCTTCTTCAAGTGATTGCATATGTCCATTCCACGGTGGGAGTGTGTGCATGTCTCATGCACTGGTAACAGAAAGTCTTCCTTAATAGGGGTGGGTGCCCTACCTTACCTCATGCCTGGAGTCAAGGATACCAAGGGTGGAGCGAACCACCCAATCCTCCTTCAGTTCCTTTTTTACCATCTATGGTCGGAGCATGTTGTTGTACTTCGGTAGTCTTTTGCCTTTAAATGTGTATGTAGTTAGTGTATAATTGTCCATAGTAGTTAGTGGTACTCGTTTTTTCATCCAGTTGGGTGTTTGTTTTTATTTTTTTCTTAAAGTTATTTTTTAATTGTTTTGGCTTGTCCAGGCTTTGCTCAGGACCAGGGGAGCTTGTGCAGCTTTCAAGAAGCAGCTGCAAACCACAGTGTAAAACTGCCTCAGGCTTCTGGGGCACATGGCCACTTGTACATATGTGACACACAAGCCAAGATCCATTTCTTGTGTATGCAGGCATGGCTAAAATCTGTGTAGTGCCAGGATGTACACCACCTTGGCAAGTTGGAATACATCCCAGCCTGAGTATTGTCATCCCTGGATTGTTGGATCCCCCCCAGGCATTGTGTTCAGGGCAGTCCCATTCTTACCAGTTCTCCCCTCAGTGACTTTCATAAATGGATGCTTCCATCATGGAGTGGGGAGCTGCAAGCTCAAGGTATGTGGTCTATTCACATGGCCAGGCTACACATAAATGTTCTCAAACTGTGAAGCAGTGTGCATCATTCTGAGCATGTCAGCAGTTCCTATCACCCATTCATTCAGGCCAGGTGCTCGTGGGGAGCACCACAGCTATGTTTTATGTAAACAAGCACCAGGTCAGACAACCTGTATCAGGAGGCAGTCAAGAAGTGGGATTTCAATATAAGGAATTGTATAACTCCCAAGGCTTCACACCTGCTGATCTAAGCAGAGACCACGAACTCTCTCTCAGCCCGTGAATTCTAAAGTGTTGGTATTTCAAGTTGTGGGAATTCCTACTGTAGATATGTTTGCAACATGGCAGAACAGGATGTGCCCCCACTCTTGTTCCAAAGCTGGCCACAGTCAGGGTTCCATCTCAAACGCTTTCCTATTTCCATGAAACAACAATGTACTATATGCTTACCCACCAGTACCTCTCATTCCCAGGGTGATATTGAAACGCAAATAGACAGAGGAAGGATGATCCTCATAGACCCAGCTTGACCAAGACAACCCTGTACTTTGATCTGCAAAGGCTGTCCCTTACTTCACCAGCTAGTCAAGTACTATAATCTTATAAAACAACAGTCAGGTGTTGCATCTCAACTCAACAAGTGCTTCACTTCAGGAGTTGGTTTCTTTTTGGTTAATGCCAGAAGTGGCACGCTGTTCAGCAGCGATCCAGAATATTCTGCTCACACCTTAGCTTCCTTACCATAAGTGGAAACACTGCTCCATGTGGGTGACCCACCAATATGTATCTCTTAATCTTCAATCTAGAAGATTTTGAACTATGTTCTACACCTGAAAGAGTCAGATCTGTGTGCAGTGTAGCTGTAGCCATGTCAGTCCCAGGATATTAGAGAGACAAGGTGGGTGAGAGAGACAAGCTTTTGTGACCTGAAGGAGAGCTCTGTGTGGCTCTCACCAACAGAAGTTGGTCCTAGGGATGTAAAAGTTTAACCAGTTAATCTGCCTTAACTGTTAACCCCACGCCGGCCGACCAGCAGCACTACACCGGCTGGAGCAGGCCCAACCATGCTGCCCAGCCGGAGCCACGCCAGCTGGCTGGAGCGGGCCCAGCCGTGCCGCCCAGCACGACAGTACCACCTGACCAGAGAGGCCCCAGCCATGCCAGCGGATCGGCCCCTGTCCCAGCCTCACCGGCCTGCAGGATCAGCCTCACATGCTAAATCGGTTAACCGTTTAAACCACATATTTTAATAATTTAAACAGTTAACTTTTTAAACAGTATTTACATCCCTAGTTGGTCCAGTAAAAGATATTGGTTTACCCACTTCGTCTCTCTCTAAGAGTCAGATCTAGCAGTCAGCTTGATCAAGGTGCATCTGGCTGCAATTCCTGCATGTCACACTCATATTGGTGGAAGGACTATGTTCACTAATCCCATAGCAACCAGATTCCTGAAATGATTGAATAGGCTTTGCCCAGATTGAATAGGCTTTGGGATTTGGCTCTGCCTTAGGGCTTGAATTTTGTAGGCTCTTAAGGGGCTTCCATTGGAGTCCTTAGTCTCTTGTTCAGTGTTACATCTTTTGTCTAAAGTACTCTTCTTAGTAGCCATCACCCCCACCATCAGTCAATATACTTACTGGTCTTTTTTCCAAAGCCCCACACTTGAAAAAATGAACAAAAGCTGCATATTCTGGATGTGTGCAGAGCTCTGGCTTTTTATCTGGATAGAACAAAATTCCTTCAGGTTTTTTGTCAGCTTTGTTTCCTATGCAGAGAGAATGAGAGGTCATCCTGTGATGACACAGACTTTCTAAATGGATTACCAGCTGCATTTTTGTATGCTATAATGCCAAACTTCTGACAAACTTGAAAAACTGTCAGTGCATTCAACTAGAGGACATTTAGCATCTACTGGCTTTGAGGGAACCGATCCTATTGTTGACATTTACAGGGTAGTGATGTGTATGTACCTTTGCTAGATATTATGAAATTATAACCGCCTCAAGGGGTGACATGAATGTTGGGAAAGCATTCCAACAGTCCCTCTTCAGATGAGACTCTGAGCCCCATCTCCATTGAAAACAGCTTGGCCATCACTTCTACTGGAATGGACCTATGTAATCACCTGAAAAAGGAAAAACTGTTACTTACCTTCTTGTAACTGTTGCTTTTCAAGATGTGTTGAATATATCCATTCTGTGACCTACCCTCCTTCCCCAGCACATCAAAGTCTCTCATTATGTGATTCTTATGCAAAGGAAAGGAGAACTTGTGGCACCTTAGAGACTAACAAATTTATTTGAGCAGGTTTCAGAGTAGCAGCCGTGTTAGTCTATATTCGCAAAAAGAAAAGGAGTACTTGTGGCACCTTAGAGACTAACAAATTTATTAGAGCATAAGCTTTCGTGAGCTACAGCTCACTTCATCGGATGCATCGTGAGCTGTAGCTCACGAAAGCTTATGCTCTAATAAATTTGTTAGTCTCTAAGGTGCCACAAGTACTCCTTTTCTTTTTGCAAATTTATTTGAGCATAAGCTTTCGTGAGCTACAGCTCACGATGCATCCGATGAAGTGAGCTGTAGCTCACGAAAGCTTATGCTCTAATAAATTTGTTAGTCGCTAAGGTGCCACAAGTACTCCTTTTCTTTTTTAAATATTTTGGAATAGAGGGGTTTTTTTGCTCTAATTGTATTGCAGCTTGAGGCTTTTCAGGTTTAGGACCCATGATCACGTGGCCTTCTCTCAGCAAATGGCTAACCAGTCAATACTTGTCATTTCTTCTTATCCCAGGAAAACATTGGGCCTGCCTTGAATTCTTATTTTATATTTTTGACATCATCATCTCTGTGTCCCTAGTCGATTCTCTAAGTTGGCCTACCTAGAATAGTTCTAGCAGAAGGATGGTGAATGCTCCTTTTAACCTATAATCACACTGTGTCCTAGAACATAATCATATGTTTGACATGTACACACCCCATCTATATTTATAATGATATGATAAATAGCTTGTTAAAGTGCAATGTTGTTGCCAGTAAGTGACCTCCTTTTAGATGCATATAGATTAAATGAACTGGTGAATGTGCTGACATAACTTCTGTTAGACATTCATGTCCTCTTTTCTAGACGAACAATCATGATTTGTCTTGGTATTTTCATGTTGTGGGTTATCTGAGGATCTCAAAATGCTGTATAAACATTAATGAATTAAATCTCATAAGTCTCCTGTGAGACACAGACACTTATCCTTGTTTTACAGAAGGGGAAACTGAGGCACAGTGAGATAATTTCCTAAAGTCTCTAAGCAGTGACTGGAACCCAGATCCTCCTGTGCTTTAACTCTCACACACTTTCTCTCCTGCCAATGTACTTACTGCAGGAAGGTTTAGTTAGGAAGCTCCTAAGTTACAATGAATGTTGACTCTGAAATCTTTTTTCCTTTCCTAGGCTTTTTTTGTTGACCACAATTCCCGCACCACCACGTTCATTGACCCACGGCTTCCCTTGCAGAGCAGCAGGCCCACTAGTGCATTAGTGCATCGACAGCATTTAACCAGACAGCGCAGCCACAGTGCTGGTGAGGTAAGCCTGAACTGCTCCTCCTGTTACTTAGCTAACAAGGATTTCAGGATCATCCAGTTTTCACATCATTCCATTCAAATATTATTTTGTCAGTCGTTTAATGGTTCTGCCAGTGTGGTATCCACCTGCAAACTTAAGACCTTCTTACCTTTCGAAAAGCCAATGATGGTCTTTATTATACAAGGAAAGGTCTGATAGGATTTCATCTGCTGCTATTAAATGGCAAAAAGAAAAGGAGTATTTGTGGCACCTTAGAGACTAACAAATGTATTAGAGCATAAGCTTTCGTGAACTACAGCTCACTTCATCGGATGCATCATTGGATGAAGTGAGCTGTAGCTCACGAAAGCTTATGCTCTAATAAATTTGTTAGTCTCTAAGGTGCCACAAATACTCCTTTTCTTTTTGCGAGTACAGACTAACACGGCTGCTACTATGAAACCTATTAAATGGCAGTAACTCCATCAAACCACAGGAGGGCTCTTGAATACAGATTTCTTCACCAAACAGCAGTAGCCTGTTTTTTATTAGCACAGCAATTCACACTGACTTGGCAAGTGTCAAAGCAAGTAGGCGATTTAATTTAGAAAAACAAGTTTGTGTGCATGCACACCTAAACATTATACTGTTTTCCCATATATTCCATGGTACTATAGATCAAGAAAGGTAAAAATTCTTCTTACCACTGACAGAATGTCAGACCATTAAATGTTATGGTCCATATGATATCACACTAGTAATAATAATATAACCTTTTTAGAACATGGATTCTAAGTAGAAATGCTTAAAACTCCTTATCTGTAATATAAAAGATTCTGTATTTGGGTTCTGATTACAAAGCCCTTGAACCGTATTGTTTTCACTAGAAGGTTTTGAGTAAATTTTATGTCCTGACTGTGATATTTTTATGTTTATAAGCATATGCAAATACTGTAGGCTCGTTCCTTTTCTGTACTGAGTTTAGCTTCACTGAAGTTGAGGAAAGGGGTGGGGAAGGTGATTCTAAACCATGTTTCCACTCTCCTCATTTAGGTCTGGTCAGGGACCAACATTGCACTCAGCATAATTTAGAGAAGCTAGAGGGCTGCTCTAATTTAATCAGTCTGTGAGTAGCAACTGTAGCTGATGAGGATCTGCCAGAATACTTCCTTACTCCTAGCATGCATTTTCCCGGGTTCCCACCTCTGAAGTACCTTACTTGGGGATGGCTGACGACGACCTGAGAATTCCCTTGCAGTGGGGGGAAACCGGTGCTGCCTCTTTAGGACAGCTTTCTGCCCTCTACACTCTGATACAATCTCTAATAATATGATACAATCTGTAATTACATTATCACAAATTGTTTGTTCTTCCCTGCTTTGTTCAGTGCACAGAATGGAGTGGGAATAAGGCAAAGGATTTAATAGTAATAATTAAAAGCAAAAAAACAATGGTAATGCAACAAGATAAAGCCCACAAAAGCAAGAAGTTGCTCTGACATTAAAGCGATTCCTAGTAGTGACCATAATCAAGTGTTGCTTTTCTATGAAAAATAATTCTGTACAAATAACACCACCTTGCTCCCTGTGTGAGTTCAGAGTTCCATCTGCTCTATTTGGTGATACAAAATAATTTTGTTTTAGTGCTTTTTACTTGTGTGCCCTGCAGAATCCACACAACTGAGAGAGAGTGAGCTGGATTATAGTACTTTTCTTAGTCATCATGAGAATTGTTTCCTGTCTTTTAGATCTAGGCCATGATGAAGAAGGTTCATTTGTTTTGTTTTGTTTTTTGCTTGGTGCTGACCATAATTACTACTGTACTTTTAGGTAGGAGAGGATTCCCGTCATTCAGGACCACCGGTTCTACCAAGACCGTCCAGCACGTTTAATACAGTCAGCAGGGCTCAGTACCAGGACATGGTTCCAGTGGGTATGTCAGAGCTTGGAGTTCTCTTGAGGGAAGTGTACTTTGATTTAACTGTGCATGTCTGTGTGCACTCATTGTTTTTTCTAATTTTTGCTTTTACTGTATGTTATGGCTAACTCCATCCATTATCAATCCCTACCATGGAATTTCAATTTGTGTGCGTAATAGTGGAAAAATGTCCAGGCATGACCAATTTATTAATACCAGAATGTTTGCTAGTTAATGCAAAGGGTTTCTTGCATTAAATTTTCTAATTAACTTCCCCTCAGAAGTAACTAGAAGAGTTACAAATAGAGGGCCAGACTTTGTATTGACCCGGACCCTATATAGTCCCATTAATTTCAATATAAATATTAGACTTTTATTTCAGAGGGCTTCCATGAGGTGTGAGTCACCTCAGAATTGGTCAGTAGCCTAAATTTTGTTTTCAGTTACACACACACAAAATGCTTTTGTCATCAACGCCTCAAGAAAATAATTTAGTGTGCTGAATTAACAGGCATTGTGCAAAAAATCATGATTGATTAATCTGCTTGATCTTTGTTCAGTAGCACAGTCATCACAAATTTAAACTCCTTTCCTATGCTATGGACACTGCATATTTTTCAGGTTCAGCTTTTGGAGATGTTTTGAACAAAGATACTTTTAATTGCTGTTTAATAATTGACAGTGGAACAGGCACAAACACTTTGAGTGGGCCCTTGCTTCATAGATGGAACTACTTTAGAGACATGAGTAAATATAAAATATTTATGTAATCTTTTTCTTTGTGATAGAATAAACAGTAAAAATAAAAACCATAAATGAAAAGATGGCTGCTGCCAACTACATTTCAATAGCTTTTCATTACTTTTGACTGTAATATTTGTCAGATCTTCTTAGAAGTTTCATTAGTGACTGCATCTTACTCCTGTATGGCACAATACAAGTTGTCTGCCAATCTGTCCAGCAGTAGGATTGCTATTGTCATAAAAAATGTGTGCAGCTGTGTAAACCATGTATGTTCAAATACATGCTGCAGAGCCGGAAGAAAAAATGATGCACTATGTTTTAGTGCAACACATCATCATCATGGGTATTAGGAAGGAAGTTATAGTTCCCAGTGAGAGAACTGGGGAGTTATAAAGGCATATGATGATAGCAGAATATTTCTTGCCAGATAAAACTATTTGAAGGTAGGTCAAATTGACATACCAACATTGACAGTGTCCCCACAAATTTGTTGTTGATCATTTTATTCCTTTCTCATTCTGATGTTACAAAAAGGAAGAGGAATAAAATCTGTGAAGCTTTGAGTCTTTCTTGAAAGCAAAAATAAGGAAATTCACCATTAAGGCAAAAGAGCTGGCCAATACACTTGTCATTGTGTACCATAAGGGTTTATAATCACAGTACCTAGGCAAAGTGGCATGAGTTAAGACTGGTATGGAAGCCTAGATTTTCAGCCTTGTGTGAAGATATTACTTTTGTGAGACTATATCAGATCCTTAATATGAGTAAAACATAATTATTTTTCAGAATAGTGGAGGCAAGGAGAGGAGAAAGCAAAAAAAAATACCTGCACATTAATGTGCAGCCAATAAGAAGCACGTATAATTTACTATTAAGCAGTGAGCTTATGTTTTCACCTGGTCCTGTAAGTCTAAGAAATAAAGTAGTATAGAAAATAAGGCCCCATACACTTTATTCATGTGGTTATATGTTCAGGTTGGCGTGAGCTGAGGGTGTATGTGATGAAATATTATAATACTCTGAATTCTTCAGAAAGGCACATTAATATCTGATGTTTTAATCTAAAATTTTATTCATAATAAAGTGGGCCATGTATATCCAAATTCAAAAACCAACACCAGCCATTTTTAGGCTAAAAATGTAATGAAAAGATAATATTAATGTAGTAAATAAAAAGATTATGAATATAAAGACATAATTCCATTATTATTATTATTATTATTCAGAAGTTATAAAAATATAATGCTGTTTTTCAAATGCACCTGTTTGCAGTAAGCTGTTTTTGTTGCCACTTACAGCCTACAACGACAAGATTGTCGCATTTCTGCGACAGCCCAATATCTTGGAAATTCTACAAGAGCGTCAACCAGATCTTACCAGGAATCATTCACTCAGGTAATGATATTGATTCTGTTCTCCAGCTTTACTTTCAACTGACAGTCCCTCAATTCGTATTTTTTTTCCTGGCAGTATTAAAAAAAAAAAGGGGGGGGGGGGACAACAATATTGCTTGCTCGATGTCCATTGGTCATTTATAAACTTAAACCCTCTCCTTCCTCTCTTCCCTCCCCTCCCCGCCCCTCCCCCCAAAAAATCCCCCAAACCTTGCGTAATTTCAGCTTAATCAAAGAACTGCAGGAAACATTCCTTTAATGTGCTGTTACGTAGTGCCTTGGACCTTTGCAATAGTGCAGTTACGCTCTTTCAGGAACTTGCATGCATGCATCCAGCCTGTCGGTTGCAAGGCCATAAATAGCGCACTTCAGTCTCTTCTCCAGGTCTTCTCATTTGGTTCTCTGCTCAGCTCCTCTGCCGTCCTCAGGTGGTGCCCAAGTAGGGCAAGTTTTCCCACTCTAGGGAGGGATGCAGGGGAAAGAAAAGGAATAATCTGAGCAGGTGAAACTGCATGACCCTGGATCTGTCCTTCTTCCTTTCATTCCCTTCCCCACTGCAAATGTGGCCATGGGCACCACTGCAAACCAAGGCTCCTCAAAAGGTACCTGGCTCCTCCCCCTGTTCTTAAACTGCAGCTTGTCAAGCTGGTCTTATCTTCTCTGCTCCCTTAGCACTCTTCCTAACCACGTTAGAGCATGTGGCCTGGCTCCCAGAGCTGCCAATGAACTCTGCCATCGCCAGCAACACGTAGCCTTGGGCAACCAAGGAAGTGGAAAGAGAGTGTGTGCATGTGAATAATAATTTTCAGTGAGGAACAGGGAAGAAGAGAATAATGAAAACAAAAAGGGATGGGATGAGCAAACCCATGCTAGGCAGGTAGGCAGGGGAGAAAGTGAGCATAGATGGACAACTCAGGATGCTGGGCATGGAGCAAGGGGAATGGGAGCTGGAAGAGTAGGACGCCAGCCTGCCATTCCATTACAAAGACAGAGTATCTAGGGGGAAAAAGAGTTGGAGCTACTGACGTAGGATATCT
The DNA here is from genome assembly GCF_009764565.3 of Dermochelys coriacea. NCBI lineage: Eukaryota > Metazoa > Chordata > Testudines > Dermochelyidae > Dermochelys > Dermochelys coriacea. Next base: position 57,339,629 of record NC_050078.2, on the reverse strand, counting down.
CCAGAAGTCATAGAATCTCACCGACAGGCAGTCAGGCAAGATGTGGCCATTGGTGGTATTGAGTATGTGTAGGTCTATGGGTGTGAAGCATTCAGTTAGAAAGGCGTTTGTTGAGGCCCTGCTCGTTTTTCTTGATGTATACTGTAGGGTTCTTCCTAAACCTAGAGTTGGCCCTGCATTTTTGGATAAGTTCAATCAGCAATATCCATTTAGCATGTTTAGAGTTGCACATTTTTAGAGTTGCACAGATGGTTTAGGAACAGACCAGTATAGTTCTTGCACAACATCAAGAGATGCATAGTATATTATGAAAGATGCTTTATAATATTATATGTTGATTATGGTATTATATAGCACAGGTAGAATATAACTGATACAGGGTGAAATTCACCCCTGTGCAGAGGGTCAACACATAGCCACTAAGTTCTTCCTACACACGTACTTAATTTTAAGAGCATGAGTAGTCCTGTTGATGTCATTGGAATTACTGACATGCGTAAATTAAGCATGTAGTTAAGTGCTTTGCTGAACTGAAGTCAAAAGGTTTAGCACGTTGCAGGATTGAGATTTAAATCCCTCATAAAAATGCTGGACTTGACTTATGCTGTTTTATGCTGACCCTTTACACAGGAGTGAATTTCACCCTTAGGGTATATCTCTTTTGTAATTAAGTATATGTGGCTTAGCTGTAAAATTAACTTGCTGTTAACATGGTAATTAGAAATTGGTGTTCAAATGTATGTTTCCAGAACTATCTTGGACACACTACTGTTGAAAAATGTGTTGGGTCATTGCTGCACATCTATCATTATGGTAGCTAGGTAGATTTTGATCTCACTGTACACTGTGGCTGCCAATGCAGTGCTCTCACTTCCCAGAGTCAGAGTCTCGCGTGTTCTAACAGTCTGGTCAGGACGTGCTGGCTCAAGAGCTCGCACTACTTACCTGCCTCCTTTTCTGTGCCGTGACAACCAGGGTGTGACTGCATAGCAATTAGGGGTGCGACTGCAGGCACGTGTAGCTGAGGTAACCGGCAGCGAAGCCACAGCAGCACAGGCTGTACACTTGAGTGGCTTTGCAGTTTCCCTGAGCTTCGTGTCCCACCAAGTAGACGGACGACTGATTTATCCTCCTGAGTAAGTCCTGGTTGACAACCCTGAAATAAACTGCCAACAGAATTCACGCTTTCTAGAAAATTTGAGGAGGAGGAAAATCAAAACCCCGCAGACCTCAGCCTGTCGAAGTATTTCTGTTTGTACCCATATTGTTATGCAGAAGGCTTGTCTCATTTGAATTGCGTTCAACATGTGAACAAGCCAATCCATCAAGTGATAAAATAAAACCAACTTCTGGTTTTTTTCCCCTGAGGTTCTCGGCTTCAGTTACTCCAATAGCAACAGCCCCAGTGTTGATTTTCCCCTTAATTTCTGCCCTGTTTTACTCAGTTTGCAAATCAGAAGATGTTCAAAAGATTATTGATGCTATCATCAGATTTTACTTCTTGTAGTATCTTGGTTCCTGGATCATAGTATCAGAGCAAGCTAGCAGCTGGGACCTTGTCAGGATCAGTTAGTTTACAGCTTAAAATTACAGACCAAGGGTAAAAAAAGGTGTTAGTATATGCCAGTAGTCAGTATGTGCCCTTAGATAGGATCCATTACTCAGTAGGTACAGTTTGTCCCTGCAGTAAATAGATTGAAGAAATGTGTCTGACTCTCTTACCTGCCTTAGTAGAGGGATGGAGGATTTTATTGAATAGAGGAGCATGATGCTTTGTTCAGCATAGTTGGTTTGAGAGCGGGTAAACTGCATGGCCAGATCTTTGCTCTCTCGTTCCTTGGAGTTATGATGCTTGCTTAAGAATTAGCTGCCTTCCTTTGGCCCCTAGCCCCTACTCCCACATTCTTTAAAACTGTATCTCACACAGTTTTTATAGGACTGACACTTCCATCACATCACTGTGTATTTTTTATAATGATGCTGCTACCTGTTTTCCTAGTTAGCTCTTTAGGGCCCTGATTCAGCAAGATACTTGAGCATGTGCCTAATTTGAAGCATGTGACACTGAGTAGTGCCACTGAAGTCACCTAAAGTTAGACACATGCCTAATTACCTTGCTGAATTAAGGCCTATTGGGGGAGATGATTAATAGTGTGTATATGGCCAGCATGCACATCCTGTGACTCTGTTGTATTTGTTTGTTCTATTATCAAAGTTGCACGTTAAGTTTAAATTATTATGGAAGTTTAAAAATAAATCAGATCTTGGATTACCTTTTTGTTTTAATACATGTGCACACAGTTGGACAGTATGTGAAGAACTGAGCATGTTGTTGTTGACATTCACTTCTCCATAGCTAGGGATTATAAATTACTTCCAGTTGTACAGCAGCTCTTTTCTGGATTGGCTGGACTCTCTCTCTCTGACCCTTATGGGGGTGGCAGGCCATTACTGGGCTTTCTCTGGTGTTTCCCTAGTAGACGTGCAGGGCTAGAACTGCTTTTTATGTATTTTCCCTGATGTCTTTGCTTTAGTTGGGGTTTTGATGAGGAGTTTTGGGCCAACTTGTGTATGTCGGTGGTAGGAGGCAACAGCTTTTGTGGTTTGAATTTCATCTCTTTCTCTGTGGCTTTTAATTTGTTTGTGTCTGAAATGTGCTGGTTTACTGCTGGAAAGTTTGTACTGTTATTTTTCTGAGGAAGTGATAGTTCCTGGAGGGATTTTTTGTTGCTTGCAAAAGGTACAGCAGTTTCGTTTTTAAACACGCACGCTTGCTTGCTCGGAAATCCCAGCCCCACTGAAGTCAATGGCAAAGTTCCTATTCGCAGGAGGGCCAGGATTTCATCCTCTTTTATATACATTTCTGACCTGACTTCTAGTGCTGCTATTGCTATGGCTTCATCTTGTTTCCCCTTCTCTGCATCTCCAATGCTCTCATCTTCCTCTCTAATTGCCTCACCATATCCCTTTATCAGCTTTTTCCTTCTCTTCCTTCCCATTTTTGGTCATGTGAACACTACTTCATTCTCTTTCCTACCACCTCCCCACTAGTTCCTCTCACGTTTCCTCCCTACCCTCATATATCTTATGCTCCTAGGTGTGTTTACTTTTCTTTCTCCTCTGCCTTGCTCCTCATCACCTTCAGATGTTATACAGGTTCCCATGCCCCTTATTCTTGTCCTCCCATCCTCAATCCCGTCTCCTTTCCTGGCATTCCATATTTAATGCACCTAACTTTGTTCCCATCCTTTTTTTCTTTTCCCCTCTTTCTCAACAGCTGTGTTCGTTCTCTCTGACATTTTTAGCCCCCTTGTCTGCCTCCCTTTATTTTCTTTGCTTTCACTTAAATCTGGCTGTCCCCTTGTGACTTTCTGTGGCCATCCTCTGGCAGATCATAGAATCACCTTTCCCCTTCTCCTTCCAACAGCTTCTTCTCTTTTTGAGGTCCATCTAGCCAACCTTTTACTACTGTTCAAGCTGTTGTCATCTTCCATCCTGCCTCAGTTGTTTTCTTTGGGCCTCATGCCTGATTCTGAACTATTTCAGCTTTTGCCTTGATGATCCCTCCGTCTTCCTGCTGAAATCTCTGCCCTTGTTTCTTCCTATTGTTGCTCCCCAGTTCCTTTGATTTATAGTGTCTCTTCCTCCACAGCCCCAAAAGTGGCTGTGTGGCTAAGGTTGCTGGAGATATGCAGAATCAGCACATCCCATCAATATCTTGGTGCAAACTAAATCACCCACTCTCGAGGAGAGGCCAGTGGTGAACAGATTTCACTGATATAGAGAGGTGCAACTTCTGAAGCTGGTTCAAGGTCTTGTTCTCCTGACTCTGTTGCGGTTAAGTAACACACAGACTTCACTCGCCCACCCCCAAATAATCAAAGGCATGCATCTGAGGATTTTAATCAGCGTACATCTTAAAAATCACCAGCATTGCAGTGTTGGGCATGCATAGAATCCAGAATAGTGACTGACTTGAATTGGGAGGTCGGGGAGGGAAGTGTGCGGGGGCAGGGGAGGGCTGGGAGAAAGAGAAAGATGCATGCATACACAGAGCAGAAGGCCTTTCTGGAAGATCTGTAAGTGCAGTGTTGTACATAAAACCTACCTTAAAAAGCATGAATGGTCTGTAATAGACAGCTTGAATTTGTAGTAAAAAGTGAAGGGGAGAGAAAAAGATGCGGAGAGTACTACTTTAAGCAGGTTTCAGAGTAGCAGCCGTGTTAGTCTGTATTCGCAAGAAGAAAAGGAGTACTTGTGGCACCTTAGAGACTAACAAATTTATTAGAGCATAAGCTTTCGTGAGCGAAGTGAGCTGTAGCTCACGAAAGCTTATGCTCTAATAAATTTGTTAGTCTCTAAGGTGCCACGAGTACTCCTTTTCTTTCTACTTTAAGCAGTTCACTTTCAGAATAGCAATATCCTCCCACAGGGCTCTGTCTGCTGCTTTGAATTCAGGGCCACAACTTATATTAACTTGAGGGATTGATTTTTATTGGTTGAATGGCTGTTACCTGAAGCAGCCTGAGCATCTTATAGATGAGGGCAACAGGAGAATCATTCTTCTGAACAATTAGGTTGGTTTTTGTTTTTTTTTGTTTTTGGGTTGTAAGATTCTATTGCTCACATGGACATGGTGTGGCAGGGAGAAAAATGGTGTCTGAAATAGAGAGGCATAACCCAGAGGTCTACTGGGTATACCCCGCATTTTTTCTTGTTGCCCTGGTGTACATTGGTGCCTTATTTGCAAAAGATGTTTTGGAACTCTTCCTTTGCTTAAACAGGGAGAAGATCCAGTTTATCCGAACAGAGGGAACACCTGGACTAGTGCGTCTATCCAGTGATGCAGACCTTGTCATGTTACTAAGGTAGGTAGCAGTGCTTCATAATGGATCGTTGGCAATATGCTGTGAACAGCTGGGGAAGCGCCTTTCTGTGTATTGTGTGTACTGACGGGGTGACGTAAATGTCTCCCCTTCAGTTCTCAGAATTGCAGCTGGGGGAGTTGGAGCAGAGGATTCAGACTCTTGATTTTCCCAGTGCTGAAATTCCAGATGTCAGTTATTAGTAGGGAGATCACATTTTTCATAGTGGTGCAGAAAAGTGATTATCCCTGCAGGAAGGAGGGATAAAAGAGTACATTACTGCAAGTAGAATTTAAACCTAATTACAGTCCAAGCTACTATATGATTCTCTTGCAAGGAAAAGAATAAATGGGCTTGTCCTAATTGCCCTAAATTTTTCAGTTATAGTCATTGTTAGAAGGACAGAGATTTATATAGATCAGTACAGTTTGAAAGTCCCTGCTCTGTGCTCTTTTGAGTATATTTTCTGTTTAGCTCTGTGATTTGCAAGTACCATGTTTTTGGAAATTAGCACTTGATATGATTCCATTATTTGAGCTGAACACCACACTGTCCATCTTTCAACTATGCTGATAGTTTTTGCTCACTTTGTTGATGGGATGATTGGTTATCACTTTTTAGGAGTGGGGAACTGTCCCTTTAATGTATCCTACTTCAGCATTGGCTCAGAAAAGAGAGACCAGGTAGGAGAGGTAATATTTTTTATTGGACCAACTTCTGTTGGTGACAGGTTTCAGAGTAGCAGCCGTGTTAGTCTGTATTCGCAAAGAGAAAAGGAGTACTTGTGGCACCTTGGAGACTAACAAATTTATTTGAGCATAAGCTTTCGTGAGCTACAGCATCCAATGAAGTGAGCTGTAGCTCACAAAAGCTTATGCTCAAATAAATTTGTTAATCTCTAAGGTGCCACAAGTACTCTTTTTCTGTCTGTTGGTGAGAGAGACAAAATTTCAAGCTTACACAGAACTGTTCTTTAGGTCTTCAGATCTGTGTAAACTTGAAAGCTTGTCTCTCTCACCAACAAAAGTTAGTCCGATAAAAGCTATTACTTCACATATCTTCTCTCTCTAATCCTTGGACCAATATGGCTACAACACTGCATACCAAGAAAAACAGGCAGGTGATAGTAGCGTCTTTCTTATGTCCGACACACTGTATGCTCATTCAAGGTGTAAGTGTGATAGATTTTCCCTGCAAAACAGTTTTTTCTCTAACATATCTGTAGAAAAAAGTTTTACATTTAATGTTAAAAATAGTCTAAATTATGAAGTGTTGGGATTAATATAATTAATATGACATTGCATGAACATAATGGTCCCTTTTGGCCTTAAAATCTGTGAATTAATTAAAAGCTATTAACATTTTAGTCTGAAACTGCTGATGTTTAAAGAAAAAATAAAAAGAATAGAAGACAAAATTGTAGGATTTTTTTATTGCTATATAATACGTGAAGAGGTCACAGGTTTTACAGAGAGAACTGAACCTCGGTTTCTATTTCTATTTTAAATAGACTTGATATAGACATTTTGTCATTGCTGCTTGAATGTATTTTTCTGTTAATCTGTAAATTCTGCTAATACTAAAGACTCCAAGTAATTCTTATAATAGAAATACAATAATTTGATACTATAATTGATATCTCTCTTTTGTGGAAAACTCATAATTTAAAAAATTCAAAAAGACACAGAGCACCCCCACAAAAATGTACAAAACCAAATATCTGATTTTTCAGATTTTATTTACTTAACACACTTAAAATCAATTGTTTACAATGATTTTCTCTTAGTTTAACTATTAAGAGATTTGATCTGTGATTAGCCCTCTTTTCAGTCCTAATAATAATAATTGTACTCAGGAAATAAATTATTGAATACATGATTTCTGTGTTTCCATTGGTTCCCAAGAGCCTCAGTGGTGTACCTGGGAACTCACTAAGCTGTGTTGAGTTATTTGGTAAGTTAGCTATAGGGTGATAGTAAATATTGATGTAAAAGCAGAGATGGGGTTGTTTAAAACAGTAATTTTGTGTGTGTGCCTGATTTCTTGTTTTAGAGTTAAACAGGAAAAAAAAATATAAAATGTTCTAGCAGGAGCAAGACTGGGCCACTTCTCTATGCATCCTTGTCTTCAATGCATTCAAAATGTGGGAATTTTCTTACTGCTAGAGAACATTACGCAAATTTTAAAATATTTTCTCCCACGCATCAATATATTTCAAATTTCAGCTGAATATAAACACCTTTTTATATAGGGAATGAAGGTGCCTTAGTTACAATAGCCTGGGAATAACTGATGTAACACAAAAAGTCTCTAAGGTGCCCCAAGTACTCCTTTTCTAACAAATTTATTTGAAGTTTGTTAGTCTCTAGGGTGCTACAAGTACTCCTTTTCTTTTTGCGAATACAGACTAACACGGCTGCTATTCTGAAACCTGATTTAACACAATATTCTGTTTCAGAGATGGGGTTCCTAGGAGGAGATAATTTGCACTTTGAGCTTGTAAACATATCATTAGGCTATATCCTATGCAGTTCTAGTTTTATCTTGATAATTTAAACACAAATCAGGTTCTTAATTTATTCCCAGATTGAACAGTTTTTTCAGATTTTATTCACATTTGAAGAGCATAGTTCAACTTTTCTCTGTGAAAAAACATATTATAGACTGCAGATGATTTTTTAGGAGAGCAAAAATGTCAGTAAATATGTGTTCCAACCCTCCCCCCCCAACCATTCACAAAGAACTATTGCGGGTATCTGTAATGAACAGATTTGATATGAAATCTGTTTTATTTTAACCAGTTAGATTACTATATAACTCAAAAATGAGAGAACCACAAGACAATGATGTATTGTGCAGCCTAACAATTGAAAATAAAGATGGTCATTTAACCAGTCGATTCAGAGTGTATATGTTGTAATAACATCCAACAGCTATGCTATTTCATATTTTCTTTTCTATACATATTATGTTAAAATATTATAAACATGCCTGCTTTGGATGTTATGGTCTTATCAAATTGGAAAAAATCAATGAGATTTGGGGATATTCAAACATTCCATACGTTGTCTGTGAATTAGGGCTATCAATTAATTGCAGTCAACTTAAGCGATTAATGCTATTTTAAAAAATAGTCATGATTAACTGCAGTTTTCACTACACTGTTAAACAATAATAGAATACCAGTTTAAATGTATTATAAATATTTTTGGATTTTTTTTTGTTTTCAAATGTATTGATTTCAGTTACAACACAGGTTTCAGAGTAGTAGCCGTGTTAGTCTGTATTCGCAAAAAGAAAAGGAGTACTTGTGGCACCTTAGAGACTAACAAATTTATTAGAGCATAAGCTTTCGTGAGCTACAGCTCACTTCATCGGATGCATTTGGTGGAAAAAACAGAGGGGAGATTGATATACACACACAGAGAACATGAAACAATGGGTTTATCATACACACTGTAAGGAGAGTGATCACTTAAGATAAGCCATCAGCAGCAGCGGGGGGAAGGGGGAAGGAGGAAAACCTTTCATGGTGACAAGCAACTTAGGCTATTTCCAGCAGTTAACAAGAATATCTGAGGAACAGTGGGGGGTGAGGTGGGGGAAATAACATGGGGAAATAGTTTTACTTTGTGTAATGACTCATCCATTCCCAGTCTCTATTCAAGCCTAAGTTAATTGTATCCAGTTTGCAAATTAATTCCAATTCAGCAGTCTCTCGTTGGAGTCTGTTTTTGAAGCTTTTTTGTTGAAGGATAGCCACTCTTAGGTCTGTAATCGAGTGACCACAGAGATTGAAGTGTTCTCCAACTGGTTTTTGAATGTTATAATTCTTGACGTCTGATTTGTGTCCATTCATTCTTTTACGTAGAGACTGTCCAGTTTGGCCAATGTACGTGGCAGAGGGGCATTGGTGGCACATGATGGCATATATCACATTGGTAGATGTGCAGGTGAATGAGCCTCTGATAGTGTGGCTGATGTGATTAGGCCCTATGATGGTGTCCCCTGAATAGATATGTGGACAGAGTTGGCAACAGGCTTTGTTGCAAGGATAGGTTCCTGGGTTAGTGGTTCTGTTGTGTGGTGTGTGGTTGCTGGTGAGTATTTGCTTCAGATTGGGGGGCTGTCTGTAAGCAAGAACTGGCCTGTCTCCCAAGATCTGTGAGAGTCATGTGTCGTCCTTCAGGATTGGTTGTAGATCCTTGATGATGCGTTGGAGAGGTTTTAGTTGGGGGCTGAAGGTGATGGCTAGTGGCGTTCTGTTATTTTCTTTGTTGGGCCTGTCCTGTAGTAGGTGACTTCTGGGTAAACTATTTTCCCATATTATTTCTCCCCCCCCCCCCACTGTTCCTCAGATATTCTTGTTAACTGCCAGAAATAGCCTACCTTGCTTGTCACCATGAAAGGTTTTCCTCCTCCCCCCCCCCCGCTGGTGATGGCTTATCTTAAGTGATCACTCTCCTTACAGTGTGTATGATAAACCCATTGTTTCATGTTCTCTGTGTGTGTATATCAATCTCCCCTCTGTTTTTTCCACCAAATGCATCCGATGAAGTGAGCTGTAGCTCACGAAAGCTTATGCTCTAATAAATTTTAGTCTCTAAGGTGCCACAAGTACCCCTTTTCTAGTTACAACACAGAATACAAAGTGTACAGTGATCACTTTATATTCTTATTTTTTATAACAAATATTTGCACTATAAAAATGATAAAAGAAATAGTATTTTTCAGTTCACCTCAGACAAGTACTGTAGTGCAGTCTCTCTATCGTGAAAGTGCAACTTACAAATGTAGAATTATTTTTTTACATAACTGCACTCAAAAACAGAACAATGTAAAACCTTAGACTCTACAAATCCACTCAGTCCTACTTCTTGTTCAGCCAATTGCTGAGACAGACAAGTTTGTTTACATTTGCAGGTGATAATGCTGCCACCTTCTTATTTACAATGTCACCTGAAAGTGAGAACAGGCATTGTTGTAGCCGTTGTTGTAAGGTATTTACTTGCCAGATATTCTAAACATTCATATGCCCCTTCATACTTTGATCGCCATTCCAGAGGACATGCTTCCATGCTGAATTAAAATTGGTATTCCGTTATTGTTTAACAATGCAATTAAAAATCTGATTAATCACAACTTATTTTTTTAATCTTGCAGTTAATCGTTATTATTTTTAATTGTTTGACAGCCATACTATGAACTATTAAATGGTATCTAAATTATAGATTATTTCAGTGTTTCAGGCTGTGAAAGTTACACTGTACTTCCCAGCAAACATTTTAAAATCACAGAAAAGTAGGTGAGGCATCTGAAGTCTAACCTGGTGAAAACTATATATGATACTTTTTTCTCTGTGCATGACGTGTTAAGTAAGAGTAAATGAAGCATTAATTCCTAATAGACTAAAGAGTATATTGTTCAATTCAGCAAGCCAATTCACACATGATTGATTACACCAGAAGTTCAGAGTATTTGGCTCTGTTCTTATGTACAGTCTTACAAATTTTTGTATAGGAAAGTGCCATGAATGTCAATGGTGTGTTGGCAGGGAAAATGTATAAGCAAAAGTATAAAAAAATGCAACTTTTAAAGGGTTCATTAAATACACGGACCTTAGTTTTGAAAACAAATACACGTCATCACATTGAGATGTCACACACGAAACTAGGAACTGTGACTTCCCAGTCATTTACAAGATTCCAGTCCTTGTTATACAGAAATAACATTGAAAGAAGGGCAACAAAAGCCTACTTTTTTGCATTCTGAGTATGCGCACGGGAGACAGGTGAGTGACTTTCTAAAAATCAGACTGGCTTTGAAGGCCACATTATTGCTAGAAAGTAGAACATATCCTTGGCTCAGATAAACATCTTCTGTCTTCTCCTGTTTGCTCCTTTGTACCAGTTTGTTCGAAGAAGAAATAATGTCATACGTGCCACCACATGCCTTACTTCATCCCAGTTATTGCCAGTCCCCAAGAGGTTCTCCAGTATCCTCTCCTCAGAACTCTCCAGGTAAATTTTGTTGAAGTTTACAGTGGGATCTTTAGGGATACTTAGTGTGCACCAAATAAGATCAGGGAATGAGAGTTTTGTCACTGACTTCACTGAGATCAGGATTTTACCCTCTGAACAAAAGCAGTAAAGGAATTCTTTGGCTGTCAGATACTTTTTCTGTAATTACTTCGTTACATTGACAGCTTTAATTCTGCATGATGTTTCTCAGAAGAGCCCTTTTTGTAAGACATGAAAGTCTTTCCAGATGATGAGGTCATAGACAATTAGATGATGAGAATCCACTCTAGTCACAGAGTTTGAAGTTGCACAACAAAAGTAGACAAATAATGTAAATGTAACATTTCCAATTCTGAAGAGTGTAGTCTCATTTTCATATGCAGTAGAAACATATAGCTCTATATATGGGGTTTATTTTCTGTGATTTTTGCTCTTTAGTCTGCAAATAATGCCAAAATGACTTGTATTTATTTGAAATTGTAGCACTGCTGATCTGATTGCAGAAGTTTATTTGATGGATTCTTTACAGGCTATAGTGTCTTGGTGGCCTTTTGAAATAAGTTGGTGTTTTCAGTCCAGTTCTGGTAGGGTTCCTCATCACAAAACCCACCACTGAAAGTGATGGTAATTGGCACTTCCACCAGAGCATTTTCACCAGAGTAGTTAAGGATTGAGGTCCTGATCCAGCAACACACTTAAACCCAGGCTTAACTTTAAGCACCTGAGTACTTCCATTGACTTCACAACACAAATGAGGAAACTAAAATACCCTGTCACCCTGAGAGATGATCTTTCCAGTTCAAGGTCTTGGAAAGTGTGCTGTAGCTTGCCCTGGAACTGCCCATGCAGAACAAAATCTATAGAACAGACTGTAGGGATGTCAGTATAGCATCTTTCATGAGCACTAAGATTTACTTTTAAAACATTGTTTGAAACATATTTTTGAAAAGAAAATTTGAAAAAAATTAATTGGTGATATTCTTGTTCTTAAAGGGGAAATAATAGTACACTATTCAGATAGGTCTGCTTCTTATTTTCTTACAAGGCATGGGAAGTTTACTTAATACTGCTGGAAATTTTTTTTCAATGGGTTTGGGGATTCTCTTTGCAAACAAATTGAAATAAAACAGTTGTATGGCAACCTCGTACCATAGGCCTACTATTAACAAGGATAACCTTTTCAAAAAACATGACGTAGGCTCTTAAGTGCCTGAATCGCCTTTGAAAGTGCCATTGATTAGCAATGGGAATTAGGCAGCTAAGTCATTTTAGCACTTCTGAAAATTTTACTCCTACTGCATACAGGACACAGTGGCCTAGTAACTGCTGTAATCCCCCAAAGGATTAGTTTCATCACAATACTATAATAATCTCATTATAGTATTGTAGTAATGCTGCTGTCGTTATTAATTTACATTTTGCTTCACATAATTACATCCCAGTTTCCTTGAGATCAGAGCTCTGTTGTTTCAGCAGAACTAAGGCCTAATCCCACTTCTGATTCTAGCAAACCAGCGTGATGAGACATGAACCTCTCAAAGTGGAAACTTGCCGTGGGCTCACAATGAGATTTGACAATAAGAAAAATATGTGTTCAAACTCCAGAACTTGTGCTTTGTTTCTGACTGGTAAAACTTGTTTCTAACTGACTTGAAAGGGTTCACGCTAGGGCACCAAAGTCTAGAGGGCTGAGAAATAAGGGGGAGTGACAACAGTTATATAAAGTCAGACTGCTGTCACTTACCATGTGTTTAAGAGTGTGCATACTGCAACTCAAGCCTGCTGCTGCACAATGATCTTTTTAAACCACCAGCTGCACGTTTGCCATTATGTCGCCCATTATAGTCTCATCTGCCGCTCCAGGATGTTAGGGCAGAAACACTCTGGCGAGAGGAATGGATATCTGTTATAATCCCCAACCAGTCCCTTGTCGCCAACCCCACAATTTGCCCACCTGGTTTTGACCTGCCCCATCGCCAGTGGTCCCTGTTGAACAGGTTCCGCCCCGGGCAAGATCTCTGTGCAGCTAACCAGTATTGCTGGGGCCTTCATGACAGTCCACACCACTGAGGATGCCATCGCTTGGCTAGACAATTGTGCACATGCTAAATAAATCTGTCTGCAGACACACACTTTAGAACTTAGTGACAATATCTGTGCATGTTTAAATAGTGATTAATAATTTAGTTAATTGAGACTAAATTATTTCAAATGTAGCAAAGCCTATTTTTTCCTCCGAGGTCCACATACAGCAGTTTGATGTTTTCAAATATAGCTGGTATTATTTTATTGGAAAGGAATAGTGATAGATAAGTAAAAGGAAAAATGTGGGCGGAGACAAGATCACACCTGGAAAATTCAAGCCCGTAAGAAAGGTTATCAGAATGTTGTGTTTTTGTAGTCTTGCACTCAGCCCAACAGAACTAATAATCCATGCCCTATTCTCACAAGCTTGGGGTAGCATGTGTGTGTCCTGAAAGTCAAAAGACTGGATTCTGTGGGACCCAAGGGGGACTCTTCAATGAAAACATCCTGCTACCACTGCCTTTCCAGCAGGGTGCTGTCAGTCTGAGCTCTTCAGCCTATCTCAATGGTGGCGTTCTGCAAGGGGAAAGGTGATCTTTAAAACAGCAAGGGTCTGAACCATTTGCCTTTTGTAGCTCAAACCAATACCTTGAACTTATGTGGAACCCAGTCAGAAGCCAGTCCTGGTCACAGATCATGGTCATAAAGTTCTCCCTGTAAGCAGTTTTGCTAACCCAGCAGGCTGTTGCATGCTGCACTATCTGAAGTTTCCAGGTGGTCATGAAATGTGATTCATTTCACTCTTGATATGGATTTTGTTGCTACAGAACGAATGCTACCACTCTCCAGTGTTTAATTTGTAATGAAAGGGATGCTGGGGCTCAAGCAGTTTTTCTTTTTTTACTTTCATAACTGATGCGGCAAGCCAGAGGTGACAGGGCTATCTACTCCCAAGCCCGGAGGTGCTGGGGCTCAGCCCTGGCAAGCCCTGGCACAAATTTAAGTGCTGGATCTCTCCCCACAATCCATGACCTGGGCTGGGGGGCATAATAGGTGTAAAATAAGTTAGCTTCTCTTGAGGGGGTCCTTCTAGTCAGATTTTGTTGTTTTAATAAAATCTTCTTCTAAGAGGATTCCTAAATGGTTTGTAATGGATAAGGTCCCCTAACCTTCCAACAGATATGTTAATGGGTCCTAATCTTCCCTGATAGAGCTGGATGTACAAAATCCTGTTTGTTGCCCCAAAAAAAAAAAAAAAAGTGATGTGGCCAAACTGGAAATCTTTGACATGCCTTGGGAAGAGATGGGTACGGAGTTGTAGTGTCCGAACAAAGGTGCTTTGCGGTATTTGGCTTCCTCAGAATATGCAAAGATAGGACACTTCAAGAGTGCTATAGAGAAGAGAGTATTCTGCTCCTTGGCCTCCTGATGAAAGGAGCAGTGCATGCTCTCAAAAATGCCTGCTGCTGCAGCTGGTAACTAGCAGGCACACTAAAGTCTGGCCATGCTCCCATTTTAACTTGTCACTCGCACCTTAGGGCTGCGGAGCATGACAGGCTACATTTGTATCTACGTCACTATAGTTAAATTCCAATTATCCACATTATCTGTATTTAATATTAATACCGGCCCAGAGAATGAGGACACTACCTCATCCACCCCACCCATCTAGCTGATGGCTAAGCAAACTGCTTCCTCGTCCCACCCTCGACCCGTTCCAGAGTCTGTGAACACAGCCCCCTCCCATTTAGAATCTGAGCAAACTACCTGTTCCTCCTCTTCCCTCTTTCCCTTGGTGAAGGCTAGGCACATTGCCTCCATGATAATGAAACCACCTCTGCTGGGTTAGCCTTACATAGGGAGAGAAAAGAAAAGTGATATACTGAACTGGCTGATATTTTACTTATAAATAGCTTTAAAGCCAATTGCATGCACACATCAGGTTACTCACAAATGAGTAGTTAGGAGCCTACCCATATTCTTGGGTGTATGAAACCTCAACCTTCCAGGTATATTTTGAACAATATATATTTCAATGATCTAGATGCCAGAGAGGGAGAGGAATTATTTAAAGATATAGGTAAGTAGGGATATGAGAATGAAATTAAAAGGGCAAAATGTAGGCTGAATCTGAGGGCACCTTCTTGCAGTGAAATCTTTTGGGCTGTGGAATAGTCTCTCGAGGGAAGTAGAGGAAGTTCATTGACTGAGATGTTTAAACTAGACTGGACTAAACACAAGAAGGTACCACTGGCTACACAGCTGAAATGGGAGGGAAGTGAGATAAATCCCCCCCCCCCATTCCGTGTCACATTAGTATCAGTGGTTTATTTACCCAATTTGCAATAACTGTGCATACAACTGTAGGCGGATGTGCAATTTTTTTTGGCATACAGAGATCTGCCTCTCTTCAAAGAACTGTTCCTTAAACTTGGATCTCAAAATATGAATTCACGTTTTTCAGTCATGTTTGAAAGAAACTTAGTATAGTAATTCATTTGATCCAGATATTTGAATGAAGAGAAAAGTCTTCAGTCTTTCCTCTCCCAATATTTTTCTCCTTTGTTGTACTTGACTGAGTTTCACTGAGTAAACTTTTCTACAGTATCCTCTCCTCAGTAAGATGAGAAACTCCATGCATTGCAAGAAGGTATATTACACACATAGGACATACTAATTTAGCTCATTGGAACCTGTTTTTCTTCTTGACAGTGAAAAACATTTTTTTATGAAGGTGCATCATTTTAGTCGTTAAACACAGGTATTCATAAAATACACATATGCCAAAAAAAAAAGTTGGGTCATTTCCAGTGTCTTTGTTTGGTTTTGTGGGGGTTGTTGAAGTGTTTTTTTTTGTTTGTTTGTTTGTTTTGGAAGGGAAGAGTTGTCTGCTTTGGATGGCTTCAACATTTTAGGACTTAATCTAAAATCTTGAAACCATTGGACAAACAAACAGCAATCAAAAACATCTAAACCTACAGTAGTTTGGAGATATGGATCTTTTATCAGTTTATAAACCAGGATTTTAAAAGAAACCAACCAT
Source organism: Dermochelys coriacea (assembly GCF_009764565.3). Taxonomy (NCBI): domain Eukaryota; kingdom Metazoa; phylum Chordata; order Testudines; family Dermochelyidae; genus Dermochelys; species Dermochelys coriacea. Next base: position 57,323,676 of record NC_050078.2, on the reverse strand, counting down.
GCCCCATGTTTTTGGTCAGCAAAGAACCTTCTTTTCCGTTCAGAGCTGGAATGTGATGCTTTGCACAGCTGCAGTTCATTTTCTGCTTGTTGTTTGCTGCAGGTACTCAGCGTGCTAATGCCAGAGCTCCAGCTCCTTATAAAGAGATTTGAAGCCAAATTGAGGAACTTCTACAGGAAGCTGGAGACTAAAGGATATGGACAAGGGCCAGGGAAATTAAAGTATGTAGAAGCATCTTATCAAATAGGGTTTATCTCACAGGCAGAACTTCTTTCCTTGCAAGTGTAAGAACCTCTTTCCTCTGGGAATCCCATTGGTAACATGATGCATTCTTGCACTTACTGAATTCAATGTGAAGTGTGTTATAAGGCACTAAAAGCCATCTCACTCACAGCAGAGAACACATTTGAAGCATCTCTTCCCGATGTTACCTCCTGCTGTAGTTTCTTCATATGTACATTAATACTACTGCAGTGGCAGAAAGTCCTCTGAAGAACAACACTCAAAGAAACGGAGCAGTTGGGCCACTTCAATTACAACAGTCACTGTGGGGCAAGATGAAATAACTCTATTTTCTTTTGTCTTGCCCAACAACAAAAATAAATATACTTTCATATGATTCATCTTTGTGTAGATACAGAATCTTAATGAACAGAATTTTTATAATTAAATATTATTAAATTCCAAAGAATTTGAAACTTGAACATAGTTTTTGATAAAGTTAAGCACTCCATATGTGGGAGTGCTGAAATGAAGGCTTCATGCCACCTTAACTCTGCCTCCTTGTGAATTTTCATTAGTATAGAATAATTAATCACATGTTTACATACGTGTCATCGGGCAGCCCCTTCTGGAAGCAGCCTCCTGCAGCAGGACACAGTATGACAGGGATGCCTGCCTCAGTTTCCCCTCTCAGCTGACCCAATAACTTCAGGCTTTCTTGTCTCAATACTGTTCCTCCTTGGGGCTGGTTTTATTACAACAGTGTAAGGCCAAATAATCCATAACAAAAGTCCCGGACATGGAGTCCATTTCTCACCCCAGTGCAAGAAGTTATTAAAATTCAAGACATTTCATCCCTCAGTTTCCCCCATGCCACATACTGGTGCCTTTGACGGTATCAGGGCTCTCAGTCCTTTCCTGTCCTTGTACCAGGACAGACACCCCAGCCCTTCCAACCTGAGTGCAACCCTGCTCTTCCCAGTGTGAACCCCCACAGCCTCTCTTCTGGAAACGTCCTTGCCAGGGGAGCTTCCCTCACTCCCGCTGGCCCTCTCACAGCTCTTCTGGGTCCAGCTCTCCAGCAATGAGAATGTCAGTGGGTAAGCTCCTCCACAGCTCCTCTGCCTTCAGTCCTTTCCGGCCATTCTTCTGGCTATCCAACTGAGAGACAGCAGGCAATTCCTGCTGCTGCTCTTGCTCCTCCTGCCTTCAAACCTCTCCAGCTCTGGCCTGGGGACGCCAGCCAGCAAGCCCCTCTCAGCCTTTTCCTGGGAACCACCCTCTGCTTCCTTCTGGGACTCCTCTAGTTCCTGGGTCTCTGGTAGCTCTCATCTTCCTGTCCTGACTGAACCAATTTACTCTAACTCACTGGGATTTCCCCTCCCTGGGTCTTTCCCTAATCTTTTGTAGCCCCCAGCTGCTGCCCTGCCCTCTTAATTGGGAAACTGCATTGGCATACCTGAGATTGGACCTACGTCACGTAGTGGGTCCAGCCACGGTGTGATAGAACTATTATGTTAAGAGATGATCATCACATGATATTTGCCTGATTTTAAAAAAAAAAATCTGTGCCATACACCAACTGTGATCCTCAAACTCCCATAAGTTAACCAAATAAAAACCTGCTTTTCATGGAAAAGATAAATTTTCTCCCAAAGAACCATCTCCCTGCCTGATTCCAGTTTTCTAGCTCCAACCACTCTGACACTAGAGCTATTTAAAAAAAAAATTCACTGCATTGAGAAAGGGCAAGGTGTATTTTTCTTTGCCACTTAACCATTTTTGCTCAAAAAAGAACTAGATACATTCATGGAGGATAGGTCCATCAATGGCTATTAGCCAGGATGGGCAGGGATGGCATCCCTACCCTCTGCTTGCCAGAAGCTGGGAATGAGCGACAGGGAATGGATCACTTGATGACTACCTGTTCTGTTCATTCCATCTGGAGCATCTGGCATTGGCCACTGTTGGAAGACAGGATACTGGGCTAGATGGACCTTTGGTCTGACCCAGTATGGCCCTTCTTATGTAAATTTTCCAAAAATATTCACCTTTGGGCAGAGACCAGACTCTGATCTTTTCAGGTGAACATTTCTTAAAATTGTCAACAGCTGAAAAGGGATTTGAATGGAAATGCTTACCTATAATGTAATTGATTAAAAAAATAAAAAAAAGTAAGCTGTAAAAAAAAAAAAAAAAAAAAGAGCTGCAGTGACCAGTCTGGCAAATAGCTTGTGCAAGAGGGTGGCTATTGCCAGCTATAAGGTCTATGATATATACATGCTCCTGTTACCTTGTTTTTCTGGGTTTGTGAACTACAGGTATATTTCTGGTAGGATTTATCATCATACCGGGAGGTTTTAAGTGAGAGAAACAAAATGATGATTTATTTTGATACAAATAGGCAACTTTTTAAATTAAAAGTTGTTTCTAAGGTGTTTGAACATTTACAAATAATATACTACTGCAGCCATTGTGATATGACAGGCAGGAATAATTCGTAACACAATTTAAGGTGGTTATATTTCCTCCTGTTGTTCTCCCTCTTCTTCCTAAGGGAATCCAGTGCTGCATAAACTTATTTTGGCCATGAACATAAATGTTCAGTTCTGTGTAGGATTACTTTGGCCATTATTTCAGACCCTTGATTTTTTCCCCCTTCTACAAATTTTCCAGTAACTAGAGCATTACATTTTTTTACATTTAGTACTAAATTCTGCTCTGAGGACTATTTGCCACTCCAATTGGCATTGCTTGGTGTCCTTCTGTACCTGTTCTGTGCATAAATACAGGATAAACTCCAGGGCTGTCAATCCAACACCTTTCACCAAATTTATCTTGCCTTGGACTATATTGCTTTAGTTGAAGAGCCAGATTCTTATTTACTTTAAGGCCACTTTACAGAGCCCTAGCATGGTAAACAGCCTTTAGAGTGGGTTTCAATGCTCACTTCAAAACCCCTTCAGGCTGCCAGAATGGTGCAAAGCAGACTTTGTGTAAATGAGTATCAGACTGGAAAAATTTAAAATACTATTTCTTTGTGGGAGACATTTTATTGGATAAAGTATATCCAAGAAGAACATAGGCTAACAGATATTAGCTGCTAAATCTGGATCAAATGGTTGTATAAAGAGGAGATTAAATATTGTTTGTATCCATTATCCTGAACAGTTACCAGCCAGTGTAACTGTGTTTTCATCTGCAGTTCACCTTTGTGAATTACTGTGTTTAAAATTATCTTGCTGTGCAGATTAATCATCAGGAGAGACCACTTGCTGGAAGATGCCTTCAATCAGATTATGGGTTACTCAAGAAAAGACCTGCAGAGAAATAAACTCTATGTCACGTTTGTTGGGGAGGAAGGGTGAGTAGTGGAAGTGGGCATGAACACATTAATCAACTATGTTTGCAGCTGTGCTTGGCTATTTCACCATACTGTTGCGGTCTAGAGTGGAAAGAGGAAGGATTGTCGCCAGGAAATGCCACAAATATAAGCCTAGAACCTACAGCTATTCACATTTCACAAAGCCAAATAATTCATTTTGATGTCTTGGTAATGCATCTTGCTTTAAAAAAAAAAACAAACAAAACCCAGCATTTATCTCTGTGTATATGGAATTTTTGCTGCAACAAAACATGCAGATTAACTTGCATTTTCACACCTGATTTGCGCACACAATTATTGGCAACATGCTTGAAAATGACTAGTTGTTCGTGTTTGACCTTTTATGAACATGATTAAAACTGTAATGATTGTAAATATGTACTGAATTTCATTCACATGTATTTCAGAGATTTTGCACAGTCTTTAAGGGAGCTGTTGCAAAATAGGTCTTGAACCAGTCCTTATAATACTATTGGTTGTTAGTACCATGTGGGTTTGGCATTAAGTTTCTAGAATGACTTTCACAGTTCTGGTGTAGTAAAAGCAGTTTGTACAAGATTAGATAAATATTCCTTTTAAAGGTTCTAAACTCTGTAGTGTGTTTAAAGTTCATCCTCAATGGCCAAGTTTTAATATGACCTAGTTAAAGTTTTTAAGTAAAATGTGGTGGTCTCACCCTAGCTGCAAGTGTGGGCTTGTTCACATACATAATATCACCATACTGACTGGCATCATTCAGATTGATAGGTACTCTTGATCCAAGAAAAACCCATAACTGGAATGGCAGGACTGCAATAGTACAGGATTAAGGTGTTTTGATTGAGTTTATATCAGCCTTTATTTTTACTACTAGCAGCTTCACCCAAATTTAAAATATATATAAAATGATTGCAAAGCATACATCAGAGAGTGGGAGAAGGGGAGGGGAAGAGCTGAAAAAATACAATAAGAAAATAAAACTAAAGTCAGGTAGATTGTCTTTTTCCAGATCAGATCATGTCATGTCAGGTTTTTGCTTTTCTAAACACAAAATGACAAGATGAAGAGTGGCCTGGATGAGGAACACGTTACACATACTGTTCCTTTCTCCTCTGATAGCCACTTCTGTACATGATGCCTTCCTTTGAGGAAAAGAATGAGTTATTTTGAGTAACATCAAATCAAAATGATATTAAGTGTCTTGCTAGCAAAATGACTGATCTCATCTTTATACACTCATTTGATCCAGTTTTGAATGGTGAAAGGATGTGTGCAAACAGCTCTTTCAACATAAATGATGAAAGGATGTGAACCATGCAGAACTGCTCATTTAGTTAAATGTAGGATGACTATCTGTGGGGGAAGGGAAAGAAATAGGAGAAATTTTGAAAGAAGCATGTCCTACTCCTCCCCACCCCCTTTTTTTTTTAATGCAGGCTAACCTATTGTCTGATGATTGGGCAGGAACTTGATTTTATGTTTCTGTTCCTCATCCATTTGTAATGCTGTAAATATAAATCATAAAGAAAGGTAATAAAATCCCCACTGAATGTATATGAGCACATTTTGATTAACTCTACACTTGTTTGCATTAGCACATGGGGTAATTTAAACCCCACTGTTGCGATTCAGACAATTTTATCATGAGTCTCACAATATTTTGTGTTTTTTCTTATAAAGCCCCAGTTCCTGGAACCATGAGATTATATGAGAGAATCCATTGTACTTTATTTTTTTTTTTTTTACTCATGGTTTCAGAAAAGAATCAAAATCTCAAAGCAAATAAAATGAACCCCAAATGTATTAGTTTTTCTACATTTCATGATTTTCCAGCCAAACATTTGGCTTTTGGGGCCAGATACTTTTTAAAAAATATTTGTCATTGGTAAAAAAAAGGGTAGTTTAAAAGGGAATAGTTTTAGGGCCTGGATTTGCTGTCAATAGCAAAATCAACAGTATCATCCGTCTATGTTGGATGTCTTCAACAATGACTTATTATTACTCTGTCATTTTTTTATTTAATGGTTGATTATATGTATGTGAAAACCCATGTCTTGGGCCATCTCAGATGACAAAAGAATTAATGTACTGATGTTTTTGATGCCTTGAATCCTGTAGTGATATCCTCACGCCCTGCTCCAGCTCCTGTAAGTCAGGTAAAATGCTGGAGTGGTATAAGTGGGCCATAAAAGCCCCAGTGGCAGCAGTGGGTGGATTCCCTTGGTGCAGACACTGTGGAGGCTGACTCCCAAAGATCCCCTTGTAAATCCTGGTGCAGGGGGTGTGCCCGAGCCAGGCCGCAGCATACGTTACTGTGAAGGCTCTGGGAAGCTCTGTGGTTCATAGGTTGACCCAGGGAGGCTGCCATAATTCAGAAGGGCCCCTGGGACTGTCTAAATTCCAGTCTCTCCAGCCCTCAGGATAGCCCAGGACTGGGAGAGTGCACAGATGGCTTAAAGTTAACTTAACATTCCTAGCTCCTGTTAGAAGCACAGCTCAGAATCTCACCCATGATTTAAGTCCAAAGAACTGTTTAGTCTAGAGAGATCATATAAAGTAAAATAATGTGTCATGTTTTCTTACTCTGACTATTCTTTGCATTTATACTGTGAATGCTTATTTACCACTGATGAAGGTGACTTTGAAAAATAACAAGCATCTAACTGTATCAAAAAGTCCTGCTGCTACAGTCTGTTCTGCATGTCAAACAGCTGCCTTGCATGAGAGGGTGGTATTTTAAAATGCCTAACGCTCCTCCCCAAGAGAATTGAAACATGCTGCCAACCACAGTACTTCTGCGTTTGAATACTCAAATGCCTCCGGTTGCAGCTGTTGTGTGGCTGAGTGCCTATTGTATGGAGTTTTTTCATTTTTGTGCCAAGCCTTTAGTTATAGGACAAACCTGACTGACAGAGCAGGACTGTAATGAATGATCCATCTGATGTGAGTTATATTAACTGTATGTATAAAAGCAGCTGGATGGAATAGCTGGAATTAGATAAAACACAAAAGTCATATTTTATCCTGTGATTTCATGGCTACTATGGCTGCCATGGGATTATTTCAGAAGTTTAGAGGCTCAATTCCTATAGTTGACCATATTCTTGATCGGGTGTTTGGGCTGGGATTGGAGATCGAGCAACTGGAAATTTTCCCATCACATGGAACTATCCTTTCCCTCTGTAATTTGAGGGTGGACACACCTCTCCCGTCCAGGTGAGAGACCAGCTGTGATACTCCACTCTGAGATGTTAATGGAACCTAAATGCTTCCAGATGACTGAAGGAGAATAGTTTTTCTTCAGATAGAGCATTCTTAGTTTCATTCTCAACTTGAGTGATCCCTAGACTGTCTCTTCCCAACTTCATCCCCACAGGTCACATGCTGGGTTTATAGATGGCAGGCAACAACTGAAGTTGCAGAGATGACTAATGGCAGAAGTCTTTTACTGAAGCTGATCGATTTGTACAATAGATTTTTTGCATTCTTGTGACATGGATGAGTAGGAGGCAAAGGAGAGTCTCTGCCACCATAGCATCGGCATCATCTTGATTCGTAGGTTTTTTGTGGGTGCTGAACAACACAGATAGTCTGAGCTGTCATTGCTTGTTAATTGTATTGTGTTCCTCCCATTGTGAAGGAAAATTACATTATTTTGATGGACAGAATTGCCCAGGTTCATACTGAACTGGTTGCATCTGTGAGGCTGGGGCTGTATGTTGAAGGGGACTAAGGCTTCTGTGCTTGGGTTTCAGTCAGCGTCACTCACTAAGGTAATGGAGGGAACTTTGTCACAAATATCCTGGGACCCACACAGCTACAATAATACTGCAAACAACTCTTGTTGTTTTCCTCCATGTTTGGTGAAGGCCAATGCGGAAGAGCTGGGCCAATTGCTGGTGGAGTTTGAGAGTTTCAATTAGGGAGGGTTGCCTACCTTAAGAAAGCATTTGTACATCCATTGCTCAAGAAATGGTCAATGCTAACTCTTGTTCTTTATCTCATCTTCCATTTCTGGGTAAGATTAGTGAAAAGGCTATGGCAAGAAAACTCTCATGGTATCTAGATCCCTCCGATTTCCTTAATAATCTGGTTGCAGGCTTGGGCATGGCATGAAGACTGCTTTGATGGATGAAATGTCCTAGTGATGGATTGGGTGCCCAGGTTGATATTAGGTCTTTCAGCTGCCTTTGGTAACTCTTGATGGTAAAGTAGTGTAGAAATTCATGGAACCCTAGCAGAAACGGATACTAAGGAATAGCTGTCCATTATTTTCTGTTAAATCCCAGAGTGCTGTTGTGCACCATTAGTGCGTGTGAGGGAGATCTCCTGTGGCAGGGTTCTATCTGGCCACATCTCTTATTTAATGAGTATCTGAGGCTATTGGGAGGGTTAGTGTTTAACAAAAAAAACCCCACACCTTGGTTACATTGTCTTCAATGTGCTTGTGACACCCTGCGCTGTATCTCTGTAGATACTTACATGGCCCCCAACATCATAGTGTCTTTGGTGAGGTAAAACTTTGAAGATTTTATCTTCATAAACCCTTCTGTGAGGTGAAAAGTATTCGTTTCCACGTTTTACAAATGGGGAACTGGTGCTAAACATCTTGCCCATGTCACATAGGAAATCTGTCACAACCAGGAACTGAACCTCGATCACCTAAGTGTCAGTACAAGGCCATCTCTTTTCCTCAGCTGAAGCAAATGGGTGTTTTGCCCTTTGTCTGGTGGAGATTGGGGCATGGATAAGAGCTACTTGGCTGAGGCTCAATGCAGAAAAGACTGAGAAGATATTAATAGGTGGGAGAAAGCAAACCTGATATGGTGGAGATTACATCTGCTCCTCTGACTGAGGGCGTGACCTGCCTTTTCTCACGAGGTGGTTAGATGTGAAACTGATGTTTAATAACCAGGTATCAGCCAGCAGTCAAGGTGGTTGTGACCTTTTCTTTCTTACATGGACCTCTCAATATCATCACCTTTACCTTTGTCATCTTGAGTTTAGACTACTGCAATGCACTATGCACACTGCAAAGTGGGGTTATTATACCTTTAAATTCATTCAGAAACCGAGCTGGCGCAGAACATGGGAACCTGCTCACTAAGCAGGGTTTTGCACTGTGAACATATTATACGAGTGCTCAGGGATGTGGACAAATAGGAGAGAGTCCAGCGGAGGGCAACAAAAATGATTAGGGGGCTGGGGCACATGACTTATGAAGAGAGGCTGAGGGAACTAGGCTTGTTTAGTCTGCAGAAGAGAAGAGTGAGGGGGGATTTGATAGCAGCCTTCAACTACCTGAAGTGGGGGTTCCAAAGAGGATGTTCTTGGTGGTGGCAGATGACAGAACAAGGAGTAATGGTCTCAAGTTGCAGTGGGGAGGTCTAGGTTGGTTATCAGCAAACACTATTTCACTAGGAGGGTGGTAAAGCACTTGAATGGATTCCCTAGGTGGAATCTCCATCCTTAGAGGTTTTTAAGGCCTGGCTTGACAATGTCCTGGCTGGGATGATTTAGTTGGTGTTGGTCCTGCTTTGAGCAGGGGGTTGGACTAGATGACCTCCTGAAGTCTCTTCCAACCCTAATCTTCTATGATTTGCGTGAGCTGCTGTTTGTTTTCCAGGTGAGATATTAAGATGTTAATTTTCACATGTAAGTGCCTGAGTGGCCAGTTTAGATAACTGCCTGTTTGAGACTTTCTCTCCTTGTGCCATGCATTTGCAGTGAGCAGTGACACTCCTTCAGTTTGAATAAGAAGGAGCTGCTGGCAGGGCATTCTCAGGAGCCTCTCATCTTTGGCATCCAGACCCCCACCTTGGTCTAAAATAAAACAAATTGTTTGAGCTTCTGAGCACATTAAAAAACTGATCTGTTTGCTCAGGCTTTTGCACAAGGGAATAGAATCGCCAGCATTTTTGGAAAAGGGTGGAATATTATATATTTTAAACTCTTTTTATATTAAAATATATATAGGGATGATAATTTATGTGGCTGAGAAGAATTATCCTGCAAAATGTTAATATATTATTGTATATTTGAAAAAAGACATAGATGCCCAGATACAAGGATATGTACATTTTTATATTTTAGATATTTTAAATCAAAATAAGAGGAAAAAACTGCACATATATATAGTGCAAAGCATGTCTCATGCTATACATTTAATGTTTTATATTAACTGTGCATTGGATAATTATCGTAAGAGGTACAGATTGTCCTTTCAAGTTTAGTCTCTTGCCTTTCTATGTGTACATTATCCTGGCACTAAGACTAAAGAAGGCCAGTGTCTGAAATCCTTGGGCTACAGAGGTACTTTATTTCTCTCCTTTAGGGCTAAAATAATATCTGTTTCCCGTGGGAAACTCACCAGTTTTCCATTCTGCACCGCTACAGAGGTATTAGTCTTGCACTTGATTCACTTCAATTGTGACCCTGGGAGGAGTGGCAAGACAATAATTTGTCTCAATTCTATTTCAGCAATGAGGCTGTCTGTCTTCTCAATTTGAGGGCAATTGCATGTCACCTGGAGAATGCATTTTCTTCGGGTTCTACTAATTCAAGATTATAGTTTCTAATAAATAAAGAATCTTAACTCCCAGCTTTTTAAATAAAAAACAAACTACTTTGATAGGGTGAAGGTCCTGAAAGGAGAGAGGTAGTCCAAGAAAGATAAAGCATTAAAGTAATTTGAGATTTTCTTTATAAAGGAGAATATAACTCTTTGAATTTTCGTATTGCTTCCAGTCTGCAAGGATACAATGATTGGTTTTTCATTTCTGGCCTTGATTTGTCAGATGCATATATGTGTAGGTTTAATGATGGCTCTTTTATTGTGTACTGTATATAGGAAGGGATTTCTGCTTTCCCTTTAGCTTCTCCAGATTGACTCGATTTGCCACCAGTGATCAAGTTATTTTCAAGAGACCAATATAGACTAAGCAAGGGTCTTCACTGAAGGTTGTGTCACTTAGGCCCCAATCCTGCAAGCTACTCCACTTCAGTTAGGGCTCCATGCGGGCATAGGAATCCACCCACATGATGCATCTCATGGGATCAAGGATTTAAACACACAGTGATAGGTGCCTTAGAAAAATCTTATGCAATGGTTAAAAGAATGTAAATTTATAGAGAATAAGTCCATCAATGGCTATTAGCCAAGATGCTCAGGGATACAACTCCATGCTCTGAGCCTCTGCATCACTCAATAATTACCTGTTCTGTTCATTCCCTCTGAAGTATCTGGCATTTGCCACCATCAGAAGACAGGATAGTGGGCTAGATCAGTGGTTCTCAAAGCCAGTCCGCCACTTGTTCAGGGAAAGCCCCTGGCGGGGGCTGCAGGAACGGCAGCCAGGACATCCCTTGGCCTGCGCTGCTTCCCGCAGCCCCCTGGAGCAGTGAACCACGGCCAGTGGGATCGGCCGAACCTGCGGACGCGGCAGATAAACAAACTGGTCTGGCCCGCCAGAGGCTTTCCCTGAACAAGTGGTGGACTGGCTTTGAGAACCACTGGGCTAGAGACCTGACCAAATATGAGCATTCGTATGTTCTTATGACAAGCCTTGTTGTATCAAATAAACCTATAATAAATTAAATAATAAATTATAAATTAACTTGAATTTTTTTAAAGGTTGGATTACAGTGGACCTTCAAGAGAGTTTTTTTTCCTGGTGTCCAGAGAGCTCTTCAATCCATATTATGGTTTATTTGAATATTCAGCCAATGATACCTACACAGTACAAATAAGTCCCATGTCTGCTTTTGTAGACAATCACCATGAATGGTAAGAATTAATTTTTAATCTTATTTTTTCTATTGTTTCTACTTGTAGCTCATATTTGTTCAAACACAGAGTTTGATCTTTTTAACCAGCAGTAAAATAATTGCATTTCTTTAGACTTTCTTCATTATTATGTTTTGTAGTTGGTTGTAACAGATATTCTTTTTTCTCACAATGTCAGCAAAGATGAGATTTGGAACATATGTATTGTGGGTTTGGCTCACTACATGAAACTCCACACTTCTTGTACAAGAGCAAACATTTGCTTCACCAAAGCACTGTCAGTCCTTTGTGCATGAAAAGCAGATTATATTAAACACTGGCTTGTAGTCAACTCAGTGTATGAGAGATTTCAATCAGCTTTTATTGCATGTTGTTTGTTTGGGATTTTTTCATGAATATAGATTGTTCCAAGTAAGGCAATCCACATCTGGAGTAGGAAAATCTATTGAGATATCTCTTCTGGTTCTTCGCTATTTAATCAAGGTCCATATATCTGATAGTAGCCTTTAAAATCTGTAAAAAGGATGTACTATGAGGAATTTGAAAAACAGAGGGAAAAAACGTGGAATGATGTGCAGTATATATATCTATAAAATGTATTTTTCTTTTTATGTGTGTGTGTGTGTGTGTGTGTGTGTGTGTGTGTGTATATGTGTAAATTATATACATAATCTCAATTTCATGATTAAGGGCCAAATTCTAAACTGGTATAAATCCATGCATTTCCAGTTAAATCAGTGGAGCTATGCCATTTACACTAGCTGAGAATCTGGGTCTAAGGTATTTAAATTACAGTAATGGGGTGACAGCTGCAAGTCTGTGTAGGACAGAGGCAAATTAGGGTCTCAAATGATGTAGGATCATTGCAATGAAGTATAGTTGAGAGTTGCACCATTTAGTGCTGGCTGCACTGCACATCAGTTGAAGCAATGCACTTGTTGGACTCTGGATACAGAAGTTCAGCAATAACAAACTGTATATTCTGCGTCTGAAAAAGCATGACAGTCTGACAGAACAAGCTGCAGGGCTGTGCACAGCCATTTTCTCCCCATCCCCAGCTATGTAGAGCTAGAGATCTAGCCAGTGAGTGAGTGGGCCATGACCCATTTGTTTCTGGAGAGACTAGTGCCAGCGTCAGCATCAGGGAGAGTGCAAGGAATGCACCTGTGCAGAGAGGGAGGAAGCTTTGTGTGTCTCTTCCCCATCTTGCACACCTTGCACACCCAGGCATAACAAAGCCTTAATTTTTCCCAAGTAAAGTAGTTCTGAGTATATATCTTACCAGGAAGTCTAGAAACTTGATTTCCTTTCAGAGAGAGCATTAGGCTTGAATCTGCTTTCAGATACATGGAGAGCATGCCTAGTTTCTTTAATGATTTTTTTTCACAATGTTCTGCAACATGCACCGTCATTTCTGACAGCAGAATTGTGCCCTTAGAGTCTAACAGAGTCTATGTGAAGGCCCTAGTGTTGTGAACAAAGTTGCCACATTCCTAATTTCTAATCTTCCAGCAGCAATGAGTTTACAAGGGGGTTTAAATCATGTTGGTACTTTTTCTGGGGAAATGGAATGGTAAGGGTGATAGTTTCCAGCCACTCCCCAGAAAAGGTTACATGGAGCCCAACATCCATCAGTCATGAAAAAGAGCATGGAGCCACCCACTAGCTAGAAAAGGATGCCTAGAATAATCTATCAGAGTCAGTCTCTCAGTGCTCAGAAAGGGAGAGTGAGGAGATGGAGGGGCAGAAAACAGCTGTAATGTTGGAAGCCAGGGTTTGAAAAAAGGACCTAGTTTGGTAGGATTAGAATGAGTTTAGTTTAGATTTCAGTAGCTGAAAAGTGGCAACTTCAGCTTTGAAACCCCAGGTACTTTCCACGCCTTTCAGATTTGTTTTTTCACTACATTCTACTGAGAACTGAAAAGAAACAAGCTACCACAACACAGTTATAGTTATCTGATTTAAATATACTGTTAAACTTGGTACACAGATAAATGATAGGGCAGCACACAAACCACAAAGTCTGAGTGTACTGGTTATAACTCATTTCCTTTGTTGTTCAGGTTCAGGTTCAGTGGTCGAATCCTTGGTCTTGCTCTGATACATCAGTATTTGTTAGATGCCTTCTTTACACGGCCCTTTTATAAAGCCCTCCTCAGAATGTGAGTAGAAATGTTCTGATTTTCTTTTTCTCATGGAAAATGCAGTTTTTGACCAGCGATAAATGTTAGGTTCTTTACTCCAAAAAGATAGGTCAATATAATTTGGTCATTTAGTTTTAATCCAAGATTTACTTTAAAGTATAGTTGCCTAAATTAAGGCCCATTTATGGTACTAGCCAGTTACTTGATGACTTAGATAATTATGTTACTGATCAATATCAAAACCTTGTGATTCCTGTCAACCAATTACATCACCTGTTCCTTCTATAAAATCATACTCTTCAAATCCTGCAGTGAAACATCAGATATTAATAGAGTGCTTGTTCATTTGTCTTTAATGACTCATAGGACAGGATGTGAATCAAACTTTGTTTAGACTTTAAGATCAGCGTTTTCAAAAGTAGTCTCTGATTTTTGGTTGCTTCCATTTTGAGGTGCCTAATTTGAGATACCCTGGGTCTGATTTTCAGAAGTACTGCATCTCGCAGCTCAGCTGAAGATAATAAGAACTGCAGTTGCTCAATACCTCTGAAAATCAGATCTAATGTTTAGGGATCCAAAAAAGGAAGCCCAAAATCAGAAGCCACTTCTGAGAATTTCGGAAGATGATTTACGTTTATCTGTAAAGCACTGTTCACGTTTATGGTGCTGTGCAAATAATACAAGTTTATTTTTACAGCAACCAAAACTGTATTAGGTGCTTTACAGAACTTTTTAAAAAAAAGGCATGGTCCCAATCCCAAGGATTACAGTCCAAGGTTAGGGGTGATGTGATGGGGGAGTTGCAGGGGAAACAAATAAAACGGTAGGGGGGATGGGTGGTGAAAGAGAAGGACTCCATCAATAAAATCATGTGATTACCTAGTTTAGTTATCTATTGGTCGTAGTGACTTGCTAGAAGTTTTTTAAATAGCTGTGGGCCAGATTCTGCCACCTTCACGACAGCAGGCCTGATTCATGATCCCCTTATGGCCTGGCCGAAAGAAAGACACTACAAAGTAGCTTTATGGACCCTCCTGGGTCTGCAGCTCCACAGAAGGCGTCTGAACCAACTCTGCACACATCTTTGCAAGAGCCACTGCTACAAGGGGCATTCCCAGGTCAGCAAGGGGAATGTTGTCCCCGCCGTTTTGTGCTGCTGTTAAGGGCCATTGCTGCAGGATGCAAGTTAAGGTAACCTTTAGCCCAAGACCACTCCTGGTACCCTGTAGCTAGAGAAGATGCATGCCATCTTCCCTGTGTGCCTGTACCAGCCCTAGAGTGGGCACAAGAATAAATTCCCCTGATGGAGTAGCAACTTATTCTCCGAGTGATCCTAAATGTAAGGCTGTTCACAGGTTAAGATTCTGCTTCAAGTGAACAAGGCTGACACAATCTGATCCCATAATAATAATTATGATTGTTGACTGACTTCTTGTGGGGGTCATGGAAATGATAAGGAGGCGCTTGAATGAGGAGAGGGCAGTTGGCTCAGAAACCAAATTTGGAAGGGCGTATCATGTTTAAGGGCTTTATGGCAAAATCACCCAGGCTGGCATCACTGGCAAAGTGGAGAGAGCAGGACGTGACAGATTAAGACTATCCTCCCTATTGCAGAGGTTAGTTACTACTAATAAAAAGGTCCTATTTCTTTTATGAGGTGAATTACATATCCTATATTGATGGATCTTTACTCTTAAGTATTACAGGTTTCAGAGTAGCAGCCATGTTAGTCTGTATCCATAAAAAGAACAGGAGTACTTGTGGCACCTTAGAAACTAACAAATTTATTAGAGCGTAAGCTTTCGTGGGCTACAGCATGGAACATGTATGTTCCATTCTATGCATCTGATGAAGTGGGCTGTAGCCCACAAAAGCTTATGCTCTAATAAATTTGTTAGTCTCTAAGGTGCCACAAGTACTCATGTTTTTTTAAGTATTACAAGAATTAATAGCATTTTTTGTAATCCATGTTTAAAATAAGGGTATTAGTAATTGAAATATGGTGCAAGTGGCCAGAATTTGAAATAAAGTGAAATTTACAAGCAAAAGGTTTTTAAAATGGAAATTTAGGGTTTTGTAGTTTAACAACAAAGAGATGAGAGTTACGCAAGTAGTTGCTATTATCATTGTTAGGCAAATACAGAGATTCAGAATAGTTTCTACTAACTTGATTTCAGAACGTCAGCACAAAGGAATCCAGTAACCACTGTTCTTTGTTCTGTTGATTTCTCTGAGCTCCCTTTATTCTCAGTTTGTTTTGTAGGGCTGTCCTGTCTCAGCTCTGTTAATAAGCACACACTACTGCTGTCAGCTATATTTGTATATTTTCTTCTTGTTTATGTTAGACTCTGTGACCTGAGTGACTTGGAATACCTTGATGAGGAGTTCCACCAGAGTTTGCAGTGGATGAAAGACAACGATATACATGATATCCTAGATCTCACATTCACTGTAAATGAAGAAGTTTTTGGGCAGGTGTGCAAGATTGCTACTTTCCTTTCCTTTCCTTTCCTCTTTATATTCTGTTAGGTAACTGTTTCTTTGGACTGAAAAATGTCATTCCCAGCTGATTTGAGTTCATTAATAAAAATCTTGGTTGATATGAACAATGGAAAAACCTATAGAGAGATTATCATTCGTTACCTACCAATGCAATACCTAAAGAATGCAGATTTTGGTTTGTATCTCTTATTTTGAAGCTGCTTGTTCTTTCTTTGTACTTGACATGATCTGGTAAAAACAGGGATTTCAGTTTCATGTCATCTGTCTGATTTTATGTACTCCAGTCTGTTAAACCAATCTGTGCTTGGCCTATGATATTGGGGAATTAGCACTACATATTTAACAAAAAGCTTGAGTTTATAATATATATTCTTGTTGTATTTATATTATTTTGGTGATGGTTTTCCTCTAAGATCACTGAACGGGAACTGAAACCAGGGGGTGCCAACATCCCAGTCACAGAGAAGAACAAGAAAGAATACATAGAGAGAATGGTGAAATGGAGAATTGAGAGAGGGGTTGTGCAGCAAACAGAAAGTCTAGTTCGAGGTTTCTATGAGGTGAGAAATCCTACTCAACTCTAGTTCCCATATTATATTATGTAGCATTCGCCATACTTGCCTTTCTAATACACCCAACCATGCAGTATTTAGAAAACATAGGTAAAATCAGGAGTGAGAGTTATATGCATCCTACAGTGGACCTAATGTATTTCATAATAATCAAATGTCGTCTTATATATGTGGAGGTCACTTGTTGGAGGTCATTGAATCAACTAACATGACTATATTCTAAAGAAATGAAAACATTTTTACCACTATTTGCATTAGCAGCAGTGCAAACTCAGATAATAAGGAGAGTTGAACTCAGGAAGGAATTTTTTACTCCATGTCCAGCATTACACAATTGGCTGAGTATATTTCAAGATGCTTTCCTTTACATTTTCCACCTTGAACATGGACCTTGAATATATTGACCCTTATTGCCCTGGAAGTATTTCTGTATTATTTTTCTAAATAATTTTCCTTCTAAATACTAAGAGCTTCTTATGAAACTGAATGTAGCTACAGTATGAAACCCAGTGGAAGAATAGTCCACATATTTGCATCTTTTGAAAAATCTTTTAACCTTTAAACCTCCCCTTTCATTGAACAAGCCAGAACATTACTTGAAAAATGATACAGCATTAGTAACTGGAGAGTCCATTTAGTAGGAGGCAAAAATAACAGAAACAATGAGGGCACGTTTCTATGTATTCTGTTTCCTTTCACAGGTTGTTGACGCTAGGCTGGTGTCTGTATTTGATGCAAGAGAATTGGAACTGGTTATTGCTGGCACAGCAGAAATTGACTTAAGTGACTGGAGAAACAACACAGAGTATAGAGGAGGTGACATGGATTTTTTTTTTCTAGTCAAAGTTAGCTCTGGTACTGCGTGAGTGAACCTGGAAGTGCCCTTTGTCTAAGATTTTGCTAAACCTATTCTATGAAATATGTCAATTCAATAAGTGTTGGAGACCATTTTAAACTAATTTTGGAATGTCTTTATTTTCCTGGTTAGCTTTTGAATTAGGAGCAGACATTTTAGTTGATAAAAGGAGTAAGATCCCAAACGGCAAGAGCATGTTTGTATTTTGAATTTACAGAGAGGTTGATGGCATCTGAAAGTGAGTAGGCAAACCTTTGACATAAAGGTGTTCTCAGAGTTCATTTACAGCAGCAGGTAAAGATGCATATTATATCTGACTCCAAACCCCTTTCACATTCCCATTACGCTCAGTCTTTCTCCTTGCTCTTACCTTCAGCTATTCTGATTTTTCTCCTGCCTAAGTGCATAAAGAGAGTGGTTAGGCAGACCCATCTTTAGTAAGGACCACTTCACTTCCATTTCCAAAGGCTATCTGGAACTGGTAGTGAGCCTATCTGAGTGCAATCCAGCTTCAATTCCATCAAGAACAATGAGATGACAGCTATTTTGAGTGAGGTGGCTGTGATTGCTACTGGTATCATGAGCAGCTTTTAAAAAAACCAAAAACCTAATGTCACAAGAATTGGCAACTCAGATGATTGACTTGCTAATGGTTTAAGTGTTTGCAAAAGGGAAACTGAATGTCTGCCTTTAATTTGGAGCAATGTGCAATGACCCTGATAAGAGCCCTGGTTTAGTCTCACTTGCTGTCTTTTGCTGATATTTGATTACAAGTATAGCAGCTAAGACTGTAACTAAGACTGAGCTGGGGAAGGCCATTAATGATTAATATTTCACACGTGTGTTCTCCTGCACTTCTGTAGCACTTACTATTAAAAGAATCAAAGGTAATGTGGCTTTTTGTTGTTGTTCTAACAGGTTACCATGACAATCACATTGTAATTCGGTGGTTCTGGGCTGCTGTAGAAAGATTCAACAATGAACAACGGCTAAGGCTATTACAGGTGAGAGATCAGTAGATTTGTATAAAAATATATATCACCCTTTCACATTAAATGTTAAACTACTTCATCAGTTTCAGATAATGAAACCTTCAGATAGCGTGATGTCAGGACACAGGAATGGCCTGGTAACTCAGCAGTCTCCAGATGCTTACTGTAAATAATTGAAATGTCAAAGCTAACTAAAAACAAAAGTCCCCTTGATAGAAAGTTACCAAACAGTATGAGTGTTGGGTGGTGGTGATTTTTATTATTTGACTAAAAAAATCCTCAAAATTTGTATTTCAAGGAAAGGAAAAAACCCATGATCATATTTACCTTTGAAGATTATTCAGAGGAAGAGTTAGGGAGGACTTGGCTGAGGTGTTCAAAATTATTAAAATGATATTGAAAACTGATCCAGTCCCCCATTATTATCCTTTTTATATAACATGAAAACAAGAGGTCTTCACTTAGTTGATAGCCAGTAAATTAAGAACAAATAAATTGAAACACTTCTTCACACAGTATGTCCACCTGTGGAATTCATTTATCTGATGGATTCAACAACACTGAAGGCAGTAGAGGAATTTTAATGCATGTGGGTTTTTCACTGAGTTGCATGTAATCAAATACAGGTACTTCTAGCATGCCAAATTCTTTAGAAGGGGCCAGATCTGATATTATCTGAGTTTGCCACATAGTTGCACTAGTTTCAAATGCATTGTTTTAAACATTTTCAGAACTGGCATCTGATCATGTTAACTGTGTCACTAATGTTCCTTTTTCCTGTTACAGCTGGCTCCGTGTAAATGCTATGTGGGAAACCTTACTGAGGTGTCCCCTTTGATGCAGTACCATAGATGGCTGTGTAACTTTATTGCTAAGATTTCCCTCTGCAATTATAATGCAGTGTAGGGATTCTGCAACTGCAGGTCAAAAATATTTTATATAGGTGTTTTATCACAGACCATTAAAAAATAATTAGGCTATCTGTCACAAGACTCTTACTGATGGATGATTCTAGTCAAATCTGCTCTGTACAACGTCATAAGAAATTCTCACTGAAATCTATGGGAATTTTACCTAAATGAGAACTGTAGAACTTGTCTCTTAGCTTATATCAGTTAAAGTTTGTAAAGTACTTTGAAATCCAGCTGAATGAAAGGCACAATATAAATGTAACATATATGGTAATTTACTTATTAGTTAGTCCCTCTTAAACCTTAAGTGTATTTTATTTTCTCCCTTTATTATTTATTAGCTTGATGATGCTAGTAATGTGACTTTAATTCTACATTGATAGTGCATCATAATTAAGTGAAATCTGTAACAGAAATTAGTCTAGTAAGCCCTCCCTCCTAGAGTGCTAATCAAGAAATATGCCACTTTCCCTCCCCTACATTTTAAACAGGACCTTTAATACTCCTGATTCCCCTTCAAATAAGGCCTGATCCTGCAAAGTCTTATACAAGAACAACTTGACTTAGTGGGAACACTGCTGTGAGTAGTTACTTATGCATGAGCATTCACATGACCCTCAGGTTGTACATCTGTCATCCGTGTTGTTCTTTTTGTGTTGGTAGTTTGTTACAGGCACATCTAGCATACCTTATGAGGGGTTTGCATCTCTAAGAGGGAGCAATGGGCCAAGAAGATTCTGTGTAGAAAAATGGGGGAAAATCACTGCTCTTCCCAGGTAAAAGTGTGTGATGTGTATGTTTTGGGTTGGGGTTTTTTTTTTTTTAATCTAAGTAAATTTTGAACTACTTGGATAGAGTTCAGTTCTCTGTGAGCCAGTCACAATAGATACGTTGATATTCTCAACTACCCCTGCTGCTAACTATTGGGATTATACAGAAGCTGTTTGAGAAACAAACAGCTGTCATTGATTGACTGAGTATGCTCTGCTGAAGGGGAAGTTCTGCTTCCTAGTTGTTCCAGTGTGTATGACATTTCGTTCTTTCGTTCTTTCTTTTGAAGAGGTTGTTTTCCTGAATGGTAGGAAAGACAAACTAATTGTACTTAGGAGTCTGTACCTTAATTCAATTCATTCTACTTTACCAGGTTTACAACTTCTCTTCTAAAATTTATAGTTTTTTGTTTGTCATAAAACCAGGCATTGCTTCCCTAAAATAGTATCTATGATGTTCTCTGCAAGGTATGTTATTGGTCATTGCCAGAAAATGGATATCAACTCTGGATTAAAAAGACCCGATGTATTTACAGTCTAGCTCAGTCCCTAGGAGGGTCAGCATGACTTCAGCATTGTGTAGAAATCATGCTGTGGTGATTTTTTGAATCGGAGGAAAAAGTGTGTTCTGAGGAGTGATTTGAAGAAGGAGAGAGAGAAGAAGGCAAACACGGTGTTAAGAGGGGGTGAAGATTGTAAAGGGAGCAAGTAGTAGAGAGGCTTGGGCCAAGTGAGACAAGTGAAAAGAGGAGTAGAAAGAAATGAGTTGGATGTAAGGAAAAGCTGAGTTGCACAAGGCCTTGAAGAGCTGAAGCCAGGGAAAGAATTCAAGGTGGAAAGTGACGTGATCAGAGTGGCAAGAGGAAAAAGTAAGGAAGGAATTGCTTTCCTCATTTTTCCTTTTGTGATGCCAGGAAAAGAGCTGGTCTTAAATGATCTACAGTATCAGACTGACATATGAGCCAGGATCTGAAAAGTCATCTTGACTGAACTCTGTATTAATAAGAACTTCTCTACAGAGAGGTCAGTTTTTCAGATTAATACATTTGGGGAAGATTTTCCATCATCTAATTCTGTAGCATTTAGAGGAAGTTACACTGGTTGGAAATAAATACGTTACTAATTTTGATTACCAGATAGAAAGTCAAAGTATAAACAGTACTATGTAGTAGAAATGAACAGACCCAGTGTACAAGTTTGTGGAGTCAGTAGCTCTAACACAAAACCACCTTGTCAGTTAAGAGTATAAATGGGAGCCACACAGCTGAAGGTCAAAGGTACATTAAGAGAATTCTAAGAGTTTATATTTCAAAACAATTACTGTAGTATCTTTTAGGGTCAAAAGGTATTCTGTGCGTCAGCCGCCTAAGCATGCCTCAGAGAATGATTTGTTACTGAAATGAGAAATAGATTATGTTCCTATAGCATTTTAAAAATGTAAACTGTTGCATTTTCTTGAATGAACCTGGACTTCAGCAGTGCCATTCCATTTTATACCAATACTTAAGTAGGAAAAGAGAATATTGTAGGTTTTGTATCTTCTAATATTCAGTCTCTAAGACAGACTTTCGGCAGTACTGAAATATTCTTATTAAATAAAAGGTCCCAGTTAGGATGAGGGCACTCTTCACTGGGCGCATTTCACATCTAAAGACAGTTCCTGCCCCAGAAGGTTTGCAATCTAAGATCTCAGTCCTGCTTAACTTCACTGTGCTGAGGAGTCCCATTAGCTTCAATGGGCGGCGACTGGTAATAATGTGTAGCACGTGTGCATATGTCACCAAGATCGGGACCTTACTAGTTAGATATAAGTAGACCTAAAACACATATTTGATCAGTGTGGCAGGATGCTGGCCTGGGAGGCACAAATAACTGGAAATCAGATTTTTCCAGGACTGATAATCTGGCTACTGTGAGGACAAATTAATTCATTAAATTCCTTGCTGGACCTCTCATCTGTGTAAAAAATAAATATATAAATAAAATAAAATAAATGTTTTAGGGGAGTATAGTGTTGATGATTTTTAAAGTAACTTAAAAATGGGAGAAAGACAAATTGTGAAAGCTCCATTTAAAATAGTGTTCTGGATCCATAAAAACCCACTAAAGTAGGGGAACTCAAAGGGAAGGCTCAAACTAGCTGTCTATTAATATAACTGATGGAACCCGCTTTACCTGTTTATTGTGCATAGATACAGAGACTTGGGACCAAATTCACCTCTTAGGCAGCAGGATCCAACCTGGAACAGGGCCACACTCCTGTAAGCTGCTCATTCTACTAGGGAAACCAGAGCCAACGGGTACACTCTGCACAGGAGGAAGGGGCAGGACAAGCCAGGAGATTCAGCACCTCACTGAGGGAGTTTTGTGTGGCAGGGCTACTGCGGAACTCCAGCTGTAAAATAAAACTGCTTCACTTTTGAGAAAGAGAGTGGAGATGTGTGCTGAGCACCTTTACTAGTTCAGCCCAGTGGGTGCAGGGAGGGTGCCAGCTGCTTGCCTTTTGCCCATGGCAGTGAACATGGCCCTTGATCTTTAACTTTCAGTTTTTTGCTTTGGAGACACTGGGCCATAACTTTACTACTGTTTTAAGATATTTTTACAAACATGAGAGCCAAATAACCCAAATTTATTTGTCATGAGTCAGCCACTCCCACTGCTCAAGACATGGTACCCTAATCACATAGGAAATGCATGACTTACAGCATCCATCTCAAACTTAGCTCTGAGCAGAATGTAAACTGTGTTTGTTTTTCTAACATCTCCAGTTCCTATGTACAGAGTGGCTTCAGCCTAAGCCGCACCAGCTTCAGAGGCTTTACTGTGCAAACACTGAGTAGCACTGGCTGAAGCTACCTATCTTAACAAAGACACTGAGTGGCAAACTTTCAGCAGGCTCCTAAAAGAGATCCTGCAGATATGTACGAATTGTTGGACACCCACTGAAAATTTCACCCTGAGGCTCTTCGATGCCTAATGGTTCTAGGGTTTTGTATTAACCTAGGGACAAATTATTTTACTCTCACTCTCAGTGATTAATATTTTTATTTTGTGAACAGTCCCACTGATTTCAATGGGACCACTTGTGGAGTCTGGTACTACTGGCAAAATCTGGCTCTCAAATTACAAATCAAGGGGGTTTTTTGTTTGTTTTTAATTCATACCAGAGAGAAGAAATAAATGAATGAAAACATTTTATTGTAGCCATTCCCTTTTCCTGGCTTTGTAGAGAAACGGATAACAGATTGATCAGAACTATGGAAGCTATGGAATCATCTAATCATGTTATAATCAGCCTTACTGAACCAGAAAAATGAAACTTCTGGAACTTGCATGTCAATTTGCCTGGCTTCTATCGCTGCCCTTTCCATCCTATGTTAGTGGCATGTGCATGCACTGAAAAAGTTAGTTATTCCTAGTTTAGTTTTGCCCCTGCTGTCCCTGTCACCACCTTTACTTTCAGCTTGTTTATCTTATTGTATGTCAGGCTAAATCAGATATCACTAGAGGAACTCCTACTCTCTGTTTCTTAAATGTTTAGAAGTTGGTAGTGTTAATTATATAGCAGCTAGTGATGATGAATATATAAACATTTGCACACGAACAGCATTCTTCTGTTATTGGTAAGGTACTGGACTTTAGACTTAAAGTTAATTTGTCTGTAATACTGTTTGAACTCCAGTGAAGGGGAAAGTGATTGAATGTCAAGACTCCAGGAACTAAGATACATTTACCTTTATCAGAAAATGTGAGAGCAGAAAGATGAACATAGTATACAGTTAGCTTGAAATGTCCTGGGAAAACAGTATCCACAGTATCCACAGTAAAATCACTCTCCTTGCAGAATGACAGAGTCCTTTGTCTGGTAGAAGAAGAGCACATTTCCTCAATAGGATCAGTATCTTTATTTTTAAAAACGAGTCAGCTCTCTAAAGAAAATGATCACATTTTCAATTCACTAACAAAATCATCCTCAAAAACTGAAAGAAAACTCAACTTGTCTTCCTACTAATCAGTTAAACCAAGATGCAAGATTGTTAATTTGCAATGAATTCCTAATTGATTCATGCATTATGGTTTTTATAATTTGTGGCTGTACAGCCCACATTATGCATGATGCATAATTCTAACAAGTGGATGTCTGTTTCAAAGAAACTCCTCTCCTTTCACACCCTTTCTGAGTGTATTAATCTTAAGAAGCAGGAGGAAATCCTTCTGCTGGTTGTGCGAGCAACCAGAGGATCCAAGGAGGATTACTACAATGGTCCACATTCCCTTCCTGTGGGCCTAATGGAAAGAGAAGCTCTATGAAGTTTCTTTTATAATGTTTCCTCCAAATTCTCCTTCCAGAGGGTTAAGGAGGGGGAAATCAGTTGAACCCACCCACCGAATGGAGGAGGTTAGGCCACCATGGATCTTCCGAGGTCTAATTGAACCCAGAGAATTGGTGGATGTACAGGGTCATCTAACTACCTGACAGCACTGCTCTAATTGTAAGCCTTCCTACTGTCTTTTCCCCCACCCCTTAACAAGGGTCTCCAACATGGAGGGACTCTGCAGGAAAGTTAGATCCTCTAAGCACACTTTCTGGATCCCACAGATAGCTTTCCACAATGTTCTGAGAAGAGAAAAGAGGACCACAGATTCTGCTGACCTGCTCCCTTTCCAGGCAGCCAAGGGTTGATCCCTCTAGTAGATCGGGAGGGAGGGAGGGGCGAAATGAGCAGCCCCATAGAATACCATGGGGTGTGAACTCTACCTGCTGAAAAACATTCTTATTTTGACAGAGTTCTGTTAAGTCTACAATAATTGGATGGAGCAAAATACAGTATTTTTTCTACCACAGCAATACACCCGAAGTTTGGTCTGATGTTTAAAATGATAATCTGGCCCTGCATAGTGTGTCTTTCCCAAAGTCTGGTATTTTTTTGACACTATAATGCTGTTCGCTAATTCAGTGTTTCACCTTCACTGAGGGTTTGTAATGAACTCTTAGCTTCTGTGTTATAAACAAGCTAGAATGACTCGCCTCTTCTCTTCATGTTCCAACCTAGTAGTTAGGATCTGATTGGCAGTTAAGATGATGATCCCTAGATTTGTTCATCTGGGGGCTGGGCACCCTCTTGTTTTGAGAAGGCTCACTGTAAATTCAGTGTAGCCATTCTGACTACTGCTGAATGGGGTATGTTGAATAGGGAGTCTCAGTTCTTGATGGGGGAAGAGTTCCTGACATTATATACTTAAATTTATTATGCTGTGGTTTTTTTAAATGTTTGCTGTTCAAGCGGTGACAGGCAGGCCACTGCAGAAAAGGTTTCTGCTTGCCAACAGGAACAGGTTTAAACAACAGTGTGGTGTGATTGCAAAAGGAAAAAGTAAATGTAAAGAAAGTCCTGCCCCTTTAAGGGCCAAACCCAAATACAAAAGGACTTTTATTTTCCAAAGCACAGGACTAAAGGGTTAGTTAGCTTTCAAAGAAGAGGAGGAAATGAAAAGTCCTTGGAGCTTTCATCTCAGCACCCCTCTCCCAAAAGATTCTACTTGCATTAGTCACTTGGAGCTGTGCCATTTATTTCAGTGGAGTAGGATGGAATTACCCTGCTACTGAATAAATCCCTATATCAAATTCAGGCAACTCTGGTCCTTCCTCTAGTCAGAGGATGGGGTCTTTAGGACCTTTTCACAATGTGTGTAGAGATTGTGATAAGCAGATTATAGAAATTGGGAAGGGAGGGGGGGAGAACATTTTCCTGTCCTGTCAAGAAAGCCAGTGTGTGTTTTGAGAATTATATACATACATTCATTTAACTACTAAATATATTTCTCTGTAATAGATTACCAAGATCAGATCCTCGGCTGGTGTAAATCAGTATACCTGCACTGACTTCAAGGCAGCTACACTGATTTACAACAGCTGAGGCTCTGGCCCAGAGAAATTATCAATGGAAAAGACCTAATTTGCTAACTAGTCTATCTCTTGTCAGTAGGATTGTTTCCTATGTGTATTTTCTAGTATTTCACTAATTCTATCTAATTTATGTGCATTCATTCTTCAGAAATAAGCTCCTCGTGATTACAGACCTAATATTCAAATATCACTAATTATTAATAGAAAATACTAATTTTAAAAGTATGTATTCTAAGCCAAATTTTCAAAACAAACTGCCTCAATTGTGCCCCTAAATTGCAAATTTTGTGTGTGCACATTTTACAGGCAAAATTTAGGCTACTACTTGTGATCCACATTAAGGGTCAGAATTTCAAAAATATCTTTGACAATTAATTCTTTTTTAACTTGAAAATAAGTGTTCAGTAACACAATAATATTTCACAAAGCATGGTATTTTGAAAGGACCTTCTAGCGCACCTGAATTTCCAGTTACTTTCATTTGAATTTCTGAATAACCATGGCTTATTTGCCACTTTTTTTTTTCTTTTTTGCAGGGCTCATACGTGTTTCAATCGTCTTGACCTTCCCCCTTACCCATCATTCTCCATGCTCTGTGAGAAACTGTTGACAGCAGTTGAAGAGACAAGTACCTTTGGACTTGAGTGATACGCAAACCATAGTGCCCAGCTCTTTGGACGTTTGTGGATCTGTCCTCTTAAGAATGAATGAACATTTGTATTGGATTTCTTAGAGGAAATTGTTTTACAATACAATTCAAATAATGAGATTTCTATGAATGAGTAAAATCTAGCTTCGGAAGCAGTTACAAGCATTGTGATAGTGGCAGAGTACTCTACGGTAATACTGGAGTGTGCCTGGTGTGCAGGGAAAACCAACAGTCTTGCAATAAACAGTTTTTCTTAACTGCCATGTTTGTTATGGCCCAAGCAAAGGATGTGACCATGCATGATCAGCAAGGTGGCTACTGCAAAATCTGACAAGTATCTTGAAACTGGATTTCACCCAAGTCCTTGAATGTAAAGTTCAAGTCAAAATGTGAAATCGTTCAGCCCACCCCTAAATTCGCTAAAATCAAACTATGGAAATCTTTAAAAAAAAAAAATAAAAATAAAATAAAAAGTTTCCTAAAGGTAGGTTACTTTATGCCATATACTATAACAGAAAATCCATTACTTGCTATATCTAAGACTACGAGTGTCTGCATGGTGTGCACCATAGATTTCAGCTTCCTGGGGCAGAAGTGAATTTGAAGGAAAATCAGCAGTAAGGGATGTCACAACAATGACTTGCAATAAGGAGGTTTGTGAAAATGTATATGCAGGTGGTGCGTGTATGGCAAATGATGATCTATTATAAGGAGAACTTAATCATTTCTGATTTTATGCTTTGTACTGCATGGAAACTGTTTTAAAAAATTATTATCAATTTATCACAGCATATCAGGAAAAAGAAACTTAAACAGTGACTTCTGTTTATTTTTATAGGTTCATTAAGTTAAGTTCCTCAGAGTGTATATAAGAAACTAGCAAACTAAATGCTATTTCTGTTCATCTCACTTTTCATGCATAAACAAACATTGTGCTAGTGTTTTATTCTTTAAGCACTCTCAAGGAAAAAAATGCCTTTTATTTTTATATGAGTAAGAAATTCCCAAAAATATTTTTCACTGAATGTACCAAAGTTGAAGGGACATTATGATCAGACTGACCGCAAACTGCATCACTCTTACAAGTATCTAGAAAATAGCTTCTTAAGAACTGAGCTTTCTTCACAGTGCCATGTCTATAGATATCAGGACTGTGCACATAAGTAATAATTTTGTAAAAATCACTACATGCGATATTGTAATATGCATTTATTTTAAATGCATTTGGTTCATTTTTCATCCATCAAATAACCTTTAAGGGATTGAGTGTAATACAGATGTTTCATATTTTCCCAGCAACTTTTATTTGTAGAGCACCGTAAAACACACTAGCTTATTGGAGAAACCATGGGCGACACTTAAGAAGATGAACCTTTAATAGTAATGATTCCACTCTCCCTTATAGTGAACACCTCCAAGCTATAAACTGTTTGTAATGTCTTTCTATGTTTGCATTTTCACTGAGTTGTTTTCTTGTCAATGTTAATTAAAATTAGGTCCTTTTCAATTGTATATCAAAAACTGAATGAATCCACCAATTTAATTATGCTTAATTTTGTTAAAGTGCACAGGCGTCACTTGCACCGATTCCCCATAAATTAGTTTTGCATCTGTGCACTTGTACAGCCATTGAGAAATAAGACATACATCGTACCAGAGTTCCAGAAAACTGCAACTGAATGTTGGATGGCAAGAAGAGAAATACAGCTCTTTGTATTCTTTTTGATGGCACTCAAGCATTTGAAGACCTGCTTTGTGGGAGAACTAACTTTGAGAGTAACCTCAGGATTCCCACTCTGGGGACTCTCATTGAGTAGGTGTTTCAGAGAGGTGACATTCTTATTTTCCATATTCATAACAATGGGAGCACCCATCCACTCAAGTGAACATTGGAACGGCAATAAAGATGCTATCAGCAAAGACTACTTTTTCACCCTCCCAATGAGAAAGTAGATGCTGTTGTGGTGGTAGGAGCGGAGTGCTGGGTAAATTTAAATTGCTCCAGATCTCTCCCCCCCCTCCATTCCCCAAACGATATAGGAAATAATGCCTGTGCTCAGATAACTGAGGAAACCTGATTGTCAAAAATAAAATGAAAATATCTTCTAACTTTACAAATAATGGGTTCCTCCTTAAAACAATGACATCTTAAACTGCTGCAGGCTTGCACTAAGTGGCAAAGAAAAGTCAAACTATATTATTCTGTTTTTACATCCAAGTTTATCAGTGTTTGCTAAGATATCACATTAATAGTCCAGGGTTTGCTAATGCATGTGTTGTATCAAAGAACTGATACACAGTAGATAAATTTACTTGTGAGCAGGTCATTTCAGCATGGCTCATGATTCATGTGATCAAAATCATTAAGTACCTGACACTCTAGTCACTTAGCCAATCAAAAGTTTCATTTGGCTCTAAGAACCTCAGAATTTGGCACTTGTAATATTATAGTATCTTTTCCCTAAAAAGAGATCCTAGCAGGAGAACAGATCTACAAACATCAATCCAGAAACTCACTGGAATTAAAAGGGTTAAATATTTGACACAAAAGTTTACATCAGGCTGCATTTGAGCTATGCTTTTGTACAAACCAAAAGTAATAAATGCATTTGTCATCTTTTATTTAAAAAATTAGATGTACTACTTACTTTTGTTCTGTATTCTGCCCTTTTCACCCGTTGGTGACCATCCAGGACTCTGCAGAGCTCCAGCAGGATCACCAAGTGTGGCAGGTCTCAGCAAAAAAGACAAAATGGAGCAACCACTCGGATCCAGGAGGAGCAAGTTTAAGGGGAGAGGAGAAGTTTTGCTCCCTCCTCCTGTCTTGCCTGCGCCACACTGGACTCCAGGGAAGTGCCACCTGAAGGTGATGGGGGAGCTGGCTGCCTCGATGCTGCAGCCCCTTCTGCTCGTAGCCCTCTGCTAGCTTCTTGCTGTATTTTAAGAAATGCGTCCCTGAAAAAGAGAGTGAAAGGAAAGGAGCACAGAGGCATTAACAGCCCCACACACCCATTACCCCACTAGCAGCAGCACTCACCTACCAGTCCATTCAACACCCCTCCTAAAAAAGCCAGCCCTGTGTTCCTGCAGAAGATTGCAGGGTGTGATTACAAGGATTGTGGGGGGTTGAACTCATAACAAGAGACTGTCTGGTGTGGGGGTTGTGGATGGGGAGAAAGTTTGAAAATCCCTGGCTTAAAGCAATATATCATTTAGAAGATCTTACTTGGCTGATAAGGAGCTTTCCTTCTGGGAAGGAAACAGAATAGTCTAGCAGAGCAGAATGAAATAATGGGCCCCATTCAGCCACTGCATGATACTGACTTGTGCCAACATAATCCCCATTACTCTTATATGGCGGAAAGCCCATTGGATGGTTGCTCACAGTAGCCAATTTAAGGCACCTACAGCCCCATCCCCTGCTCTGACAGGGGGCTCTGAGCCAGCGAGCACTACACAGAAAGCAAGTGGTGCAGGTAGGCTTCTTCCCTTGGCAGAACTGCTAGGGAAAGGGGTCTCTTCTCTGCTTCTGGGGGTAAATCCCAACCTTGGGTGCCCTGAATCACAGCTTCTCCTAATGGGAAGATGGAATGTAATTTGCATAGCTCTAGTGAACTTAATCATTATCTCTGCCAAATACGTTGGAATAGCATCTAATTAATGAATGCATCCCAACTATCAGAGGCACCGATGCCTATTATGTCGTATATATTCTCTTGTTCAAGGTATGTATGTCAGAACCTTTTACTTTATTATAGCAGTTTTCTTGACCACTGAAATCCTGAGACAGCCTTCTGTTATGATAAGAAATACCCTCAGCAGCAGATTGTATATTAATTTATTAAAGGAATCTCTCAGCCCAAAATAAATTTCTGTGTAACATAACCTTCACTCTGCAAAATGGAGGCAGAGATTTCTTTTTCCCAGTTAATCTTTGTTATACTTTCACAATAAAAAAAAATAACTTTTCATAGTTAAATTATTTTCATTATCCATGTTGTGGACTAGGGACGTATCCTAAATAAAGGAGTTAATATCATTCAGAGGTAGAGTGCGTCTAAGGTGAAATCATCTCAGGGCTCAGAGCCAGCGATGCAACACACAAGCCTCACGGTAAAGTTGTTCACCCCAGGTCTTACATTATATAGTGAATATACAGTAGAACCTCAGAGTTACGAACATTTCTTGAATGGAGGTTGTTCATAACTCTGAAATGTTCATAACTTTTAACAAAACGTGGTAGTTCTTTTTCAAAAGTTTACAACTGAACCTTGACAATGCATCTTTGAAACTTTACTATGCAGAAGAAAAATGCTGCTTTTTTTAGTTTAACATAGTCCTGTACTATATTTGCCTTTTTTTTTTTTTTTTTTGTCTCTGCTGCTGCCTGATTGTGTACTTTGGGTTCCAAATGAGATGTGTGGCTGACTGGTCGGTGCATAGCTCTGGTGTGTAACTCTGAGGTTCTACTGTACGTAATATATAATTTTCAAAGGAAGTTGAAAATCCAGGCAGTAGCACTGTGGCAGAGCATCTAAAAGAAAGTGTCTGGCATGATGGAAACTGGCAGAGAACACTGAACTGGTGGTTTGTTTGTTTTTTAGATTACAGAAATTTAAGTTTTGTGGTTTGCTATGCTTTTTCAATGCTTCTAGAAGTCCAAAATGGCTTCCAATTTAAATGTTAAGACTGGTATCATGTGGTTGCTAAAGTAATCTCTGCAGTGTTTAATTGCAGATGCCCATGTAGTCTCTGCAGTATTAATGAATCTCTACAGTGTTATTTGAAGATAGTCATTGAGATGTTTGCAGAGGCAGTGTTCTGGATTGAGAGAATTTATGCACAAATGGCAAATCTATATAAACTGTGTTTGACTAGTCTTTCTAATTTGACATTTCCATAATGTAATACAAAGCAATTTGAATCATGTTTAAAGGTTTACATTTGTTTGTATTGAATTATGGTAGTTTTTAGAACTGTTGCTCATATTTATCAATCTTGCCATTGATTTGGGGAAAGAGGAAAATTGCTCCTAGTAATACTAATGGAAATTAAGCATTAAGCAATATCTTCTTTGAAGAGATAATAGACATCTGTCTTAACATCAGTCTTACAAGGTAGGACCTGTTTTTAATTAAAACCCACTCCATCACCCAAAAAATGAGTTTTCTATTCCTTCGTCCAGCACCTCTATATCCCAAACAAAATGATTACTGACACCTGATTTTTAAATGTTTCCCAAGTGACCAGCCATTGTTGGATTAATATCCAATGACTGCACCACTAGCCAGTCCAAGGGGCGCTGGCAGAAATTTTCAATGATGACTTGTTAACAGATTGCAAATGAAAGGTCTTTAAAATTGTATCTGAGTGACCACAATGGCTGTTTTAGAACTATTTTAGTCCTTTGGTTAAATATTTTTAACATAAAATACAGACTAGAAAGGCTGATTTGAAATTGCTCTTCTCTTAGAAAAATACTGATTTTATATATATATATATATATATATATATATATATATATATATATATATATATATATATATATATATATATATATAAATTTAAATGGATACTGTCAGATTCAGAGCTATATTTTTAAAATATCCTTTTCTGTTACTAATAATACTTTAGGTTGTTCAAACTAAGCAGATAAAATTAAATACACTTTGCAATTTTTGTTTTACTTTTTGCATATTTTTCAACATGCACAATGCAAATAGAGTGGTCTGTTTGGTTGCTTATGGTCAGTTTTTGGTCAATTGCACTTTCTATTCACATGAACTAGCTTAGTGAATTTTTTAATTTTTACGAAAATATTTCTCTTCTTTTTTTTAACATAATTTTATTTTAAAGAAACCTAATTTGAGGGTCTAAACTGCCTGGCTGTGTCCCTTTAAAAAATCAGGAGTGCCATCCTAACAGGCCTTTGTCAAGGCCATGTTATACCCTGGGTGTTTTAAACTGAACTCAAGATTAATTTCATTGGGAAGATCTGCTTCATAATCAGTGGCATCATATGACTCTTCATCAGTACTCCGGGAAAACTCCCCTTGAGTACATGGTCTGGCTGCAGTTTAAAGATGGCAACACATTGTAAAGCCTCCTTTGGATTTGTTACAGATATTGTGTAATATATCTGTACATATTTAAAATGTAATAAAACACCTTCTGAAATTATTTGAAAAATGTTAGTGTAACAGTGAATTAGCCCCATGTTGAATCATTACATCGGCAATTTTAACTTTCTTTAAATACCAAATGTAATTAGAGCCCATCACAGAATAGCCACTGAAAAATATTCTAAGAAGTTGTTTGATATTATGATGAAGGCAAAATACATCCAAGCTTTGTTTCTTTCAATTATCACTGCCTAAAACTTTTTTAATAAAAAGGTTTCTAATGGAAGTGCTGCTTCATTGTTCAGGATATGGTGTTTTTTTTCTTTGTACAGATAGGAATTTCTCATTCATCCACAACTAGAAAGTCCTTACCTCCCCATAAATAATAACTAAGAGCCATATTATGCCACTAATTTACCAGAGTTCTCCACTGGGAACTTCTAATTTAAAATCTATGGGATGACAAGACTCTTAAAATGGGGACTAGTCGAAGTGTAACTTTTTGTGCTTTCATTCACTTCCTTATTTTGGGCAGCCTCCCAGCAGCCCTCTTCTCCCACTTTAGTTGCATATGATTTGGACTATTGCCGAGCCCAACCTACAATCAACAAGCAAGAGCAACCAACCATTTATGATACTGCAGTGTCAGAGTTGGGATAGCAAAGCTAAGATTATGGCTTGCTGCACTTTTTCCTCGGGAATTAAACACGTTTCCTTTGCTACAAGTCTAGCTCCGCTAATCCAAGGAGCTAAATGTTTTTTGAATTTAGTTTCTTGAAGTTAACAGGGTTTTTTGTGTGCAGAGCTGTCCCTTGGTACAGTGAATCGGGGCAACCGCTCCAGCCCCCGGAGCAATTGGCCAGCGCAG
This sequence comes from Dermochelys coriacea, assembly GCF_009764565.3. Taxonomy (NCBI): domain Eukaryota; kingdom Metazoa; phylum Chordata; order Testudines; family Dermochelyidae; genus Dermochelys; species Dermochelys coriacea. The sequence goes on along the minus strand of NC_050078.2, from coordinate 57,290,010 downwards.
TCGGTCCCAGAAGTGATGGGTCAGTCCCATAAGTGATGGATTTGTCACTTCTGCCCTGGGCCCTACACACACACACACACACACACACACACACACACACACACACACACACACACACACACACACACACACACACACACACACACACACACGGGACAGCCCTGTATGCACATGCTTAACTTATTTTCTTGCCTCCAAGCATTGCTACTAAGTGCAACTATCTTTGGCTAAGCGATTAGTGAAAGCCCCTTACCAGGGCATAGGTTAATACTGATGGAGATTTCTGGGGAAGGTGTGATATATGATTACAGCCAAAATATTTCCTTCCATAGATAGAGTACATTGCCCATACAGTACTTAAAGGTGGCTCTTCTAGAAGGACAGCTTGGGATTCTAGCACTCCTCCCATGTTTCAATTTCCTGTTTGGTGATATAATCAGGTTTTGGCACATTCCACTGAGTCAGCAGTTAAGCATCTTTATCTTTCATTGTGAAAATTATACTTTGAATAGGTAGGTAGGTATATTAGGACTATACCATGTTCTCCAACTGTACAGATGTAACTGGTACAATATGAAAATTTTGCCTGAGACATTGGATTTGATTGTACTGTTGGCTGCTGATTTCCCAGTTTCCCATTGGGGCCTGAAGCTGGATATTTTTTTTAAATAAATAAACAAGAAGTAACTACTGATGCCTCTTGAGTCATGCCAGTTCAGGAATGTAATTGTAGCTCTTGAGCAGCTGTTACCATAATGTATGATGATCACACACAGTGGGCATGGCATGAAAAATGCAGTGGGAGCTGAACAACACAACAGCAGCCATGGAGTAATACTACTGAGTGAAGACAAAACTGAAAGGGCAGGAAAAAAAAATGGAGAGGAAGAGATGACATTGACTTTTGTGAATCGTGTTGGGGAGTATGCTGTGCAGTGCACACATAGTTACTAATAACAAAAGGAAAGCCTGCATTGTGAAGTGAGGCATTTGCTTGAAAATGCACACCAAATAATACACATAAATGAAAAGTACCATAAATCTATAAATAAGTTGGTTAATATTTCCTGCACTTGTAAGGTTTATTTTAGCCAAGAATTATTAAAAGTCTTCATAGTCTGACTTGGAGGTTCAGAAATCTAGCTTACATGTCTTTTTTTTTTTTCTTTTTTTTAATTGAACTCTTATCAGGATAATGGAGCCTTGTATAAGCGGCGGTGCATCTATTTTTATTTTAGTTTACAAATAATAACTGTTATGCTTATTACTGGATATATTTGCAGGTGAAGTAGTATCGGATAAGAAGCTATTTAAGCCATTGTTCCAGATAGTAACTTGCATTTTAGATATGATGGTCTAAATCCTAAAGTTCGAACAAAGTTTTTAATCGGTATTTATTTGGGAAACTCCATGCGGTGGATTTTATTCGTTTGTATGTATTTTGGGGTGGGATGGGGTACATTTTGGTTGCAGCACAAGAACCATGAAACTCCACCAAGGACTTTCTGCTAACTTGGGACTCCTGTGAAATTTCTCTCCAGGGGATTGACCTAAAGCCCTCTGAAGTGAGTAAGAAGACTCCCATTGACTTCAGTGGGACTTGGATCAGGCTCAGTTGCATGGACCCTGACTCCTGTCACACTCCACGATGTCAGTGGGAGGCTTGCTGAGTAAGGACTTAGTAAGGATTTTGGGATTTGGCCATTGTAATCTAAAAAAAAAAAATGGAAAAAGTTTGCTATAAAAAAACAAAAACTCCCTGAAAGTCTTTCTCCATTTCTCTTCAACAAGATAGTCAAGCTGGTCAGAGCTTCATACAGAAAAAGTACAGTTTATTGGACTGCCATAGTTCTACAGAGTAGGACATTATTTTGCAGTTAGCCTTCAACATTCAGGAGACTGCCGTTTTATTATCGGCATCACAGATGGGACTGGGAATCACAATGGTATTGTTAGTAAGTATGTAAATAATCACAGAAAGATACTGTTTCTTTGTACTCCATTTCTCTTCAAAATGCTGTAATGTTGGGGGTATCCATGAACCTGGATCAGCAATTACTGCGCTATATGTATGGGTATGTTCAGTGTAACTGGCTGAACATTGCTAACTGCAAAAGGTGGTGTGGGGAGAAAAGGGAATACTTTGGAGAAAGTGCGTGTGGAGGCGGGGAAGGAGTACAGTTACCAGTGTGTGCTGTGAGGATCCTTGGAACCCCAACATGTTGTATGTACTAGCTCTTTCTTAATCAAAACTACTAAATGTGAGTTGTTAGTATGTTTGAAAATACCTAGGATTACAAGTTTTTATAATGGGGATGCGGGCATCCAGAACCAAACAGGGGTATACATGCATCTCCCTTACTTTTGACAAAGTGTTACCTGATCTAATTTTATACTAGTTCTTTGTTTTAAAAAGATTTCAGGCCCTGTAAAAAGAGCATAGATTCTAAATGTTAAGTAGGGCAAATGGTATATTTTTTAAGCCTTTCCATGCTTTTTTATGTTGAGTGTCCACAAGACTGTGTATCAAATGCAATACCAATTTTTTCTACCTTTCTACAAACCAATTTGTTTCATCTGGGTTTAGTGTGTGTCTTTCATAAGAGACAAACTAAGAGAGGAGGAGAATGGGGGAATATACTTCAAGAGTTAGGATGAGGTACGTCTCTTTCTCCATTTCACATTGCATCAGCTATGTGTCACCTTGTTTCAAGGCAGAAAGAACAGATAATGCAGCTGACTGAGTATGTTACATGGATGGCATTACATAGTGGCTGTACTTGAGGAATGTACTTAAATGCTTGGTTGCTTACAGATTTGTATAATCTACTCAGATGAACACCTGTCTCTTGTGTTGTATTCCTTATTATTTAAAAATGTGTTGAGGGAAAGAGTTTTACTGTATACAATTTATTTTATTTTCATACTGATCTCTATTTTGTTTAAAACCTTGTTCCATCATGAAATCACTTAATCAAAAATAAATCTTATAAATAACTTTGGAAATTAACTTTTTCTGTATGCATCTGAAAGTATTTTGGTCTAATTTTTTAAAAAGATTAGTTCTCATATATGAATTGTTCTAAATCCTGGCCAGTAGGTTTAAACTTTTATAGCATCTCAATGACACTTTCATCATCTTACATTAATTGCCGTGTGTTCTGGAAAGTGACATATCTTAAAGGGAACAACATTTCAGCAACAGAGAAAGTAAAGACTCTGCAACACTCTGCCTCAGGTTTTGCAAAAGAACCACATTTGAAACCAAGGCTATGATAAATGAAATCAACAAAGGACAATTCCCTGGAATCTCCAGTTGGAAAGTGACCAGAATTCACGAAATTGTTTCAATGTCTATTCTACAGAGGATCGAAAGCTGCAAAAGTACATTTTATTGACAATAGCCTATGATGAGATAGCATGGTATTTTAATAGGTATAAATCTTTGGGGAAAAAATATGCACTTCTCTTCCAATGCTTAAGATCATGATGATTGTTGTTCTTAAATCCAAATAATCAATAGATTATTGGCAGAGAAATTGCTGAGTGTTGCACTTGAAAAACTGGCTTCCAAAATACTAAAAGTAAATGGTCCCCTGCTAAAGAATTCAAGCAGTTTTTATAATTTATTATGCTAGTTCTAGCAAGAGATATTGTCCATTATTTATTGGAGACAATTCTATATTTCTGCCAGGTCAGAAATAGGTAATAGCCCACTTTCTGTAGTAGTTTGATAACAACATTGCTATCTTTATGTAACACCTTATATACAATAACTTTTATAGTTAAGATAATTTTCTTACTATTTGGAATTATTTCTTTTGAAAGAGTTCTTGGTATTACAGGGTCTAAGTAGTAAAGAAAGCCTGAAGGAAGCTAGTGTAAAGGATTAAAGAGAAATGTGTATGCAAATGGTGGTGTAATGGTGGGATACTGTCATTTTAGATTCATTTTCTGCTGTTGCTCTTCAATTCGTAGAATCAAGGGACTGGAAGGGACCTCGAGAAGTCTTCTAGTCCAGTCCCCTGCACTCATGGCAGGACTAAGTATTATAGGCCATCCCTGACAGGTGTTTGTTTAACCTGCTCTTAAAACTCTCCAATGATGGAGCTTCCACAACCTCCCTAGAGTGGTTAAGCAAGGGAATAAATTGCCTGACAGGAAGTTTTCCCCTGATGTCCAACCTAAACCACCCTTGCTGCAATTTAAGCCCATTGCTTCTTGTCCTATCCTCAGAGATTAAGAAGAACAATTTTCTCCTCCTTCTTGTAACATGTACTTGAAAACTGTTATGTCCCCTCTGTCTTCTCTTTTCCAGACTAAAACCCAGTTTTTTTCAACCTTCCCTCATAGATCATGTTTTCTAGATCTTTAATCTTTTCTGTTGCTCTTCTCTGGGCTTTCTCCAATTTGTCCACATCTTTCCTGAAATGTGGTGCTCAGAATCGGACACAATACTCCAGTTGAGGCCTAATCAGCATGGAGTAGAGCGGAAGAATTACTTCTCATTTCTTGCTTACACATCTGCTAATACATCCCAGAATGATGTTTGCTTTTTTTCCCAACAGTGTTACATTAACTCCATATTTAGCTTGTGGTCTACTATGATCCCCTTTCCGCAATACTCCTTTCTAGGCAGTTATCATTCAGACTTATCATGAAACACTTTGATCTAAATAAATAATAATTAACCTTCTATGGTGAGGAATTGATCCCTCTTTCCAATTTCTAGCCAAGATTGGGGCTTGGATAAAGTTCAATTCAAGGTGATGCTGCCAGGTTGGGTGCAACAGCTGGATGAAATTCAGAGGTCATATGTCTGCTCATCTGAGGAATTTTATGTACCTTTTTTGTTCTGGTTTACAGTATGGGGGTCTTGTTGGATCTTTGGTTGTTTCTAGATGCAGAAACTAAGAATGCTTTTTACCATCTGTGTTTGGTGAGGATGTTGTGATATTTCCATTTGCATGTGGACCTCACTGCAGTTATCAATAAGCATCTACAGAATAGATTACTGCAGTGTGCTCTACTTGCAGCTACAGCAGACAACCACATAGTGACTGTGGTGTCCTGGTGCAAAATGTAACTGTCCACTTAATTAGGGTATTTCTCATGCTTTAACCTAGGATTTGAGATCAGCTAGGTTGCTTCTGACACACCCTAGATGTGTTTAGGGAGTTGGGTACTCTCAGGAGAAGTCCCTTAACTAGAACTTATTCACCCACCTCTGCCTCACAGAATCTAAAGGCCAGATTCAACCCCTGTGATTGTGGAGATGGCCACACTGTAGGGAGTCATCCCAGAGGAAGGCAACTTTAAACTCCAACTGGAGATGTATTGAATTAGCACATTTCAGCCAGTCAGGCCCTGGCCCTTCCTGCTGTGTGTTGTGCTGGCAAGCCTGCTATGCTTTCTTGCACCAAACAGAGCCAGGGGAAGAAGTTAAAAGGAGACTAGAATGTGACATCAGGGTATAAGATTGGCTACATTGAAAAGATTATGATAGTGGGGACATTGTAGGAGTCGGATGATAGGTTACCAAAAAAAAAAATAATGCAAATGCCAACCAAGGTCTGTCAGACCTAAAGGCCAGCCATCGATTAGATGGCCAGACATCGTACACAAGGCCTGACCAGGCTGGGCTTAATGGAGGAACAAGATATGGACAGGAATGAATGTCAGGCTGTACTGGTCCCTGGGGTCTGTAAAGATGCTTTTGATGAGCAGAATTCCTATTCAGCCAGTTAGGATAGTAACTGGCAATTAAAGACCTCCACCCTAGATTTTATCATAGCTTATTACTTTTTTAAATGAACTAACCTGATGCATAGATAACAATAAGCATATTTCATGATCCAGCATTATTGTAACCTTCATCCTCCCATTCCTCCTACCCCACCCTCTGTTTATATCTTTGCTGGTTTATATCTGATTAAAATTATAAAGTCCTTGGGGCAGAGTCCTGTCAATGATATTTTTCTTCTAAAGTGCCATGCATGCCTCCATGGCATGATATAAATAAATATTAAATATTACAACAATACTCCCATATTTCTTGGCTTTTTAAGTGTTTGTTTGGCTTTTATAACCACAAAGCATAGCAATTCTGTCCCTGAAAGAATATGTGCAGAGATACAAACAGTCAAAGAAAGACATAAGCACTGTCATTTACTTTTTTGGCACCACATTCTATAATAACCTACAGCCTCTTAATTGCATCCATCTTTTAATTTTCATCTTGTGGACCATTTGGTATGTTTGGAATGCTGTTTACTTTTCGTACTGTGTAGAGACCACTCCTAATCAAATGGATCTCTCCATGCATTGCACATTTCTATTTTGTTTGTCAAAGCTACTTGAAATTATTTATAATGAACTCAGTGCATAAGATGGTATGGCTCTCTGAGAAGAGCCTCGTAAAGATTTAAGAGTGTAATAGTGAAAAATCTCTTATACTTACAATTCTAAAATCTAGATGGATGGTCCTGAGTAAGTTATGATGTAAAATGTGGCTCTGATTCTTAAAATGTACATTCAAACAACCAAGTGGTCTAACACATTCTATATTTTTCAGAAATGGTTCCACCTTACTAAAATCATGCATTTTACTTCTGTTACCTTATTTGTTAGGTTCTGATATAAATATCACCTCCGCTGGATGACTTATCCCAGAGTAGGTGGCTGTCGTTTCATTTTACAGTGCCATTAGCCAAATAAGTTTCCAATAATAGTCAGCTGCTGAAAATAAACTAAAGCAATGAAGTAGTTAGTTCATTTATCACTGGAGTTAAAATTTCACATTACGTTAATGTTGTTGCTCTTACACCAAAGATAGAACAAAAATGAAAGTCTGCAAATTCTAGAGCAACTGCTTAGATTGCCTCCTCACAAAGGGAACTCAACTTGGCAACCAATCAAATCAGTCAGACATTTTCAAACCGTTTAAAAAATTCAACTGCTTTCAAAAAGCCCTTAGAGCCACTATATGTCCTCAAAAAAGCTCTTGGAAACCAAAATGAAGCTTTTATATTTTCAACTTTTATTTTAGTCTTCCCAAGCAATGCGTTAGGAAGCCCTGAATATCACCACATCATCTTTTTTTATAAACTGTTATTCATATGGGTCTTTCCTATGTGGTTGTCTCCTGATGTGAAGATTACTAAATGCAAAGTAATAGCTCTCTCATGCTTTGCAATGTGCAGATCCAGTGCTATTCCAATGAAGTCCTGCAGATTGTTCTGGGCTCGCTCATACAAGCACTAGAAAAAATTGTCAGAGGCTGAGTAATTCTTGTGACTATGACTCTTCAGTGACATGGCTGCTTTAGCCTATAACACAGTGAGAGAACCATAATCCTATACAACTAGTGTTGACATGGTTAGGCCCAGTCCCCACGTGATAGCTATGGGTTGAATGTCTTGTCTGATAAGAAACTGCATTACAACTAGACAAAGAGGAGAATGTTGCAGGCATGTGTTTTCCGTGTGGTTTACAATATCTCAGAAATCGTTACAATCATTTTTGCAGCCCAGCATCTCTCATAATTGTGCTGTGTGTGGGCTATTTCTCTCCTGTCCACGGTTTCAGGAGGCAGTTCAAGGCTGTAGCACAGCCTGTGTTAGTCATGCCCCATTCTCGAGCCTGCTGCAGATCTTTTGCCTCTGTGGCATCAGTCAGTGGCACTTGTCTTTGCTCCTGATCTTTCCAATGCCTTTTTTCCCCTTTGAGGACAGTAGAGGGCAGCCGTCTTTGTTCTCTCCTCCACTCCTGGACCAGGTATTTAATAGCACATGGCTGAAGCCACATGGAGTCCCTGCTGCAGCACTTCTCTGCCAAGCTTCTCTGGCCCCTTTCAGGGATGGCAGAGCAGGTGTAACCCAAACACCTTCCGGGTGTGGTGTTCTATACCATCTAGTGGCACCGAGACCACTTAGAGCTATTAATGAGTCTGCTCTACAGCCTTAGCTAACAGCCAGTTGGCTTTTAGCTCCTGCAGTAGAGGCTCATGTACTAAGCTCCAGAGGTTCCTGGTTTGATCCTGCCTGCTGATGACGGGAGGGGGGGTCTGTCGGTGTTACACAGGCATACAAGCATTGGGCTAAACTTAAAAGATCTTCATCTGTGAGCCAGCTTTAACAGGCTCTACAGAGGACAAATCATGCCCTGCCTGTTTTCAGCAGCTGACCCTAATACTGCTCGGGCATGGAACTGAGAGTCAGACAGGTACGTTGGAACCTTAACCCTCCCAAGAAGGTGCGACTCCACCACAGAAAAGCCCAACCAGGAAACAGCTTCTCCCTGTTCTGCTCTAAGGATGAGGAGGACTTCATTCAGCCAGCCCTGGGAGTAGATCCTGTGGCAACTCAGGAGCACAAGAATAAGATCCTAGCATGGCTCCTGGTACCACCACAAGCCCTGAGATGTGTCCTAAGAGCTCTGAAGATAGGAGCAGAGCTCACAGTCAGGAATTGTAAGGAATTTCTGACAGTCTCCATCCCCCAACCTGGGGGAGCGGGAGTCTACAAGGGAGAACTCTGAGGGAGAAGTTTCTTGAGGTCTCTAGGCCCTGTGCGAAATAATAATTTTTTAAAAAGTTGGAGGAGGGGTAAGAAAGTACAAAAAAATTAAAAGGTGCCCTCTGACTCAGACACTTCCTCCTCTACTGAGGAAGGAGAGCTATCAGATTCTGATTCTGAGCAGGATACAGACAAAATATAAGAAGTTTCCCACCACCACCCTCTAGCAGTTGAAACCATGGGTAAAAAAGTTTTCCCCAATCCAGTTTCAAGCCTCAGAGCAAATATGTCCCTTCTAAACCCCTCCAGAGGCAGCAATTCCCCTGCACCCATCCTTGAGGAAGTAATCGGGGAGAAGTGGGAATTTCCTAAAAAGGAGTAAACGCATTAATAGGCATATTCTCAGATTCTACAAGCTGCAAGAGCCAAAGTATGCTCTCACAGATATGCCTAAGGCTGATGCAGCTGTGGCATTTCTAGCAAAGGATATGGTTATTCTACCCAAAGGGGACATTTCCCCCCAATAATCCAAGGATAAGAAGGTTGAAGCCATCCTTACAAGGGACTTTGGTGCTTCCTTAGCCACCCTCAGAGCATCTCTGGCAGCCAAGTGCTTTGTTCAAGCCACGTGACTGGACGACCTTAAAACCCTTAGGGGCAGAGACTAACTCAGTTTTAAGTCTATACATAAGAAAACCTCCTTATCATCAGCATTTGTTACTGATGCTTCAGTGGATACTATGAGTTTTTTTTGCCAGGGCCATGGAATTTAGATCACTAGCCAGGAGACACACATGGCTTTGTCCATGGAACGTAGATATTCACTCCAAACAAGTCCTGTGCTTCTCTAAATTAACAAGATCTCTCTTCTTTGGAAAAAAAAAAATTGAACAAGATATAGTGGCTGAAAACCTTGGCAAACCTAAACAGTCTCTTCCCCTCTCCACTTAATGCTTTAAAAAGGGATTACAAAGCCATTATCAGACCGACACACTTGCAGAGGTTCCAAAGGAAAGATAAAAGATGTGTCAAAGGAAAACTTTGGAATTGAGGAGTGAAAACCTAGAGATACTCCTGCGTCATCCAAGGGCTCATTATGACAATGGGCGAATGTGCCTCTACCGAATCTGCCCAGACCTGAGCTTGGGAGCCATGATTTCCCACTTTCCAGATGACTGGTTTGCTTCTACCACAGACAGTGAGGGATAATGTATCAGGGATACTCCCTTGAGGTAAGGGCTCCACCCCATCCCTTCTTCATCCAGTCTCCCATCACCAGCAACCTTGCCATGTGCAAGCTTGTCCAGAACAAGTTCTCCCATCTCCTGGACAGAGGAGTGATAGGAGTTCCCCCAAAAATGTGGTGTTAGGGTTTTATGCCATCTTCTTAATTGTTCAGAAGTGCACCAAAGGAGTCAGGGTCATCCTTGACCTCAAAAGACTCACTAAATGGATGAAGAAAACACAGTTACAGATGGAGAATCTAGCTTTGATAGTGACATCCCTGTCTTAAGGGGACTTCCTAACCTCAGTGGATGTCGCAGATGTGTACCTCCACAATCCAGTGCACCCCTGCTACTGCAGGTTTCTGAGATTTGCTTACAACATAGATTACTATCAGTACTGAACACTGCCATTCAGTGTCTCGTTAGCCCACTGGGTATTTACAAAGATTTGTATGGTGATCATAGCTAGACTCAGATCCCAGGTATTCACCTGTATCTTTCTGAATGACTTCTTAATCAGAATCCCATGCCAGATCACAGCACACAGTGCTACGATCCAGACTCTGAATCTTCTATAAGTGCATCAATTCATGATAATGCTAAGAAAAGTTCCTTGATTCCCTCGACAAGGATTATTCACCAGGATGTGGAGATAGACACATCAGTAGCACAGATCTACCCATCACTTGACACATTCCAGAAGATTCAGAATCTGATATTCATGCTGATTAAGTGCAGGAGCCCAACCATAGCTTAGTGTCTTCAACTACTGGGCCTTCTGGTCTCGTGCACAGAGGTCACCCCATGAGTGAGAACACACCTCCACAGATTCAAAGCTTTGCTTCTGAAAGTATAGGACCATTCCATGGAGCACATTCAAGATCAGATACTGATCTTGAACCAGGTCAGCAACTCCTTGAGACAGTGGATAGTCCTGGGCAATATCCACAGGGATCTCTCCATAAACCACCTAGACCTTCAGGTTCTCAGCATCAATACCAGTCTTGGATGGACTGGTGGAGAGAACCTCTGGGACCCAGAAGAAGGTGCAGGGCATCTGGATCCCTGAGAAAAAGAACCACAATCAAACTAGTTCTTCTGAGATTCTAGAACCACATGCAAGGAACCACATCCTGGTCCAGTCAGTCAACATGGCAGTGGTTGCACATATAAACCTGAATACTGCCTGCAGTTCTGGTTTCCCCATCTCAAAAAAGATACTAGCATTGGAAAAGGTACAGAGAAGGACAACAAAAATGTTTAAGGGTATAGAACAGCTTCCATATGAGGAGAGGTTAAAAAGACTGTGACTGTTCATCTTAGAAAAGAGATGACCACGGATGTGATAAAGGTCTGTAAAATCATGAATGATGTGGATAAAGTAAAGAAGAGAGTGTTGTTTACCCCTTCACATAAACACAAGAACTAGGGGTCACCCAATGAAATTTAATAGACAGCAGATTTAGAGCAAACCTAAGTACTTCTTCACACAACGCACAGTCAACTGGTGGAACTCATTGTCGGGGATGTTGTGAAGGCCAAAAGTATATCTGGATTAAAAAAAAATTTTTTTTAGGGAGGATAAGTCTATCAATGGCTATTACAATATGGTCAGGGACGCAACCCCATGTTCTGAGTGTCCCTAAACCCTGACTGCCAGAAGACTCGACTGGATGACCTCTCTATAATTATATTATATAATTACAAGGGATGGATCACTCTATAATTGCCCAGTTCTGTTCATTCCCTCTGAAGCATCTGGCACTGGCCACGGTTAGAAGAGAGGATACTGGGCTAGATGAACCATTGATCTGACTCAGTATGGCAGTCTTATTTCCTTAACCAAGGAAGGACAAGGAAAGTAGGTCTATGTGCACAAGCAATGGAGAAAATTTGGTGGGCAAAAATGACTCTCCCTTTCTTAAAGGTAATCCACTTCAAAGGGGAGCTGAACCCAAAAGCAGACGGGCTCAATCATTGCAAAATCAACAACTCAGAATGGTGCTTAAACCAAAGACACAGTCTTCCTTCAGTAGAGCTGTTTGCCAGTTGCAAGAATGAAAAACAACCGAAATACTTCATCAGACCTTGCAGACCCCCAGTGTGGCTGTTCCAGAAGGAATCAAGGTGCATTCCACAAAATCCATGGCAACCTCAGGGGCCGAAAGAGCATATGTTTCCACTGCAGAGGAGTAACCTGGACATCAATTAACATCTTTATCAGATGCTATAAAGTGGATTTTCTGTCTTCCTGAGGTCTGCTTTGGCAGGAGGGTACTGCAGGCGGTAGTCCAGCAATAACCTTGCCATCTGAGCAATCCTGAAGGGTTTATTTTCTTTGTTTGTTCTTATCCCTCCCTATTCCTGTCCCCTGTTTGCTACTTCCCATATGTAGGAGAATTGTGTTGTGTTAGGTTGCAGAATGGAAACTTTCTTACCTAATTTCCTTTCTGCTAGCAGCATCTCCCACAATTCTACCCACCCTGGACAGCTCTCCAACTATTTGGATAGTTACCATATAAACAAGGACTTACAGTATGCAGTTACTTGGTTAGCATTGGCATTATTGTTACTAATTATTTTCTACAAATTTTTACAGAGCTTTGGAATTAATCATCTGGCAGCAGGTGGGAGAAGGAGCTGTAGCTAGCACAGGTTATGCTACAGCTTTGAATTGCCTTTGGAATTTGAAACAGGAGCGGAATAACCCATATGTAGCAGAGACACTGCTTGCAGAAAGGAAATGATCAGGTAAGAAAATTTCAAGTCCACAATACTGAATGATTTTTGCCTAGACTTGACTTTCAAATGATATGCCCTCCAGCTGGTGTGCTATGCACTTCTTAGCATCCCCTAGTGGTCTTCACTTTATATTTCCTCTATAACATTGTCATTTTTTATTCTTTCTCAGTTTTAGGACTCCAAAGCTGCCATCTGTGTACATATTGTTAAACCTTATTCAAATGTTAAGATTAAAAATGATTAACTTCTAAGGAAATATATGATACAGGTATATGAAGTAGATATATTCTGTCTGTAAAGAGTACTTTAGGGGATCTAATACTATACACATAGTAAGTAAGGAGGGGAGGAGTTACCAGGTCTTCTGCCTTATCTCTAGAAACTATGGAAATATGGAAAAAGGAAAAAATGTATACCAATCACGCTCTTCAACTTCCCTCCATGAGAGTAGGGAAATGAAGTGGTGTTTAAAGTTCTAAGACTTTGGACCTAATCACCAGGCCTGCAGCTACAGCGATATACAGTAAGTTGGAGTACTGCCCTTCTGTCTTAAATGCCTTTAATTCCAGTTTTTAAAGTGGATGCCTTATCTCTTCTCTGAGGCTGTAGATGACAGGGCTCCTTATCTAGTGTTATCTTCCTTGGGATAGTCTCCCCCCCCAGCACGCTACAGCTTAATAAATCTAAATTTGCTGCTAGTTTTTTACTGATTTTTCTGTTCGCTGACTAGTTACTGAGAGGGCTTGATATTTCCCTGAATGTGTAGCGCTAATGTCAGAGGGGCCCTGACAATGTAAATTTTACTGAAGTGGGAGGAGGGCGGCCGGGAGCTACTTGTGCTGGGGGCAAAAGTGTAGGAGGAGACATAGAAATGTGGTGAAGAAAGAGCATTCACCAGGAAGATTTAAGATTAGGCAAGTCCCCTCCCTCCAGCGCGCTGCGGGTGGTTTTTCTAGTCCTAGCCTTGCCTTTCCTCCCACTCAGCCCACGTTACACCACCGTCCTGGCCTAGCACTGGCTGCTGTCACGCCCGCGGCAGCATCACCTCTGCCCCTGGCCCCTAGTGACCCTACTTGCAGCGGGTCAGCTTCCTGCCGGGGGCCAGTAACTCCCAGCCCGTGGGGCAGAGCTGATCCGAACCGGTTGCACTGCACCCAGCCGGGGCTGCAATGGGCCTTGGGCCCCGTGCTCTCTGCTCCCTCTCGCGTGCCTCCGTTTCCCCACCACTCCTCCCTCGCCCCGAGGACCTTCCTCCGCGTGCCTTCGCAAGTGAGTGGCTGCTCGGGCCCCCCCCCGGGGGAGCGAGGGAAGGCCCCGCCCACAGCCGGCGCGGATTGGTTCCCGACGGGGTGCGCGGGGCGGGGCGGGGCGGGGCTGGGGAGGCCGCCGCCGCCGCCGCCGGGTTGCGCTTTTCAAACGCCGCCTGTGCGGGCTGCGGTTGGGGCGCCGGGCAGAGCCGAGCGCGAGCGCGGCGCCGTCGTCCGTTTGTGGGGGCGCGCGAGCAGCGGGGTGCTTCGCGGTGAGTGCCCGGGGGACCCTGGCCCCTGCGCGGATGGGACGCCCCGAGGGAGGCTGCCCGCGGGGTATGCCCCCGAGCGGCACCTTCCTCCTTCAGCGGCAGGGGGAGCCCCCGCGGCGTAGGGTGGGGGCGGGAACAGCCTGGGGCGAGGGGGTGCCCCGCCCTGTCACCCTGCCGGGGGGTGGCAGCCGCCGCCCAGGGCACCGCCGTAGGCTCCGTGGCGGGCAGGGGGGCGGTTCTCCCACGCACGCTGCCCCCTCGCCCTCCCAGCGGCGCGCCCCCGGGCCGGCAGCGGGCTCGGCCGTAGCGCTCGGCGAGCCGGCCTGCAGGAGGAACCGCTCTGGGGCCGAGCGCCGGCCTCTGTAACGCGTCAGGTGCCTCTCCCGGTAGGCCGTTGTCGGAGTGAAGCGCTAGGTACGAAGGGGGGCGTTCAGGTGGGGGCCGTTGGGGTTAAGCCCTGTTAGTGTTCAGCCTTTAAGGGAGGTTGCCCAAACTGACTGACTTGGGAAGATTGGAGGAGTTCCCACCCCCCGAGTTCCGTCCTTCCCACCCAGGGTAAAAATACTCCCGTGGGTTTTTAACTTTGTTCTGTTACTGGCACGCGAAGTGGGCAACGCAGGCCCTAAACGTAAAGGGTAAAACAAAACGTAGCAGAGGCTGGAGCTTGGTGGGAGGAGGGTTAATGACTTCACCATCTGGGAAGCTTTCGGTAGCCATCCTTCCCTCCCGGCCTCCAAAGCGGCCACAGAAGCCCTTGCTTGTGTCCGTTGTGGGCATCGTGTTAAGGCTATGGGCGCTGTGGGTCCTACTTCTTAGTCCCTTGAAAATGCACTCGGGCCTCTCTCCTAATTCGAGACATGCCATTTCCTATGCTGTCCTGATGGAGTTCACAAATGCCTGGGTTCTTCTCTGCGGAAACTGCAGCTTCACAGCTCCAGAGTATAGCTTGTCTTTTTAAAACATTTCTTTCTGTAGTGTTAGTTGGATAAATGACACTTTATTGTATTTTCTCTGGTTTTTTTTTTTTTTTTTTTTTACCTACGCCCACCACTCCTGCTTGAAATATGTCTAACACTGTAGCAAAAGAATGAAATGCTTGAACCTTTATTTTTCTAATGTTTTGTTACTCTGAATTTTTCTTTTTGAAGACATTAAATGTATAAGAATTTGAAAATGTGTTTACTTAACTGCCTTTGTTTCCACTGGAGTTTAAAAAACTAGGGCGTCTGATCCTGTGAACACATTGCATATTTGTCCTGCCTTGAGTGCAGGGGACTGGACAAGGTGACCTATTGAGGTCCTACACTTCTATGACTTTAGTGATTGCACAGACCCTGCTTTGGGCCATCATGTGGCATCTCTGTTTTCTTGTACCAATATCATGTGATGATATTTAGCATTATTCTGTAGCCTATTTTTTTAAATTTAGTTTGTGTTTCCCCACTGGCTCTTCAGAAGCAGAGAACAAGATGTTATTGGTCTTACATAAACAATGGCGTGCTTTTTTCTCTTTCATATTCTCAAGTAATTGCTATTTTTTTTTAAAGCTGTATTTGTTATCTAATCATAACAGTGTAAAAGGAGTGCCAACTGGATGTTTCAGTCTTTAAAATTTAGGAAGGGCAGTTTGAATGATGGGCTATTTAAAAAAAAAAAAAAAGGGGGGGGGGAGGGAATGGGGTTGAGTGCTGGCTGCCTCAGTCTCTTCCAACTGCAGTAGCAAAGAGACCAGAAATCTTACCAAATTCATGGACCCAGGTTTGTTAGAATGGAGTGTTCCCAGTGATATATCTGCCTTAGTTTAGTTGGGTTTTAATTAGCTAGCTCTCTATATTTCTTGTTGTTTTTTTGGCTAAGGCTATTAGTGCCCTGGCATAAATACATGGTTCTGACACATTGGAATTGGAGACAGAGAAACCAGAGTTTGAGGTGTGCCTCTTACTTGCTGGTTCTTCCTACTTTGGATGCACATATGCATCATCTGGCCTGCTTGGGTTGGTGTGGGGGAAGGTCATCTAATTTTTTGTTGTTTCATATGCAACACCTTTGACCCTGGGACCAGAAAGGAGCATCAGAATCTCTTGCAACCTGTGCTGTAGTAGGGACCATTAGTAATTAAACCTTCCAGGTGTGAAATGCAGGTGTCTATAAGTGCTAGAAGATCAGCCTCAGCTCTGACCCCCAGGTTAAAAAGTCTGGCAAGGTTTCAGAACAGTTGTTAGACTCCCTGGCTTGGGGAAAATCTAAGAAGCTAGTCACTGTGAATTGGCGGAGATCGGCTGTGGCAGAGCATAAAAGCTTGGCCTCGTGTGTCAGTATCTGATGAAAGAGCCAGTCCTTGAGAGCATAGCCTTAATGTTCCAGCACTTCTGGATTTGCATATTGAAGTGAAAAGCAAACCTATGCAGAAGTCAGAGCTACAGCAAAGGGTGACGTTGAGGGCCAGGGCCATATTATGGAACCCTACCCTGCCCCAGATTCAAGGCCATCAGTTCAGTGCCCAAAACCTCATTTTAAGTTGCCTGCAGCTTTTTTGGAGCCATTAATTCTTACTGGAACCGTAGTTACTGTGATGGCTCATTGCGTCAAGCCACTGGAACATCCTCATTTGAATCTGCCCCTCGTGCAGCACTGGATATGTAGTACTCAGTGCTTTATTTTTTTTAAGGAAAGAACAATAATGCAGGTGCCAAGCTGGTTTCTTCTTTTCCTTTTCCAAGAGAGAAAATGGAAAAAACTTATGTGGATAAACCCATTTCCCTAGTGACATAAATCTCACCAGAGAAGTTTGAACTTCCCCCTGAACACCTATTGGTTTTCCAGGAAATGTTTTACCCCTTTGAGCTGATTGCTTAATCAAGCCATTGTTCTCACCATTGGAAGCCCTCTCAATTTATGCTTTGATTTGGAATTGAGCCACACTCAGCCTGATAGCTTTCGTTGCCTTTCCCTTCCCAGGGAATGGATCAGGGATCCTCCAGAGTAGCATGAAGACTCTTGATTCCAATCTTCCAAACCATGGTATCACTCTCCTTCATCCAAGGAATTTTGATAAGAAATTCCCTGTGGGTACTGACATGACTGAGAGGTACCATGATGGTGAGATTTCTAAGGCACATAGTATGGAAGTGTAGGAGAAGGCCCAAAGAGATTACTTTGAATGTAGCTATGGCCTACACAAACACAGGCTATGAAAATTGCAGTACTGGGTTATAATCTACAGGGTTTTATAGGCAGCTAATGGAAATAATGTTGGAGGGTGAATCTTAAACTTGTATAGCAGTATATTACCAAGGTAAAAGAGCTGAGATGCTACATGCACATCAGTAGGTTTTAAATGACCTCACCTAATTATAAGAACATAGCTAGTAACTCATAAGCCTGGGAAGGTGTGCAGATTTATTCCCTGGTTTAATGTTATATATTAAAGGATTACCACAACTCTTAATAATGAGAACTTATTTTATGAAACTCTTATACAAAATATTCCTCTGCTTTCCTGTTTTCTTTGCTATTTTGATAGACATGGTAAGAACAGGGAGGCCATTTTAGATGCTGTACTAACAAATGTGTCACAAACAGTTTTTATATGGCCATAGGTTATATATAGCCTGTTATCCATTGACTTCAGTTCATAAGTGGTCCTTATTCTTATTGGTTAAAATTTTTTTTTAAGAGATGTGAAAAACCATTCATATTTCAAAGGTGTTAAAGCAGCTGTTTTTGATGACATAGCCTCTTGAGATGACTTTTCCTGCTGTGTAGCAGTGGGATTTTTGTAGTATTGGTCATATTTAAATGCATATTTTGCTTTGACAGGTGAAAATAGATAACTAGCAGAAGAGAGAAGACCTTGTGTTAATTATGTCCAGGAGAAAGTCGGATAGCAAAAGCCTTTTAGGCTTGTTGTCCACATCTCTTCAGACACAAATCAAGATGGATAATTTTTACAATTTTTACATGCTTGATCCTAAAGAGCTAGGAAGGTAAGAACATTTATTTACATGATGGTTTTGGGGGGAAAGGGATGCAACTTCACATGGAAAAGAAATCCCAGCTGCAGTGGGATATTTGTTGAAAGAGTAATATAACTCCAGCCTGTGTTATCTTTTCTAGTAGACTCCACAAGGTGGAGCATGTGGAGGAAATGAAGTGCATTTCGTCCTCTGTTCATATCCCAGACCAGTGGAAAGGTCTATGTGGGGTCTAGGGGAAGATGCAATATAGATGGCTTGCCTGCCCTTTCCACACGAGTGTGTGTAGATTTGTGTGTACAGGATCCCCTCTACATGTGTATCAGGGAGCATGATTTTTTTCTTCTATACATATACTTCAGAAAGATGCTGAAGTGGTCATAATCTAAATAAGACATGGAAAAATTTCAAAAGGTGGATAGTATGAGGAGTAATTATAAGGAAAGGTGGAAGGCAGCATTTCCCAAAGCTTTGAAAGCTGAGTCCCACCTTCAACCCTATCGTTTCATGGTGTTAAAGGGCTACCCAAAATGGACAATCACTTGAAGTAGACTGTCTAGCTCTTCATTGTATGATACTACTTCTCCTTTAATAATCTCTGTGTATTAGTGAAATACTGGAATCTCAGACAAACATAGCTCACCAGTTACTCTGATCATATTTTCCAAGATTTATTTGCAATCCCATTATCTAGAGACTTACTCTTTTAAATGCAAGCTGGAGAACAAAGCGAGATGCCTGTTTGCCCCCTTTCTCCTCCCCCGCTAGTCTTTGCCCACACTCTGAGGAAGCGCTTATGTATAGATTGCTCGAAGAAATTGATTTTAAAGAGTAGGGAAGGACACCTTGGTCTATTCTGGGAATTGGGAGCAGCATGCTAGGAGGCACAGAGCCAAGTGTAGGAAGGATATGAAAGGAGGAGTTCGGAGAGAAGAATGAGAAATATCTGGAAATAAGAGTGGAGTTGTAGAATGTAAGGTTTCGTAGGCGAGGAAGTGCTTGAATTTGTTATGGTAAGGGCCACATAGCCGCGGAAGAGATTCTAGGGATAGGGTAATGTGCTTGGAGCAGAGGAAGAGTGTGATGCCAGTAGTCCTGTTTTAGACAGATTGCAGTGGGGAGATGGAGAAGGCTGCACTATTCGTTGCCTGTGACGAAGATGTTAACAAGGGGGACAGTGAAGAAATGACATATTCCGCAGGAAGTCTTTAGCAAAATGTTTCTACTTTACATGTCAGGTGTGACAAAGTACATTCATGTATATCTTATGAAACTTCATTAAATGGATCTCTGCATACCCTGTATGCATGGTGGTGGTTTACCAGGGATAATCCCACTATCCATTTCTTTATTTCATTGTTAAACTGTAATGAATTTCCTGCATTTCTACTGATACTTTTTCATTAAAAAAAAAAACTTTCCTTGAACTTACTGATATATTGTTTGTCTTAACTCATCTTACAGGTTTTTTTTTCTTAATCAGCACAAGTTTAAATTTATGGTGCATTGCAAATCAAAAGCAATAACTTTTATTAGTAAAAACTTGATGCAATACTATCACTGATTTTTCAAAACTAGTGTTCACTCTAGGTCAGGGATGGGCAAACTTTTTGGCCCAAGGTCCACATCAGGGTGCGAAACTGTATGGAGGGCCGGGTAGGGAACGCTGTGCCCCCCAAACAGCCTGGCCCCCGCCCTCTATTTGCCCCCTCCCACTTCTTGCCCCTTGACTGCCCCGACCTATTCACACTCCTGCCCCCTGACAGGCCCCTGGGACTCCCATACCCTATCCAACCCTCCCTGTTCCCTGACCACCCCAGAACCTCCGCCCCATCCAACCACCCCCTGCTCCCTGACTGTCCCCTGGACTCCCTATCCAACCCTCCCACCGCCGCATGCTGCCCCCTTACCATACCGGGCAGGACGATCCCGTGGGCCGGATGTGGCCTGCGGGCCATAGTTTGCCCACCTCTGCTCTAAGTGAAAGGAAGATGTTCAGGAAATTAGCAGGAAAGATTTGAATGTTTATATGAAACTTAAATGGTTCCTCTTTTTTTTTTTTTTTTTTTTTTTTTAAATTTAAGTTGTGGTTGGTAGGGTCGAACAAATAAAATATAAGCTTTTGGTATGTATCTTCAAATTTTATTATGTTAAAGAATTCAATTGATTCACGTTAAACAACAGATTATTGCAAAGCATTTTCACAGCTGGGAAAGCAGTTACCCATTTCAAATTATCTCTCATAAGAGGGTGTGCATGTCGGGTTAAGAACATACCTCTACCTCTTTCTTTTAACTAATTCATTTGTTGACAGTTTCATTACATGCACCCCTATCTGTTTCTGCACGTTGTGTGTGACTTAGTTTTTTTTTTTTTTTTTTAAAGCAACATTTTGTTCTTTGTTATTTTACTATCTGGTCTGTTGCAAGATGGTGAGGAAGTATCTAGTCAATATTTTTAACAATAAATACTAGTTAGAAAACGTATAGCTAAATCCACAGGCCAAGAATATGCAGCTAAATTTCTAAAGAAGAGAACAGGACTGCAAAGCAGAAATTTTACATGAAATTGCTGTGCTCGAATTAACAAAGTCTAGTCCTCGTGTAGTTAATCTCAATTTGTGGAATTTTACCCCATTTCACAATTCATCAGATTTTATACTAATTGGAAGGTGTATTTAATATTGCAAATGGAAACTGTTTTGATGAACAGCGTGGACATATTTTTTTGTAGTGAGTTTGATTCAGACTTCAACAGGGGCCTCAATCCAGAATCCAGTTTTCCACATGACCTTTTCAAGCACTATCTTTTGTGTGCATAGGTGATAGAATTTTTGTGTGTGGAAAGGCATCACTTACACACTCAGTGATGTATATGAACAAATGGAGGTAACTCCGAAAATATACAGTATGGTGGTCTTTGTATATAAAACTATAGAAATGTTCTTCATATTTACACCATTTGAAATTTTTTATTTTATTTCAAGTGGTGTAATTTTAATTTTATCTTAAGTTCTTAAAAGTTCATGCTGTTTTTTTGTCTAATTCGGAAAAATACTTCATAATTGTGGAACTAGTCACTTTTGGAAATGTTTTTGTCATCATAAACCTTGCTTTTTCAAGAGTTTGTAACTTGGCTTAGGGAATACATTTTTTTCTAATTTTCTAAAAGGTCAGCTTGGTTTTTAGAAACAGTATGTGGCTTTCTTCTAAAAACTTATCTTTACCAAAACATATTTTTGCTTCTATACTTAAACAGTTGTCAAGGAAATGAAACGGAATGCTTTGTTTCTGTACTATATTCAAGAAGGGGAGTGATGTCTAGCAACTAAAAAGTAGGACTGAGTGACAAGATTACTGGATTGTATTTCTCGTTTTATCATTGACTTTCTGCATGAACCTGGGCAAGTCTCTTGCTTTTCCATGCCAGAGTTTAGCTATCTAAAAGTTCATATTGTAACTCTGCTTTCCAGTTTGTTTTTAAAATAGACAAATAAAACATGTAAGAATTGATTTTTTTTAAAAATGCACAAAAGCTGAAGCTTTCGTTTGCAATTTTGAGAATTGTTTGTGGAGGGAATTTGTGGGCCTTGGAAAATCTCCTACACTTAATGGGAGCTTCTTCCCAATAAGGCACACTTCTAGTGAAACCTTAATATAATTTAAGGGAGGCTATCTGTAATTCCCAGAAATTACTTAATCCTAAATTAGAAATAAATTGTTTAAAAATAAACATGACAAATAGAGAAACTTTTATAACAATTAAGCTGTGTCACACACTTAAGATTCACTCCCATTCCTGTATGCAGCACTTTGAGATCTTGGCATCAAGTGCCCTACATATGCAAAAAAAAATTTTGTGAACATTTAATTTTTTTTAGCTAACTTGAACTGGACATTGTAAGACCCTTAATAGATTGAAGTGATTTCTAATCTTACTATAATATTAGTACGTCCGATGTTTGCTGAAATGATGGTGTTGATTTATTAAAAGAAACAGTACACTAGCCAGGGTTCTCAAACTATTGGTCCAACCTGTGGAAGAGATTCTTTTGTGGATTACCTCCCTTTTTGTTCCCAATTGCATAATATCCCTGTAGTAACAACAATTGCTCATGTGGAAAAATAACTAATTTTAGTTCATTACTGCAACCTGATTACATCTGAACCTTCATTTTTGGTTAAATATTGTATTACCATGGTTTCCTGTCTGAGAATGTTTTAATCCATAAACATTGAAGAAATGCAGTAAAAGTTTCCTCGATGCCTGAAAGAACCTGCCATTTGGTTTTGTAGCTCACAGTGAAACTATGCTATATAGGTGCTGCCTAACTACTTTTTTTGAACATGTAATTCTCTTTGGAGAATAATGTACTAGAAAAATATTAACATATCTTCAGGATCCCAAAAAAGTGGTCTTTGGAGCTTGAAAGCTTGTCTTTTTCACCAGCAGAAGTTGGCTCAATAATATATTAGCTCACCTACCTTACTGCTCTTGTATCCTGGGACCAACACAGCTACAACAACACGGCAAACAACTGTTTATCTTAAGTATTTGTGAAATGCCCGTACTTAAGCTTCAGTGTAACTGTCATAATTTTCACTAAAGAAATTTTAGTCTTTTCCATTCTCTTTGCAGAGGAAGATGTGCTGTGGTTAGAAAATGTATAGCTAAATCCACAGGCCAAGAATATGCAGCTAAATTTCTAAAGAAGAGGAGAAGAGGACAGGACTGCAAAGCAGAAATTTTACATGAAATTGCTGTGCTCGAATTAACAAAGTCTAGTCCTCGTGTAGTTAATCTCCATGAAGTCTATGAAATGACAAATGAAATCATCTTAGTGTTGGAATAGTAAGTATGCATTACATCAACTTCACTGTTTATAATAGATTTGTTAACATTCATTGTTTGTATCAGTTATCAGAAAGTAATCGGGAGATCAACATACAGTGTAGTTAATATTGCCTTTTGTCTCTAGAATTTTCCAGGTATAATTTATATTCATGTCAAAAGATGTGTTGAAACCATCATAGTTAATTTATATGCTTTTGTTCTTTGTAAATGACAGTTTTTCATCATCAATTATAAATAACTAATACAAGATAAATATTGCAGAAACAATAAAATTTATGCTAGTGACATAAATCAAGAAAATTGAACAATATATATAATAGTGCTATACTTAAAGTTCAAAAATAAATGAATATAATTAGATTAATAAACATGCACACTTAAAACTGCATTCAGGAAATGCAAAAATTAAGACTTGAGTGACAGAATTAACATGGTTGTATTATGCAATTCTGTGTGTTATGGTATACATGTAGGGAGACACACAGCGCTAGTTACATATTTCACCAGGAAAAACAAGAGTAGAAAATGATTGTGATAACATTGGAGTTGGGACCTTTACTTTTGCATCTTTTACTCTTTTTTTTTTTTTTTAAAGGGAAAAAAATCATTGGTGCTTAATATATAATATTTAAATTAACCCAAGTAGGGGTCTGAAAGGGATTTATGTGGAGAAGGAATGAGTTCCCGCTTTTTTTTTTTTTTTTGCATAGATACATTTTTCTTGTTCTTCATAATTCTTCAAGTTAATGGGGAAACATTATATGTTTATATTGTGACAGACATCTTTAAGACAAAATTGTGGAGAGACCCTAACGGTAAAGCAACTAATTAATGACTGTTCACTTATTGCTGAATATGGATATTCAGGTTAAATGTTCTGTATTTGGGGGGGGATGACGACAAAATTCTTTACCTATATTAAAAAGAACAGACTTCTGAAACCAAAAGTTTTAAATATGACTTATCCTCCCTCCATTCTCCTATGCTGCTTGCTTTTATCAGATTGTGCTGTGTTTTGGTTACATCCTATCTAACTAAGAGAAGTAAGATCTTTTGGGGGGGGGGGGGTCAGTTCCTGGCTGAAAATTAGTCAGTTCCACTTTTGTCTCAGTTTCTGATCAATATTATTTTCAGATTTTCATGCACTCATAATGTTGCAAACACTGTAGAGGCAATTGTTTTTGTTTAAAAATACTCCTGTCAATTTAAAATACACAAAACAGGTATTTCTGTTGGTAATCAGGTTTTGTAAAATCTTCTGTATAATCATATTAGATCAAATTCAACTAGTGTTTGTGTAAGTAGATTTTTTTTTTAATAATCATTTCCCTAGGAGAACAGTCTTTCTAATGTCAGGCCACCAAGAGAAAATGTACACTGATCCCATGTAAGAGATCTGGGTTTACTAGCATACTCCATACATACTTTTTTGCTAGTAACTCTCTTGCACCTTGTTCCTGACTTTAAGAAGTGTTGGACACTTGCAGTTCCCGTTGACTCCAACTGGTGTTTAGTGACCTGGTTCTTGGAGGTGCTGAATATCCACTCTGGTTGCTCAGGACCTCTGAAAATCAGGCCATTTATTTTAGGTACCCATGTCTGAAAATGGTGGCTGTTGTCGAAGACCATTTTGATATCTGAAATTTATCAGTTCTTGCTAGCTGTGTATAAAACACACACACACACTTGTATAGGAACAATAGTGTCCAGGGTGTGAAATAAATACTACCAACTAGACTAAGTTTCTCTGAGCAAATCAAGTTTATTTTTAATAGCTTCTAATTGATTCTTAATGTTTTTCCAAGATAGAGTGCATCAAGATCACCAAACTCATGTAATGTAGGTTCTAAAATTTGTATCAAACTGTGCTGCTGGATGTCAAAGGCAAGTGCTTTTTCTATCAGACTGTGTGTTTCCCAACACATCCTGATGGCTCAAGTAGCTTAATCAGTCAAACTGGAAGTAGGGACAAAGTCCTGATGAATTTTGGACTTTTTGCTTTCCCTAGCTTTTATCTTTTTATCTTTATGCTTCTATTTCAGCTTAGCAGCTGTTTGTTTTTTACTTGTATCACTAATAAGCTGCAACAAGGTACTCATGGTAAGCAGAGTTAATCTTAACTGGCTATTTTATAGAAGTGTCCAGCAGCCCTTAGTTCAATTTTTTTTAATAATTTCAGGATTTTACCTGATTATTTTCGTGTATTTTTGAGGTGACGAGCTACTTACATTTTTTTTAATTGTGAAGTCTTTAGACTAAATGGTATCCTGTTAAGTACATGTCCATTCATTCATTTAACTCAAAGACAGTTCTTTCACAGACAAACTGCAAAGCAAAAAAAGTCATACTGTTTTATGGTAGACTGTTCTTAAAAGTTTTCTAGTTTCTATTTGGTCAGATTAGACATAGGGTAAGCCCAGGGTTCAGACTCAGGCTTGAGCCTTCTGTCTACACACATATTGTGCTAACCCAGTGCTTGGACCCAGAGTCCCAGGATCCCATGAGAATGGAGGGTCCAAGCCTGAGTCAAGCAAGACCCATGGTTTAAGCCCTGCTGTTTTGCAGTGTCGATGCAGTGCCATTGGACATATGTTCTCGCGTTCTGTCAAACATATTCCACAATCCCATGGGCCAACTGTCTCTGTCCTCTGGACAGTTAAGTTTTCCCACACTGTGCCACAATATTTTAGAGCTAGAGTTGACACGTTTTGGGGGCAGCTGGGTAGCATGAGATATGTACTCCTGAGGGAATTCTGTGCCAAAAAATTAAAATTATGTGCACAATATTTTAAAATTCTGCAAATGTTGTTTGTCAGTAAATGTGGCTCCAGCATGGCAGTGAGGGGCATAGGCCACTGGCTGCATTGAGATGGGAGATCATCCTGATGTCCCCACCTCCCCGGTACAGGGACTTGGCAGTGAGGCTGACCCTGACACAATGCAAGGGCTGGACCTGCACCAGAAACACCCTGGGGGCCCTGCCCCTCTGTGCCAGACACACCAGGTCAGCCCAGCAGGATCTAAGTGTGGTGTGAGAAGTTTCTATGTGGGGTGAGAGGTTTCTATGTAGGGCAATCTGAGTGCTGGCAGCTCAGCAGGGGAAGGGGGTGTCTGGGTGTGGGGAGATGAGGCTTGGTTGGGGGCATCTGTGTGTGGAGGGGCTCCGTGAGAGAGGGTCCTGTGCTGGGGGAGTGAGGCTTGATGGGGTGGGGGTCCATGTGCAGCTGGTTGGGGCTCAGTTGGGTGGGGTTCCGGGTGTGAGGAGTTTCGTCGGGGGTCCAGGTGTGGGGATAGGGCTTGTCAGGGTGAGGGTTTGATGGGCCTGCTTAACAAGGGAACTCCATCTGCTGCCAAGCAGGCACCACATGCCAGGCTTCCGCTTCCTCCCCCCCCCCATGATTCCACTGTCCCCTTTTCTTTTCCATCCCCCTCCCCTCACTCTCGCATTCCTCTCCTTCTGCCCTATTCCACCCGTCGTCTTCCCCTCATCCCCGCTTCCTTCGTTTTCTCCGCCCCCCCCTCCCCCAGCTGCACCACAGGCACTCACTGTTGCACAGAAAACAGGAAGGCTTCCAGCACACAGAAGGGGCGCACAACTGGCATTAGGACCCAGGAGGTGGCATTCAGTTGCAGAGTCAGTGAAGAGGGCCTGCTTCAGCTGGGCAGCTCAGTGCTTACAGAAATGGGGGGAGGGCAGTGGCAAGTAACCCCGTGTGCCCCTCCATGCCTCGCCTCTGTTTAGGGGGCAATCCCCCCCAAAAAACTGTGCTGCATTTCCCCATTACCACCACTGCCTCCCCTCCCTGCATGGTTTCCCTTTGCTTTCCTGCTGTTTTCTGCAGGGAAGCACAGGAATTCTGCGGGGGGAGGAGGAGTGTTTTCTGTGTGAGTGTAGTCCCGCAGAATCCCCCCCCCCCCAGGAGTAGATATGGTGGTTGGACTTTGGCCTGCATAATGCAGTGTAGAAACTAGAGTCCCAGGTTGGGACCCAGATTTCAACAATTCGTAAACTGGGATTACAATTGAGTATAGACACTTGAGCCCTAGATTAACAATCCCTGGGTCTGCTAATTTGAGTTCTTCTACCCCGGGTTTACATTAATTACAGTATAAACATACTCTGAGTGTGCCTATACCCTGTTTACACTGTAAACACCCCTGGTTGGCCTGTGACATCTGAGTTGGGCTGTAAGGCTATTAAACTGCAATGTGTGGCTCAGCCTGGAGCGCAGGTTCTGGGACCTGCCCCCCCCTCATAGAGTCCTAGTGCAAGTCTGGATGTCTACACTGCAGTTTTATAGCCCCGCAGCCTGAGCCCTGCAAACCCAAGTCAGCTGACACAGGTGTTTTAATTGCAGTGTAGACATACCCTGAGTGTCCTTACTTTTATTTTGGAGGATCTTGGCAAGGTCTTCCGAAGACCTGAATATTGAGGTTACATGGGATTATATACTGAGCTGTAGTTTCTACCTTCTCCCCACTTCACTCAAGAGAGAGAAGGTGATGCTGATTCTTAGGCAACCTTAGAGTGCTGTAACAGGGATTTGAATGTTTCTTCAACAACTCTGTAGCAGGGTCATTAGTCTTGTCATCTGTGTTGGAGATCTGTTGGCAGGTTCCTCCACTCTGCACCCAAAGAGAAGGCATCTTTTGCAAATGTTACACAAGTGGTTTGTAACTTCATTCATGAACATCATACTGAGAAAATGAGACATCCAAAGTGGATCTTTTATCCTTCAGGGACAACACCACATCTCTTCTCTGCTGCCCAAGTGCTAGCAGGATCCAGACTTCTTGACAGAAGCATTCATATTATACTGGAGTCATGTATTGATATGCCTTACCTTGTATTTTTGAGTCAACAGAAAGGTGAAGCTCATCTTGTCCCCAGACCTTGGCTTGGAATCATCAGTTTTAGTGTTTAATACACTATCCTTCTTTCCAGGGTGCCTGGACCTTTCGTTTTGGAAGTGGAGCCAAATTCTTCACCTAGCAGCATGGTTTTTGGCAGCCTATGAGATGTGAATCTTCAGTTTTTTGTTCTAGGTGTCACAAGATCTTCTGAATCTAGGAAGTAGGCTACCAGAAGTCAATACTATCTAAAATATTACAATGTGTATTTTTTATATACATCTGTTAAGTTCATATTTAATAATACAATACAAGCAAACAGCAGATAAAAAGAGCCTGTATCTTCCTCAGTTTTCTCTTTTGAGCTACTTAATTTTACTTAGAGTGCACCTGGCAGCTATAGAAGCTTATCTTCAAATCCATCTTTTTTTTTTTTTTTTTTAAATTCATCATTCATCTCAAACTAGAGAGAGTAGAACAGAGGAGACTGAAGCACTGAGGAGAGATTCAGTGCTAATTTCAAGCTGTACATGCATGGAGAAGGAAACAATGGGCACAGATACAAAGTGCATGCTGTAACCAGGAAACTACATGCATCACATTTATTGAGCTTTATTTTCATCTTGTTTTCTTTATGCTATCCCAGTGGTTGGTTTTATTTTCATAGAATGAAGTGATATAGTTGCTTCAAGGAAAGCATGGATCTGGTTTGCCAAAACCTAAATCTGACAGAATCTCAGGTTTTTAAATAGTGTGGAATCCAGAAAAATACATGGAGTATACATAAGCATTTTTCACATGGTGGTAGTAGCACACAGGCATTGTACAGTTGCAGATTTTAGATGTCTGAATAGGTGGTCTTGGATAGGATCTTGTACAGTGATCCATAGTGAGAATATTTGAGCAATCCATGACATAAGGGCTCTTGCTAGAAGTCATTGGCTTTAGACGAATGGTTTAAGGCATGGCAAGGATTATTAATCTTCCTTTTAGGTAAGTTTTCTTGGAATGTTGCTTTCTGATATCCCCACTATAGCTTTGGAAAAATCACTGGATTTTTTTATTTAAAAAAAATCCTCTGCTCTGGGGGTACCTTATGCTGTCAGTTTTCAGTCAGTTTTCATTGACTCACTTTTTTCTAGACCTTTATTTGCTGGGTTTCTTAGTGAGGGTGCTGGTTCATTGACCTTGAGCAACCTTGACTAAGGAATAAGATTTCACACCAATACCACAACATTACTAGACCTCTTTCCTAGTGACTCACTTTTTTTTTTTTTTTTTTTTCCTGCTGATAGAATTTTATCTCTAGTTCTTTCTCAGCAGGACCAACAGCCCAACACGGGTGGTGTTTTTTTCACTTTCTTCTACCACCACTAAATTAATTTTCTTCTATTTCATTAGAGGCTGCTCTTGAATGTATTTTGAGTGATTGATTGAAATGTTTTTCCCCTGAAGGAGTTCAACCAGCAAGCACATTGTTAATTTCCAACTAGGATTAGCATTAGTAACTGGTTTAATTGAGGCTTTTGCCTTGTTCAGGAGATTCTTGGTTTTGACTTTCAGTTAAGTAAATCCTTTGTGGAGCGCTGGAAGAGAACTAAAGGTGATCATCCTGTGACTTGGTGTAAAAGTTTTAGAAACTTGGGTTGAAATTTTCAGATCAGTGCAAGGAAGCCACACCTTCCACTTGGAAATCTTAACACATATTTCCTACTATGAAATTCCTTTTTGTCTTTGCCTGTTTGCATTTTATAACATTTTTTTTTTTTTTGTAGAACAGGCTGATGAATACTTTAAAAATACCATAAAGTTTTAGGATTTGTAACTTTCTCAACAGTCTCTCTTTAAATGTGCAATAATTTGAATTATAAAGACATTTGGGCAGTTTTACTACTCTAATACTCTTCTTAAATTTGTCATTTATGTCAAAATGATCAAGCTTAGTACATCTAATGTGGCTTATGTATATTTAACTTCTTGTTTCAGTGCTGCTGGAGGTGAAATCTTTAATTTGTGTGTCCCTGACTTAGATGAGAGAATTGAAGAAAATGATATTATCAGACTTATTCGACAAATACTTGAAGGACTCTGCTGTCTGCATGAAAACAATATTGTGCATCTTGATTTAAAGGTAAAATTACACATGGTATTCCAATAACTTACCTTTTTTCATTCTGCTGATTTGATTTAATATGTCAGCTCCAAAATCAAGTCTGTATAAAAAGGAGGTGTGGGATATGGCTACATCAAAACAGTATGGAAGACGTGATGGAAGCACACTGGCATAATTGTTGCAATTTTAAGATGTGTATTGGGTGTGATTAATTACTTGCATCTTAGCGCACGTACAATAGATATAGGCACCTTAGAAATGCACATAATGACAGTATCTTATGCAAAATCAAGGTTCTTACATTCAGTATAGCCAAGTTTATTTTACTGTATGTAGTAGTTTCTTGTTAAATACTCCAGTTAATACATTGTGATTAAAAACCAAAAACAAGCTGTATATCTTGACCAAGTCAACTGTGATGTAGGAACTAGCACTTGCATTTCCAAACTCTCAATTTTATCGATGTGAAAACTGAACTATTCAGTAATGTAGAGTTTGAAAAGAACCTGCAGGGGAGAATTAATACCTTTTTCTAAAACAATTTGAATTGGTCTTTTGCAAGGCTGGGTTTAACAGGGCAACAGAATGTGTTCAGACTCTAATGGCTGTATCTTGGCAACTGAAAGAAACCTTTACAATAAATATTATCTTACAGAATATGGAAAAATGCAGCTATAATTTCAGAGGGATTCTGAGCATGCCACAGTTTGTGTTTTCTTGAAAATGATTATTCTCCTGTTCCTCATAAGACAGTGTGACTTTGGAGTAGATTGTACTATCTGAGTAAAATATTAGTCTTCCACCTTTGTGTTTTTAGCGACAGCATAAGAGCTGCAGATATCAGGGTCTGGCTTTGGTCAGAGAATGTTACAAATGGGCATCACAAATGCTTTTTGTGGATTCTGTTTTAAAAAGGTAATATTATCAGAATGCTTAAATATAACCTAAATGTCACTTTGGTATACTGTTTACCATTTAAATCATACTTTAATATTTAGTCTTCACGGCATAAATATGTATCTTTCTCCATTTAGCCTCAGAACATCTTGCTGAGCAGTTTCAATCCTCTTGGTGATATAAAAATTGTAGATTTTGGTATGTCTCGGAAGATCGAGAATACTAGTGAACTGCGGCAAATCATAGGAACTACAGAATATCTAGGTAAGGAAGGGCTGTTTCCTTTTAAAATTCTTGTATGCAAATTAAAACAATAGTTCACTGAATTTGAAAGCTAGACATGTACAGTGCTATATAAGCTCAATGTCCTGAGACTCTTGTACCTAGTGTCCTCTGTCTGCTAATGGTGGCCACATGTTGTATTTTGAGTGGGGGTTGTTTTTTTTAGTAGTGTGTAGACCAGGTGAGACTTAATCGTTTTCTTTTTAAAAGTTAAAAATATTTGCGCACTGAAAACAGAAGTGGTATATAAAGTTGTACAGTTTGCTTTTTAAAATGGTGTTTAATTTTGAGAAATTACATAGTTAGAACCTTGCTAATTCTCTCTAATGACTAGGTGGCCCAATGCAAATACATGCTAATATGCAAAATTTTCATTAAACTGAGCAAATAATAAAACAAGCTTAATGTAACTTATAGATATAGTCAGTTGGGGTTTAGCTTTAATTTGATTCTACAGTGCACTACTAGTTTATTATATCTTTTTAAAATCTTCATACGAGATGAATGGAAGCATCTGCTATTAAATTCTTGTGGTGGAGAAAGATGGACAACTTTTTATGTTAGGTGTGCATTCTAGTGAAGCTGATCAGTAAGATTAAATTATCCTCTGGAGAGGAAGTGGAGGGGAAACATCCAGATTTTTTTTAAGACCTACTTCTCTGAGGAAACTGCCTTCAAATTCTGTCTTTAAAATTGGTTCAGTGGAGCTGTAGTGAACAGTTAAGGCTGCTTGGAACCCATTCTATGCTGTGGCTCCGCTGACTTAAAAAATCATTTTAGCTAAACCAGTTTTAAAACTGGTTAGAATATCTGTGAAACTTCCTAGTTTAGGCCAGTCCTTTATGGTCAGCCTAAGATCTTATTGATGTAAAGAAAATTATCACTCAAAGGATCAGTTTAACTCTTTAGAATGCTTGGTGTAAACACGAGTGTTTCAACCAATTTACAAGTATTCTAAGAATTGGCTGAAGTAGAGTAGACTTCCAGCAGTTCTAAAAACCAATTCAGTGCTACTGTGGTTGTGGACAAGCCCATATGCGTCAGTCAGGTCTCCTTACTGCTGTCCAACGCTATGTTGTAGTGACCTTTTTGGTCAGTAGAGTACATCAGTAGAGTACTTGGCTCTGGGAGCTGTACCAGGAACTTTGGGATAGGCACCTAAAAGGCATTGTAGCTGAACTGGTTTAGAACAGCACTAATGTGGATACAGGACTGGTCAAACTGATTCAGCAAGTAGCATCATAGTATGAGTGCACTGAAATGTTTGTTTTTAAAATAGCTTCATCTCTTTGGTTCAACAGAGAATTGAACTGTCTAAATGTAAATGGGTCAGGTGGCTATAAAAGAAGCTTCCAGTCTAGTGTTACAACTCTAAACCTGCTGTGTGTAAGCAACTGCCAATCCATAAGTGATTTTAGTGTTCTTCAGAGACATGCAATGTATTTCCTTCATCTTCAGTCTTGTAATTAAATATAGTAGTAATAGAGACTTCATTTCACAAACTACATGTTTAGTCCTATAGTCTTGTATTTTAGCATAAAATTGCTAAAAATCCATAGTATGACCAATGTTATTTGAATAGGATATAGCATATTACATATTTTTAATCATGCATTGAAGGGTATCACTTTTTTTTCCCAGCTCCAGAAATCTTAAACTATGATCCTATTACCACAGCTACAGATATGTGGTAAGTTTATTTCTTCTAAAGATAATAGTAACTAAGTTTAAATAAATTGAACACTAAATAAATCAGATATCAGCTACTCTTGCACACTTTTTCCCTACAAAATCCTTTACTTTTCGATCATTACCTGCTATGGCAGGAACACTTCAGCCAAAACGTTAATTTTCCACTATTTACATTTAAAGCACTGTATATGTTGCATTTAAAAGTTACTCTGCAGAAACAATATAAACCTTGTAGCACCGTGCAGAAGAGTGCAGTTCTTGTGGCTGGGTGTGGCATAGCAGCTCAGTCTTGTCTAGTGCCCCCTCTCAGTGATTGTTCTGGTCTTGTGTTGCCTGTCTTGTGAATCAACCCTCTGGTTAGGTCATGATTTAAGTCCGCCCTTTCTGGGGTACAGAGAGTCCAACAAATAAAAATCTCATGTTGTCACAAAAGGTTTTCAGCCCCAACATTGCCTCATGGTCATCATACCCTTCTGGTTATCCTTATCTCTTTTTTTCAGGTTCTTTGCACCACTTTATGTGGTGTTTGATAGTGGAACCCAGGCCTTCCCTCTCCTCTGGGTTTCAGCACAGGGACCCTATAGTTTTTGAATATAGACACAGCTATACTTCTCTCACCCCCTGTTACCTACCTGAGCCTGTCAACAGGTCTCTCCACAGCCTCTTTAATCTCACCCTTCTTGCAAGGCTCTCTCCTGGAATCCCCCAATAAATCCCAATTTAAAACTATAAACTCAAATCTATTCCTGCCTTTAGGCTTGATCTTTCCTCTCTCTCTTCTGCTCTTTCTCTTGCTTTGTTCAACAGCTGAACAACTCCAAGGGTGCTCTCATTGGAAGTCTAGATACTGCCTTTGTCAAGGCTTCCCCCCCAGAGCCTGTCTACTCAAGTGGTTGGTGAGTCTTTACCTGGGTATCTCTACTCTACTTGGGAGAGAATCCTAGGGCTAACCATCTCCTGGACTCTCATCACAACCTCTAGTCCCAGAGAGTTACTGCAGAGTTTCTCACTTTCTACCTACAGCTCCTTTCTGCTACAAACATCTTCTGATTATAGTCCTCTCCCAGCATTTCTCCAGGTGGGCTTCATCATCAGTTCAGATCCCCACCTAGCAGGTGCAGCCCACTACTAATTGGCCTCTCAGGCCTACATTAATCTTTTCATTGACCATCAAACACTGAATCTAGTATCTAACAATCTAGTATCTTATGCTATAACTACTAAAAATGTGGGTTAATGGTGGTGTGAATACAGTGAACCAAATAGACGTTCATATTTCAAATCAGCCTTATTCCTATACATGTGAAATGTTCTTTTTTTAAAAAAAAAACGTTGCCCATGAATGTGTTCTAAAAATCTCACATTTTGTGAATTTTACTTCCACCCCTTTCCCTTCTTTAGCTTTCTAGATTACGAACTTTGAAAGAGAACTGCATCTGCACATCTTCATGAATAGAAAGAAGTTCTTATTATTTTGATCTCATTCCACAGAGTTTTACCGCCTGTTATTTTTCTGGAGTTATTTTACATATAATTTGCTGCTGAGCCTGGAGCGCATTTAAGGCAGCAATATCACCTCTTTCCTCACAATTTTTCATTTTGTAAGTTTTTTTTCTGGGCAACTCCTAATGTGCCCTAGTATAGAAATCTTTCCTCACACCAAGAAACCTCACCTGTTTAATTTTCTTGTAAACTACATGGTGTGGAGTTCAACTTTACTTTCTCATGCTCAAACTTTATCTCAAGAAATAGGATAGTGTAGCATGTGTCTGTGTGACTAAGTATCCGCCTTCCACATTCTCCACAGCTCTCCATGAAACTGGAAAAACAAGTTTTTTTTTTTTTCTATTTGTATGAGTCACAATGTGGGAATCTTGTGTGCATCTTTATGTTGCAGTGTGGGTTTCCACTTCTACCATGAATTTAAAAATGTTATGCTCCTGTTGTCTGCATTCTTAAATTTTTATACATGGTACTTGCCCTTCTTCTTCGAGAGCTGGTCACTATGGGTGCGCACACGCTCCATGAACCTTGGACTGACAGTTCTTCAGTGGTAGTGTGTGTTGGTCCAGATCTGAACCTTACACCTCTTGCTGTGAACCGATGGCCTCATTGGCAGCACAGACCAACTGCCTCTGCAGTTCTTTTTCTTCCGTTGGCTGTCTGGGATGGAACCTCCTGTAGCTTTGCCAGTTCAACTTTCTTGTAAAAAAAAAAAAAAAAAAAAAAAAAATTATATATATATATATATATATTAAGTTTCATATTTAGCATATATTAAGTTTCATATTTAGCATATAGTCATTGTTTAGATCATGGGGATCAGAGGTTCTTCCTCCGACCTTCACTAATCCCCCAATGTTTGAGGCACTTATGCCCAAGCTCCAGGCTTCAAGTCTTGCCTTTCCTGCCCTTGGGACGTCCCAGTAAGTGACCTACACAAGAGCTGCCTTTGCTGCCTAAGGGAGTCGCATCTCATTAAGGTGTGACCTCTGCCACTCCTTCTGTCCCTGCACCAAGCAGTCCTGGGAGTTCAGACTTTGCAAGCACCCAGTGGAGTTCACCACGAAGCCTTGGAATCTTCCTGCTCCCTATCTCTTTGACTGGAGCTGCTGAGCAGTGCCCTGACAGAACACTCCAGCAGATCCAACGACTCCTCTCAAAAGATGAGGATAAGGAGCAGACCCCTCACAGGAAGGAGGGAAAAACATTCCATAAGTCTGTTAAGAAGAGGGCAGCTTCCCTCCTTGCCTTGGGACCAAGTGAGACCCTCTGCCTCGGAGCTGGACCTCATGGGGATCCCAGGAGAGCAACAACAGTACCAGGAGCGTCTAGTGCTCCAAAACAGTCTGACAAGGTGTGCTAGAACAGTAGGAACAGATTGCCTTTGACAGCATACCGTGCCAGAACAGTAGCTGACTATTGGTCAAATGCATTTACTTTATCCTCCAAAACTATGTAAAATGTGAACTATGGGGGATGCAATTTGTTGTAAAAATCATGTTTAGAGTGGGGAGGTAAAAAAAGAGGAAATTTCTCTTATTTTAAGAATAAAGAGCAAAAAAGTTTCCTCTTTCCTGCAAGATATATTTAAAATAGGTGCATCTTTTAAACATAGTAATCTCTATAATTGAGTGATGGCGGCTGCAAGAAAGAAATGGCTGGAGCAGATTTAAATAGCCGAGCAACTTTCACTCTTGACTGCTAGGAAGAGCAAGTGGCATACCAGCAAAATCACTTAATGCTCTGAATGATACGTTAAGAAACACATATCAGGTATTGCATGTATATGTAATCAAATTACTTAGAACTGTGGCTTACTTTGGTTCTTTTGCTGCCAGTGAAATGAGAAATAACAAGGAACACTGACCATAGCACCAGTGATAAAGGGAGATAATTCATTTTGGTGTCTCTTTTACTT
Organism: Dermochelys coriacea; assembly: GCF_009764565.3. NCBI lineage: Eukaryota > Metazoa > Chordata > Testudines > Dermochelyidae > Dermochelys > Dermochelys coriacea. The sequence goes on along the minus strand of NC_050078.2, from coordinate 57,253,923 downwards.
ATAATTTAGGATGAAAGATAAATTGCATCTTGTTTCATTTCAGGAATATTGGTGTAATCTCATATATGCTGCTAACTCAAGAATCTCCATTTGTGGGGGCAGATAATCAAGAAACTTTCCTCAATATCTCTCAAATCAATGTGGATTATTCAGAAGAAACGTTTGTATCAGTTTCATACCTGGCCAGAGACTTCATTGAAAAACTTCTTGTCAAAAACCCAAAGTAGGTAGCAGATTCTTCGGTGCATCTTTCTATTCGTTTGTAAGCATCTGGCAAAGCAAGGTCTTGATCCTGATTGAGGACTTTGGGTGCTACAGTAGTATAAATGTGATAAGACCAGTGACCATTTAACATAAAAATGTTGGTTTGTTGGTTTTCATATGGATACATTCTATGTGGTATAAATATTTAGAATGTGCTGGATTCAAATGGAAAATCTGAGTTGACCAGTGAGATCCCAATAACGGAAATTCAGTTTAAATGTTGAATTATAAAGTTATCAGATATTCTGATTGTATATCAGATTATCTGGTGGTAATGGCCAATTGTAACTGACTTTTCTATGTAGTAAGATGCTATTTGCTTAAAAGCAATTTTACTTCAAAAAATGCCATCATGGCTTCCAAATCAAATTTGCTCAACTTGCAAATAAACTAACTGCCAGATCGCATACTCGGTCTTGAATATATTTTTTTGCTTATGCATTGTAAATAATAGTTCTGCTGGCCAAATTTTACCTATAAGTAAATGATCTTAAGATGTGGAGGGCAAAGTTTGACCCTGCATTTGCATTTTGGTTAATAACTCTGAATCGTGAGCCAGACTAGAATCCCGGCAGTCCTCTGTAGTTGTGTTGGCAGTAAGAAGGCAACAATCTGCGGATGCTGTAAAATTGTTGCCCTTACTAATACCTGTTGTGGGGCTAAAACTTCACTCTCCAAGGCTGTCCATCTTTCACATGTCCAAACTCTTGATACTTTTTTTTTAATGTTTGTGAAATAAGCTGTGCATTCCATATAAGAGGTTAATACTTTCACTTATTTAAGTAAAACAGCTTACTTTTGATTTTCTTTCTTTCTTTCTTTCTTTCTTTCTTTCTTTCTTTCTTTCTTTCTTTCTTTCTTTCTTTCTTTCTTTCAAAGGGAAAGACCAACAGCAGAGGCCTGTCTCTCTCATTCTTGGCTGAAACAAGGAGAATTCATATTATTGCGTAGTCCTGAAGAATCTTCCTGTTCTTCTCCAATGCAAGAACACACAACAAAGTGTTCAGAGGAAAGGAATACTAAATCAATTTGTAATGGTACCTGCAATGACCGAGCAGATAAAGAGAACATTCCAGAAGACAGCAGTACAGTGTCTAAACGTTTTCGGTTTGATGATTCATTGCAACATCCTCAAGACTTCATGACAGACTTAGTATGTTAACATACAGCTGTCTGTGCAGGTCCTTTGAACTGAATTTAGGATTCTAATCTATTCCAGTGGTGAATATTGTGAGATTATGGCTTGTCCATTCATGCAGCATGGTTATACTGAAATGCACTTTCAAGTGATCCTCTGATGGGTACTTCCTTTCATGTCCATTGCTGGCAATGGCTTTTACTCCTGAGAAACTGGAGTTCTGGCATCAGGGGAGAGCCTTATGTTTTGAAGGCGATTTAGTTGAATATATTTGCACTTTTCAAGTTTTAGTCCAAAAAATGTTTAATATAATAAAGTAGAGAATAAAAATATAAAAACTTTTGAATGTTAATAAATGGACTCTAGTTAAACAACTTATAAAAATGCTCAAGACAGTGATCTAATAATATAAGCACATTTTTGTGACTAAGACTTGATAATGGATTGAAGCAGAGAAATTGAAACGAATAATTTCTGACAGCCTTTCGCTGCAGTGACCGTGCCATCATTTGTTAACTAAGGGTTTAAAATCAGCAGAATATTGGATGCATTTAGCAAATACTGTTTACTTAGAATGTTTAGCTGTGGTTAAGGATAATCTTTCTGCCTTAGCTGACTGGTTACTTGTGAATAGTGTACTGCATGTGGCATGTACTTTTAATATGCTAGCATAAATATTTCTGGAATACTAGAATAGAATAAGGGTAGGTTGCCAGTCTTATTGCTGAAGATCCATGCTTCGTAAACAAATCTAATTATAAGAGTGTGAAAAGTCTTGCACTGAAGTGCATGCTGAAACAAGTGTACACACTCAAAAGTTGTCTCCATATATATCAGTCTCCCCTATCTATCTGGATTGTATTGAAATACAGATTGCACAGTAAACTATAAATATTCCAATACCCATAATAATTGAGTGTACATACCTCTTAAAAACATCAGAGATCATGAGACTAATAGCAGCGCATAGTCATTTATTGCCTGTGCATCTGCATTAAGGATGTGTTAAAAAGCTGATAGGTGTGGGATGGAGAATGTGTTAATTTGCTTGCATAATAATTTTTACAACCAAACTATTTTTCCTCAAAGTACTTACTCATGCTGAGAAATTGGCTGCAAAATTTCTGAATTAAAATTCAGAGCTCTGTTGGTTATATAAATTTATCAATTTTTGAAAACATTCTGTTTTGCACTCTCCATCTAACAAAAAATAAAGGCAGGGTTTTGGGTTTTTTTTTTTTTTTTTTTTTTAATTCCTCTTGTTCCCAGGCTCTGAAAAAAACCACTGCATTATGCCAAGTTGGAGCAAATGTTGATCAGGTCCTAACTGAGTTTATTAATAGTGTGAAAATGGGAGCCTTTTCAGATAGGGAATGGAAGTAATTAAAGCTCTTTGAAATATTATGAAAGTAAATGGCACTTTTAAACTATTGCCTGGATCTTCGAGTCTGCATAGCTTAGACTGAATCCTCCTCAGTGTGGATATCTCATTTGTCTTACATAATGAGAATTGTGATATTTAGTTAGTTGCAAGATGCTTCCTCAAATGTGCATTTTGACCCTGTCATATTTAAGCAATTTCTAGTTAAAATTCAAGAGAAAATATCAAACATTGAAATAATGTAAATGCTCATTTTATTAATATGTAATAAAATGTTCTATTTTAAGTACCTTTATAACAAAAGGATGGAATAAAAAATATTTTAATCAATTTGTATATTAAATCCAACTTAACAGACAAATGAGTCCAATAATGCTCTCTTTACTTGATTAATACTCCTGTTGATCTGAATGGAAGTTCCAGCTGAGTAAAGTTTGCAGGATCAGGCCTTAACCTTTTATGTGTTAAAATCCAGTCTTTTCTGTTCTCTTTATAAAGACTGATATCCATGTGATATTATTTTTAATACCAGTATGTGTTCAACGATGAAAAGTTGAGCCACCTAGTTATTAGGGGACTCCACTATGTCATCTCTACATATTAATGTTATGTATATATTATTCTTTTCTGTGAATGGATAACTGAGACATAAGTCGACTTTGTGGAGGCAGTTAATAAACAAGTTAATTTTTTTTTTTTTTTTTTTAAATTTTGGAAGGCCTTGCTTTTACCCAATAGTTTTAACCTCAGGTAGGTTCTTCTGAGAAGAAGATAGAAATAATCTAATTACAGTGTATTGAAATAAAGGTATTTTTATACATTCAGAATTGAAAGTTCACTTAAGATGAGGAGAGGAAATGTCAAAACAGTACAACAGATTCAGCTATAAAAAGTTTACAAAAAATAATAGTAATATAAACTCCAAATTACTGCTAAATTCTTAATTTTAAAACTGGAAGTGCTCACGCATTAATATTACTATTTCTTCTAACATATGATACAGGTTATGCAAAGTATAAAGTCATAACCATATATACCAGCACTTTAACTGAACAAAATACAGGAAATATTCCATAAAGAAACTTTCCACCATGATATTTGATAAATGTTTACATTTGTTACTGCTTTTTTCTGGTCTTAAGTTATCTTTTAAGTTTGAATAAGTGAATTTTGGTTTTATCCAATAGAGCTTTTTCAAATTTTGGAGACATCTGTATTTTTGTACGTAAATTCAGATATAACTGGAGTAAGAATTTTAAATTGTTTGGATTAATATAAATGTTTAATTTTATAAGAATTTTGTATTGTGCATGCCATCATTTTCTTTAACATATGTAATTTCATTTAAGGTACAGTTGTTCTTTGATAGCCCATTGTGCTTAGTGTCATGTCATTGGGGACTAGCAAAAACAGATGTAAATGGTCATAGTAATATTTTATTAAGATAACTGATGTAATTTCTATGCAATTCTTGAATTATTTTGTATAAACAAACATTTTGTATTGAAATGTGACTTTATTCAACAATTTGTACACTTAGTATTTTCTAATCTGAAAAAGTGGCTTTCCAGCTAATGTCCTGTGCTCTGTGTAAAGTTCATCTGATAAGTTAGTGAATGTAGCTTTTTGAAATGCCACCACATCCTTACACTTAATAATTTCATATCTGGAATGCTGCATACATTTGAATCTGGATTAAATCTATGAGGAAAAAGGTGTTTCTGCTTAATGTACATTGAGGGACAGAACTCTTGTCCTTTTATAGTTTAATTTTAGGTATAAAATGCTTAAAGGAAAGGAGAGGCATTTTAAAATATTATACAAGAAAGAAATGCTGGTGTTCAGGTTTCATTAGTCTCTATGTAGAGAACCAGCACTATGTCAACCAGCTAAAGAGAGAAGATAAGAAGCAAAATGAGACAAACACATGAAATGGGCCAGTCCAAATATTAAGTGTCTTGACTTAAAACAAAAAGGAAAAGGAGTACTTGTGGCACCTTAGAGACTAACAAATTTATTTGAGCATAAGCTTTCGTGAGCTACAGCTCACTTCATCAGATGCAACTGAGCTGTAGCTCATGAAAGCTTATGCTCAAATAAATTTGTTAGTCTGTATTCGCAAAAAGAAAAGGAGTACTTGTGGCACCTTAGAGACTAACACTGCTGCTACTCTGAAACTTGACTTAAAACACTAACCCAGTGGTGATCTGCATACCTCAACAGCATAAAATAAACAGGTATGTAATATCCATGTTGTTTATTTAGCAGATGGTGGTCCTTTCTAAAGGCTGTAAACTCCTTACAGTTAAGTTGAATGTTAATAGGCTGATGGCCTAAAAATAAATAAATTATACTCTTCTAGAGTATAATTATACTCTTCTAGAGAACTAGATATATTGTGTGTGTACTAAATGGGTAGTAATTCACTAGAATAGGCTGGATTATTGCAGTTGCTACATAAAGATCCCATTGACATAAGGTTGTTCTGTTTGTGTTTAGAACATCATGACTGAGCTGTGTGTTCTGTGAAGGGAACAGTATCCCCATGTATTTGTTTTGGCATTACTGCAGTATTCACTTCAGAAGGGCTTTAAATCTCTCAAATTTTCTGCCCATAAAACTTTTATCCAATGTGCTTCATATACTAAAAACAAAATCCTATTTATTAAATACTTGTTTCCCCCATTCGCAAAAAGAAAAGGAGTTTCCCCCATTAGCAACGTTGTAGAGCTCATTTTGAAATAAAACAAGAATGGTAAGTCTCCGCTCTGATTTTGGTCTCCCTGAGAAATGTGGTGATAGCAGAATAATTTCTGTTCTAGGTAGCAATTGGTAACTCTCTGTAAATTCAACCACAAATGTTTTGCTAACTAGAAATTAATTGTATAACATTTTCAGAAACCCACAGCAGAGAGAACTGGATAACAAGTTTGCTGGACTCTGCTGAAAGAAGTGGGGGGAAATTGTGCCTTGATTTCTGCCAACTATCAAACTTGGAAGTGCTTCTTTGCCAGCTCTGTGTATTAGACAAATGGATAGCCTGCTGTACTGATGAACCATTATATAGAAAAATTCCCATATTAATTTCAATATAGAATTATACAGTGACAAACTGTAAATGTGTAAGATATCTTAGAAAACTTTTATTAAACCTTTACGTGATTAGCTCTAATAAGTCAATAGAACTCCTCCTAAGTAAGGTTTCCAGGATCAGGCCTTTGCTGCGACAACACTTCAAATTGTAGTTTCTTTTGGAGCAGAAGGAAAAACACGGTGAATTCCTAACCCCAGTGAAGACTGCAGCAAAACTCCTATTGACCTCAGAGAATCAAAGATTTTTACCCTTGAAATCTTGGGAAAGATTGAAGTGCAAAACTTCTCTGGCCAGGAGTGCTTTATCACAGGGCAGAATTTGGCCACAATGATCAATCTAAAATTCCTGTTGAGATGGTTACCATCAAGTGTTCATTCTAAGTCTCAGTTCAATATTTATATTTTATCTAATCACAATCCAAATAACCATTTTTAAGAGATGGTGGCACGGACAGACTTTCTAGGTAGTTTTATGGTGAACATTACCATGTATCAGCATGCCTGACAGAATTATATAAGTAAGCTATCATGTCTTCTCTTCCTATTCTCCTTTACTAGCATGGCTGGGGTGGGTGGGAGGAGTACACTGTAGAAATGCTGTTGCAAAGAGAGATGTGGATGGTGCTGAAGGTAGTGATTTGTAGTTGTTCAGTACCTTCTGGGAGAGAATTCTATATCTGTGGAAATGACTGAGAAAGTTGGCCTGAATGTGAGCTGACAATTTAGATGGAAAGTTCTATATTCCATAACTAGCCCCTTGAGCTTTCCAGTTCCTTCCTGTGGAGCACTCCTACAGAGGTTAGGAAGTGGGAGATTCAATCTACAGCACCTGGTAAGGAAAACTACTAAGGGACATGAAAATCTCAAGCACCATACTAATGGTACTTACCTTAAAATCCAGTACCATGCTCCTACATTTTGCAAGTGCACATTTCATATGTGCCCATACACACTGAAACACACTCAATTTCTATACCAAAGCCCAGTCCCTAGCTCATGAATGATTATTTGACCAATTCTCTAGTCATGCTCACTAGTCTGTGAGTCACTTGTGTAATATAACTTTCAAATGTATACTGCTAAAACCTTTTTCACATTATGCTGCATATATTCTCGTGTGTGAACATAATGTATGTAGTGTTAGAGATTTACTGAGTAATTATAACCTCTAGTATGGCTCATCTCATCTTTGCCATTTGGACTATTTCTAATTCTCATTCTGCTCTACTGCAGAGAGCAGCTAATGCCTTTATGGATGCAAGGATATGAGGGAATTAATTCAAAGATGCTTTTGCAAAGCTGCTTTTAAAAAAAAAATCTAGTATGAGGACAAATACACAGCAATTAATTGCTGGTGTAATTCTACTGAAGCTGATAAAGTAACAATGGTGACTATTTTTGCCCTTTATTTTGGAGACCCAGCAGAGCCAGTGTGGTAGCATACGTCAAAGTCAGAATAAAACCCTGTAAAATCTAATGGTGTACTTGGCTAAATCACCAGCATTAAAATGCTGGCTGGATTATTGCCCTATACTGCTGATGATTTAGATAAGCAGACCTTCTATTTTGTCCCTTTATAAACCCCCTGGCTGTCTTATATTGCATCTGTGATGTTCACTTGCAGATAAAGGGCCTGATTTCAAAAGTGCTGAATCTGCAGAGTTTCTATAGACTTCGGTCAGAAATGCAGGTGTTCAGCATCTCTCACAATCAGGCACCAAGTCATTTGACAGTTTACCTACGGCAGTAAACACTGGGCCATTTCCCATCCTACCCTCCCTAGACTGAATTGATGAAAATCAAATTACTCCCATTTGAAATGAGTCTCTCCCAAGTTTTCAAAAATGTCCCTTCCAGAGTGATCTGTTCTAGTCCATTTTGCTCATACCAAATTTCCAAAAGTGTGAATACACACTAGGAGGGTTACATTGTATTACAGAAGTCACAGCTGATTCACTGAGATATTAATGGATATTAAAAATGAGGGTCAATGATTTTTGCACAAATATGGGATCGTTACCAAAAGTGTGAGTGCATTTCTCTCTTCTTGTAGAGGAAGGAAAATATGACTGCATAGAGTCACTGCTATAACTTGATTTTGATTACATTTTCTTATTCTCAGAATTCTTGAAGTTTATTTGTAGTGTTTGTGCAAGTATGTGAAGGTTTGATTTTGTAGATAAGGATGCAATTACTTATTTGTGAGATATAATCCTTCTTACCATTATAAAGCAATTTTTCAGAAATATGATTGTGCAAAACATTTCATGCATCCATTCAGTTTTCAGTTTTACCAAGTTTCTATATACAGTATATAAATATTGCATGCAACTTTAATTTCATCCTCTCCTACTTGCTGTATAAAACAAGCAAACAATCCTTGAACTGAAAGACCATAGCTACCATTCGCTAACTCACCAACCTTTCCATATATAATTTCCTGAATGTATTACGATTTAAAGTGATAGTTTAATGACTGTTTGAAATTCTAACTTCATTTAATTGAACCTTGGAGTTATGATACTGTACAAAATATATATAAAAGTCATGCCTGTTGTTTTAACATAAATCAACTCTACTGTTAACTTCAGATTATTAAATCCCTGACTTGACTTTTGGTAACAATGATCCCATATTTGTGCAAAAATCCTTGACCCTTATTTTTAATAGTTTCAATAATATCTCAGTGAATCAGCTGTGACTACCATATTGTGAGCTAAAGTTCTAGTGGGATATGCACATGTAGCTCAGAGATAAAATGCACTGAATAAATTAATATGCACCATACTGCTGGCATACAGGTAGCTATAGGGCTACAATTATGGAAGTGTTATTACCAAATGATTTGATTTAATTCAGCTTGCTACATTAACTTGCACTGAATGGATTCAATAAGTGGAAACGCTACTTCATTTCCCCCTCCCCCACTAAGGATCTGATATGACAAAGTGCCAAGTGCTTTCAACTCCAACTTAAGTCAGGGAGTTTAGGGTGTAGCTCAGCATGTCACAAGGTATAGCTCATGAAAGCTAATGCTCAAATAAATTTGTTAGTCTCTAAGGTTCCACAAGTACTCCTTTTTCTTTTTGCGGATACAGACTAACACGACTGCTACTCTGAAAGGTGCATTCAGTAATTTGAAAGAATAGACCATACGAAAGTTACCTTAATATCTAAATGTAGAGTAAACTGCATTAAAAAACCAAAAACGCAAACTCCGACTGTGTGAAAGATCAATTTAAATATGTGAAAATTTAAACGTGGGGACTAGAAATAATAATTTAGAACAACAATTACCAAAATGCTTGTATACTCAAAGTATTTTTCATGCCATACACAAAAGTGACTCTTACCTACTGGGCAAATTGGAGTCTCCTTCTGAAGTACCCACAAATCTTTTGATTTTTAACTTCAGTTAATATAGTCAGTTTGCCCAGTATGTTTAAAAAAAACGGAAATTACTCAGATGAAGTGGGTTGTAGCTCTTGAAAGCTTATGCTCAAATAAATTTATTAGTCTCTAAGTACTCCTTTTCTTTTTGCGAATACAGACTATCACAGCTGCTATTCAGAAATCTCTCAAGAACAAGAATGTAGTGTAAAGAAATTCCAAAAGGGGCAGAGCATGTGCACTAAGGTAAGCATGTGCACTAAGCATGTGCTGGGTGCAGCGATCTGTTTTATAACCGTAGGCAGTTTGGGTGTGATTAGGAGCACAATTCACATTGAAAGTCAAATGACTTAGTCACTTAAAAAAAAAAATCTCACCCTTTGTGTGTTTTTCAACATCATAATTTTCCCAACTCAGTAGTGCAACTGGCCTGAAAACTATCTAACTAATGAAGCAAAGAACAAAACTGAAAACAAGGCTTGTTTGTTTTTTAAAATAAGACCAAAAATTGCCCTCTTTGTTGGAGCATTGCAAGCACCTGAGATATAGCTGATGCACTAGCATCAGAGGACCATATTATCAATTTGCAAAGCACAGCTGTGGGTGTGCATATTATTTTAAAGATAAATAAAAATAAAAGGTCTCTGCCCCAAAGAAGTTACAACTGTAAATTGCTAAAAGAGATAAGACAACAAGAAGGTGGTGGGAGAAATTTGGTAAACAAAACAGCCTGGGAGGAGAAAGTGAGAGAGAGAGTATAATTTTTAAAGTTTCTAAGTGACTTAGGAGTTTATTCCTTTCAGTTTCAATGAGACTCCTGTGTAAAGGCCATAAAAGAAATGTAAGGTTCTTATTTAACCCAAGTAGGGCCAGCTACAATCTGGCTTTATATTAGTTGTTTATTATTAAAGTCCCAAACATGTCTAATATGGTTTAGGAACTGTAACTTTTGCATTTCTTTTAAATTTTATTGTGAATTTAAATGTATATGAATATAAGGGTTTCTACCTTATTTTATTAAACTTTAATAGTAGGCAGAGCTACCAGTAAGAACTGTCTTCAAATAATGGAACACTGCTCAGTTTTCCTGGTTTCAAAATGTTGCCATTTCACTCTGTTCCACTCCCTAACCATCTTCTACCTTGTCCTCTACCCTACCCTTTTGTACTCGGAGTCAATTCCTCTAATCTAAACTAGTCTTTTTATAGGTTACAATATATACTATGTGTACTTTGGCTCGTACAGGTGGACTGTTTTTCCTTGTGTGCGTGTGTTGTGGGGGGGAGGCGTGCAGGATTTGTTTTTAACATACATTCTGCAGTAGAAACTTTTATTGTATAGGCTCTTCCTTCATCCTTTCGTTGTTTTTACTCTGGTGCTCCCCCCCCACCCGCTTATTTATAAGAGATTTAATTAAGTGATGAAGTTGTTTTGTTTTGCATTCAGCTGAGTTATTTTTAACAGCTTGATTGTTGGATTTCTCATAAAAGAGAGGTGTGGACCAAGCTCAGGACTTGGGAGCCAAAGACTTCCACTTTTGGCACTGAATCTTTCTATGGCCTTGGGCAAGACTCTTTAACTCAGTTAATATAGGTTCTGTTTAAGTTAAAAGTACTTAATTGTCACTTTAAGGATTTGATTCAAACATTCTGCAACTGACAGACAAGGCAGCTGCATTTTTGAGAGCAGTAAACCTGTGTGGAGGGGAGGAAAAGAGTAGGAAACAATAATGTAACCTAATCTGAACTTCTTAGGGACTTCTGTGTAAAGGAGGAAATTCCTATGGACAATGTGAAAGGAACAGTTATTTATAGAAAAAATTGTAATGCTTTCCAGATCCTGAAATTAAGAACTAGATAAAATATGACTAGGGGAGACTCCTATTGGCTTTTCATTGTGATTCTTTGAACCATAAATAAGAATTTGCTGAATGAGCATTTACTGATCACTGAAAATAAAAATTGTTACAACTTATGTTGGCTTGATTGTATGCTTCAGGAGAATTATTGGAAACATGGAAATGTGCTTAATATATGTTGCTATCTTTAGGATCTACCCTTGCTCCACAATACCTGAATCCAATCTGCTCTAGGGATTTCCCTTCCTACATTTTCTAGATGATCAGATTGGCAATATTTGGAGCAGGCAGGGAATACCCAATGGTTAGGGCACTCACCTGGAAGATGGGCAATGTGGAATCAACTCCCTGCTCCATATCATGCAGAGTGGGGATTTGAATCTGTTTCCCACATCTTGGTGAATGCTTTAACCATTAGGGTATTGGGATGACAGCAGCTGTTTCTCCTCAGCTATGTTCTTTGTCGATTAGGCATGCTCTGAGAACATCTATCAAATTTAGGACCTGCAGATCAGATAGGTAGGGTACGCATAGTTTGTAAATGCCACCAGGACTTAGGCAGGAGCTGGGCACCAAGTAGCTCAGACAGTTTTGTGCAGGCACTTTGGCAGAAATTTAGGCACCAGGGGACTTTATTAGCAGAAACTTAGGTATCTAGGAAATGTTGGCAATTACTGTGTTAAGTGGCAGCTGAGTGGGGATTTTTGAGGATCTAAATTTTGGATTTAGGTACCTTAAGTAGTAGGAAGAGCCACAAAGGTTTAAGTGCCTATCTCTGAGCCTTTCTTGAATTTGCAATTTGCATACACTCCTCTTTATATTGAGCCATCCACCTGATAAGCTGTACCTGCAACTGAGACTTCCTCTCATGACCACAAATTCTTTAACATTGCAAGAGCAGAAAGGGTCACTTTCTGGATAAGTATGGTAACTGTAATTATTAATGTAAAACCTTCTACTAATTGAAATGTTCAGACTGTATGCTCTGTTTCACACTTGTAACCTTTTGTCAAATTAGAACTGGTTGCTGATATTGTGACAACATACTTTCCTAAAGAACTGGCAGATCAAATAAGGAAAGTTTTTCTGTTGCCCCAAGCAATAATGTAAATATAGTTATGTAACTAGGAAGTCACTGACTAATAAAACATGACAAGCTGTTTTATTTGACAAATAAAAGGATGAAGTATTACTTTAGATAGTGATAGCTTTTTGCTTACCTGATAAAAACCAAAATATGATCAAATAAATACGTAGGCACCTGAAGCGTATGACGTACAAGGCTGAGAGTCAAGCGAATGTCTTCCAGTGAAAAGTGTTCTCAGCTCCATCCTCTTGTGCATCAATGTGGTAAGCAGCTGTCTAATTTGGTGTCTCATATTGCAAGTTACTGACTTCACTGAGTCTTGGGGACTGTCATGAACTCACAGGATTGGGCCTTGCTGTTTAAAAAAAGAATGGGCCAGATCTTAAGCTGATATAAATCAGCATAGCTCCATTAAAATCCATTTCATCCTATTTCTAAGGATGAAACTTTCACTTAATATCACTATAAGCAAGAACACACACATTGTTCAAAAGAATGATTTTATAGAAACTATACTATCAGAAAAATGACATAAAGCAAGCGTATGTGAAATTGGTTTCCTTTTAGTATGTGGTTGTTTAATATAAAACTATTTTGTCATTGTGTTGAAAATGCCCAATGGCCTCTGATGGATGTTAGATGGGGTGGGATCTGAGTTACTGCAGAGAATTCTTTCCTGGGTGTCTGGCTGGTGAGTCTTGCCCACATGCTCAGGGTTTAGCTGATTGCCCTTTGGGGTCAGAAAGGACTTTTCCTCCAGGGCAGATTCGCAGAGGCCCTGGGGGTTTTTCACCTTCCTCTGCAGCTTGGGGCATGGGTCATGTGCTGGAGAATTCTCTGCACCTTGAAGTCTTTAAACCATGATTTGAGGATTTCAGTAAGGGGTTTGTTACAGGAGTTGGTGGGTGAGATTCCGTGACCTGTGTTGTGCAGATCAGACTAGATTACCATAATGGTCCCTTCTGACCTTAAGGTCTATGAGTGTATGAAAACAAAACATGGTCTCAGCTTACATACAAAAAGTGCACCACTTTAACTAAATTTGGTTTCTAAATTGATTTAGAATTGGTGCAATCCTTGTGTGGATACAAACTGATTTAAGAGTGTCCACACAGAAGAGTTGAATTGAGTTAGCCGTATTGATTTAGTACCAGATTTGGTTAAATTGGTGCAATTTCTGTGCATAGTCCAGCAAAAGGTCTCACTTTTGTCCTCAATCTCTATAAAGACAATAGCAACATTCCATTGACTTCAGGGGAAGCAGGACCAGACCCTCAAGCTTACCAAGCAAAGAGCACTTCTTCACATGAAGAAAAGGAGTACTTGTGGCACCTTAGAGACTAACAAATTTATTAGAGCATAAGCTTTCGTGAGCTACAGCTCACTTCATCGGATGCACAAAAGCTTATGCTCTAATAAATTTATTAGTCTCTAAGGTGCCACAAGTCCTCCTTTTCTTTTTGCAAAAACAGACTAACACGGCTGCTACTCTTCTTCACATGTTAATGCTTGAATTGGGGTGGTGTGGGACAATGAAAATTGTAACTATAAATCAGTAGCAAAGGAGTACATTGTCATGTTTCTGGTGTTCATGCCTGAATATACTGTTTTTCAGAGCATTTCAGTTTTAATGTTGAACGTACACCCCTTAGTGGCCAAAAGAAGCTAATGCAATTATCAAGAAAATTAGGTGTCGTTAAGACCTTACCCAGAACTAACACATTTATTAGAGCATAAGCTTTCGTGAGCTACAGCTCACTTCATCGGATGCATCCGATGCTCACGAAAGCTTATGCTCAAATAAATGTGTTAGTCTCTAAGGTGCCCCAAGTCCTCCTTTTCTCTTTGCGAATACAGACTAACACGGCTGCTCCTCTGAAACCTGTCATTACCCAGAACTGTTTTCTTGTTTAAATACCATCTTGGTTCCTCTCTTGCTGTTGCCTGCAATGAACAGGTCAAGGGGGTGAGTTTGCTCTCTTGGACTTTCTGGGAATCGCTTCAAAATCAGTACAAAAACTTATTTTGCCTGGTGCAGAACAGCGGCCCGCTTCGTTGTGATGTGACGGGGGCCTGGGCGCTGTTCGGGAGGTGGCTGTTTCACCGGGACTATTAACGATACCGGTTGCCAGGTGCCCCAAGCTGGGCGCAGTTGCGTCTTTTCCGGGACCAACCTCTGCCAAGCTCACGCAGAACTCGTCGCTGTGCGCCTCGGCGCCTACGTTCGTCTCCTTCCCCGTCAGAAGGGCTCCGTGTCGGCCAGGGCCCTCCCCCCGCTCCATGACTTGCCCCGCGGAGGGCGCGGCGGTCGCTGGGGTTGACCCCGGGGCGGCCCCAGCGGCTGGCTCCAGGTACAGCCACCCCCGCGGCTGTTTACGCCGCGGGGGCCGGGAGGAAGGCGCAGGGCTGGGTCTGAGGCAGGTATTTAACAACTGAAATACCCAAGCCCGAGCCGCTGTCCCAGAGTCTGGGGGTGGCCCTGCAGCCGGCCCGCGCTGGCCGTCGGACGGGCCTTAACGCGGGGTTCCCGGCACGGGGCGCTCACTGCGCGGCCCAACGCCCGCCGCCTCCTGGGGGCGTTCCGAAGCTCCGGGCCAATCAGGCGCGCGCGCGGCCGGCGGGGACCGTTGGGATTCGCTCTGCGTCTCGCGGCGGAGGCGGAGCCTGGGCCCGAACCGCTGCTAAGCAACGGGGCTTCCTTCAACACAACAGCCCCTCCGCCTCCCCCCCCCCCGCCGGCGACAGCGCCCCTGACGGGAGCGTGCGAGCGAGCGGAGCCCCCGACCCGGGAGGAGCCGCAGACATGGACAGCGAGCAGGTGAGGGGGATGGGTCTTGGGACGACCTCCCCACGCCCGCGCAGCGGCTTCCATCCCCGCTCTGCCCCATGCCCCCTACAGCGACCCCCAGGCTTGTGCTGACCGCCGCCCCTACTCACGTCCCCCTGCCCTTCCCACCCCCCCGCTCCGTGCCCCGCACAGCAACTCCCGGCACCGCACTCCCGCACATTGACCCCCTGCTGCGCCACAGCGACCCTCACACTCTCAACTGACGTCTCTGCCCCCAGCGACCGCTCGACCTGTACTGCTCTCCCCGACCGCCAAAAGCAGCAGCCCGCCCTGCACTGGCCTCCCCTGCCCCCCCAACTCCCTCAGAGACACCCCCGCACTGACCCGCCCCATCCTGCACTGGCCTTCCTGTGTCAGCAGCAGCTGTTCCCCCACCTCATCACGGCCTCCCGCTGCCTTCCACAGTGATCCCCCGCCACCGCGCTGACCTGCTTACTCCCTCTTCCCGCAGTGATCCCCCGCCACCGCGCTGACCTGCTTACTCCCTCTTCCCGCAGTGATCCCCCGCCACCGCGCTGACCTGCTTACTCCCTCTTCCCGCAGTGATCCCCCCGCCACTGCGCTGACCTGCTTACTCCCTCTTCCCGCAGTGATCCCCCGCCACTGCGCTGACCTGCTTACTCCCTCTTTCCGCAGTGATCCCCCGCCACTGCCGCTACCTGTCTCCCTCTCCCGCAGTGATCACCCGCCACTGCCGCTGACTGTTACTACCTCTTCCCGCAGATCCCCCCCGCCACTGCGCTGACCTGCTTATCTCTTCCGCAGTGACCCCGCCACCGCGCTGTCATCTTACTCCCTCTTCCCGCAGTGATCCCCCGCCACTGCGCTGACTGCTGCTCCCTTCCGCAGTGATCCCCGCCACTGCGCTGACTGCTTACTCCCTCTTCCCGCAATGATCCCCCGCCACCGCGCTGTCCTCCTACTCCCTCTTCCCGCAGTGATCCCCCCCGCTACTGCGCTGACCTGCTTACTCCCTCTTCCCGCAATGATCCCCCGCCACTGCGCTGACCTGCTTACTCCCTCTTCCCGCAATGATCCCCCCGCCACTGCGCTGACCTGCTTACTCCCTCTTCCCGCAGTGAGCCCCCGCCACCGCGCTGACCTGCTTACTCCCTCTTCCCGCAGTGATCCCCCCGCCACTGCGCTGACCTGCTTACTCCCTCTTCCCGCAGTGATCCCCCGCCACTGCGCTGTCCTGCTTACTCCCTCTTCCCGCAATGATCCCCCCCGCCACTGCGCTGACCTGCTTACTCCCTCTTCCCGCAGTGATCCCCCGCCACTGCGCTGACCTGCTTACTCCCTATTCCCGCAATGATCCCCCCACTGCGCTGACCTGCTTACTCCCTCTTCCCGCAGTGATCCCCCGCCACTGCGCTGACCTGCTACTCCCTCTTCCCGCAGTGATCCCCCGCCACTGCGCTGACCTGCGTACTCCCTCTTCCCGCAGTGATCCCCCGCCACTGCGCTGACCTGCTTACTCCCTCTTCCCGCAGTGATCCCCCGCCACTGCGCTGACCTGCTTACCCCTCTTCCCGCAATGATCCCCCCCGCCACTGCGCTGACCTGCTTACTCCCTCTTCCCGCAGTGATCCCCCGCCACTGCGCTGACCTGCTTACTCCCTCTTCCCGCAGTGATCCCCCGCCACTGCGCTGACCTGCTTACTCCCTCTTCCCGCAGTGATCCCCCGCCACTGCGCTGACCTGCTTACTCACTCTTCCCGCAGTGATCCCCCGCAACTGCGCTGACCTGCTTACTCCCTCTTCCCGCAGTGATCCCCCGCCACTGCGCTGACCTGCTTTCTCCCTCTTCCCGCAATGATCCCCCCCGCAACCGCGCTGTCCTCCTTACTCCCTCTTCCCGCAGTGATCCCCCGCCACTGCGCTGACCTGCTTACTCCCTCTTCCCGCAGTGATCCCCCGCCACTGCGCTGACCTCCTTACTCCCTCTCCCGCAGTGATCCCCGCCACTGCGCTGACCTGCTTACTCCCTCTTCCCGCAGTGATCCCCACCGCCACCGCGCTGACCTGCTTACTCCCTCTTCCCGCAGTGATCCCCGCCACTGCGCTGACTCCTTACTCCCTCTCCCGCAGTGATCCCCCGCCACTGCTGACTCCTTACTCCCTCTTCCGCAGTGATCCCCCGCCACTGCGCTGACCTGCTTACTCCCTATTCCCGCAATGATCCCCCCGCACCGCGCTGTCCTCCTTACTCCCTTTCCCGCAGTGATCCCCGCCACTGCGCTGACCGCTTACTCCCTCTTACCGCAATGATCACCCCCGCAACCGCGCTGTCCTCCTTAACTCCCTCTTCCCGCAGTGATCCCCCGCCACTGGTTGACCTGCTTACTCCCTCTTCCGCATGATCCCCCGCCACTGCGCTGACCTGCTTACTCCCTCTTCCCGCAATGATCCCCCCGCCACTGCGCGACCTGCTTACTCCCTCTTCCCGCAGTGATCCCCCGCCACTGCGCTGACCTGCTTACTCCCTCTTCCCGCAGTGATCCCCCGCCACTGCGCTGACCTGCTTACTACCTCTTCCCGCAGTGATCCCCGCCACTGCGCTGACCTGCTTACTCCCTCTTCCCGCAGTGATCCCCCGCCACTGCGCTGACCTGCTTACTCCCTCTTCCCGCAGTGATCCCCCCCGCCACTGCGCTGACCTGCTTACTCCCTCTTCCCGCATGATCCCCCGCCACTGTGCTGACCTGCTTACTCCCTCTTCCCGCAATGATCCCCCGCCACCTGCGCTCTGACCTGCTTACTCCCTCTTCCGCAAGTGATCCCCCAGGCCACTGCGCTGACCTTGCTTACTCCTCTTACCGCAGCTGATCCCCCCGCCACTGTGACTGCTTACTCCCTCTTCCCGCAATGACCCCCCGCCATGCGCTGACCTGCTTACTCCCTCTCCCGCAATGATCCCCCCCGCCACTGCGCGACCTGCTTAATCCC